>NW_001884552.1:752594-1044740 GCF_000146915.1 Parastagonospora nodorum SN15
GCACCATACTGGCCGGGTGGCGGTGCGCCGTATTGTCCTTGAGGCGTTCTGGCCATAGCCTTGCTGAGGCGGGTAGCCGCCTTGGGGGGGATATTGTTGATTCTGCATTGGAGGTTGTTGTTGATAGCCTTGTTGAGGAGGTTGACCGTAGCCTTGGGGAGGGGGAGCTGAAAGATATTAGTATGCGGTCACCATAAGCTGCCAAGTCAAGCAGGCTCCCAATGCACGCCTGATCGCCGGGCGCAGGAAGTGAGCACTTACGGCCTGGCGGCTGTTGGCCATATCCACCTTGATTGTAGTATGACATTCTCGCTTGACCTCAAAGTTTTATGTAGGATCGATAGTTCCGGTATTTAGTTAAGCACGTCCAGGTGGGAGTAGCAAGGCGCACTGCTGTGAGTTCGCTGGGCTTGAAGAGGATCGTGAAGTGTAGAAAAAGTGAAATGGCAAGTTGCCCAGGTGATGAGCCCCTTGTAGTTGGACAGGATCGACAAAGCGTGGTTCGCAGGAAGGCTATGCTGGTGGGGTTGAGGCGCAGAAATGATGAATGGGCAACACAGCCCCGCAACCGAATGTTTTATGGTGGGGAGGAACAACCATGACGCAAGGAAGCCAATGCTTGGTACTTCTAGTATGTGGCGCTGCTTCACTGCAAGCGTTTGATTCGTGTCAGGTGCAGCCCTTCAGGCCTCCCGTACAGTTATGAAATAGGCACCGCCGATCCTAAACACGGCAAGGCTGAGATGGTGGCGTCGCGGTGTGGCGTAATCGCCGAGATATGTGCGAAGCATGCAACCCACTTTTACCTTTCTTCAACTTGTCCCCTTTGTATTCTCCAGAAGGTAAATGTAATAGGACAGTCGGCAATAGCGTAAGAGGAACAAGTATATCAGTTGATGAAGTACAACGTGCTAAGCGCTGCAGCGAACAACACCCCCAAGAACACCATGTCCATCACATCAACATTCACTCCCAATTTGCGTCGTTCCTCTTTGCGCAAGCTCACGCTTTGTTTCTAAGACTGCACTACTCTTATTTCAGCTTTCTCAACCCAGCCAATTCATTTCCTTCGAACAATCATCCATCTGCCTGTCGCCTGCTCCATCCGATCTAGTTTCCTCCTGTTGATGGTCGTTTGGGCGCGATTTGAACGAGTGAAGCCTTCTATTTTGTCATCAACCCAATGATCGGACCTACTTTTGAGTTGAATATGGTTCTTGCTAAGAAGTATGTGGACCGGAGATTGATTTCGTGCTAGGGAAGAGCTGCTCGCCCACACTGGCATCGTTACTTGTTCACTTCAAGTGACTGTATTCCAAAGACGCTGAATCTCGATAGTGCCTGCGGCACTGCAGTGCTTGTAAACATATCGTCAGGCATATGTTGAGACGCGTAGTAGTGGCAGTTCGGATGCAGGATAGTCGTGCGAGCAACAGGTCTATGATCGCTATGTTGCGAGGTGATACAGTGTCTGCCTCACAATGCACTCAGATCGATAGTGCACTGGGATGACTTTTGAAGTCAACACAAACGCTACCTATGTAGCGTTGTTGTCACTCAGCTTCCAGTCAGCGACAAAACGCGTCTTCATACTCTCAGCGGCACAGTTATCGTGCGCATTTCCTCAACCAAGCATTATCTGCAAGGGAGAACTGGAAGTGCCAGAACGTCGGAATCACAAGAACTCGAAGCATGTTGTGTTACCCTGTCATTCAAGGACACCTGGGCATTCACACCCCAAACATCAAGCTTACATCACACCCATATATGCAAGGAAGCGATCTACAACCCACCATCCCATCTCCACCAACCTCTTCCCATTTCCCCACACCACCAGATCTCGCTAAAGCCAGGTACCCAGCCTCTCTCAACGCAGCGCAGCGTTCAGCCGTTGCGCCAAGACACATTACATCATAGCGCGACTCCCTCCAGTTGCCCCTCGCGTTTTCGCCATCATCGCGTAGTGGAATACCAAGTCTGCCTTGGCGCTCTGGCAGCTGCTGCGTCGATTACTGGTTGGTAAAACGGGTATGCGGATGGAGCGTGCCGAGCGATGATGTACGCGCAAGGCTTAGTGGAGCATGTGGTCTGAAAGAAGCTCGGTGAGGATACGGCGCCGGTGAGAATATGGCGTATATATACAGTCACCGGTAGGATCTTACGGGGTTTGATTGAAAGCTGCATATAATCACGATTACACGCAAATCTACGCATATCCACGATTACACACGAATCTCACGATCAGAGGAAATATCCATCAAAGTTAATTTACAAGGAACGATAACATTTCGATTCCAGCCGCATACGACATATAGTTCGCCGATCAGCAAAACAGGGCAAATACACGGACAAGCATAAAGACGAAGTCAAAGTCTGCGGATAGCCATACGCGGGTAGACCATCACATTCGAGTTAACACCAACCTTCAACATGTCGTCCTACGGCTCAAACACGCCAGGGTACATACACCCATCCCAATACCCACCACATCCCCAACCGCAATACCAACAAGCACCAAACCCACCATATCCCACAACCCCGGGCCCACCAACCTCGCAACCCACCGCTTACTTCCCCCCACAACCCCAACAACAACCCGCCTACTCCACCTCTCCCGCTTCACCCTGGCAGCAACCCGCCTACGCCTCCTCGCCACAGCACCAATACCCACCGCAAAACCCCATCTACTCCTCCTCGCCCACCGCCCACGACGCCGCGATGATGCACCTCCCCAACGGCCCGCCATCCCACCGCCGCTCCTCCTCGCTCTCGCAATCCGCGCGCCCGCACTTCAGCAGCTCAGCGCCGATATCGATACCGCAGCAGCAGCGCCCGGCGATCTACGCGCGCAGCCACGGCTCGCACAGTTCGCATGGGTCGCATCATAGTCACCATCCGCACGACCACCATGCGTTTGGGGATGGCGAGGATATCCATGATAATGGGCAGGTGTATGGCGTGTTGGATGAGGAGACGCTCAGGCAGTATGAGAAGCGGTATGCGAAGGATAGGGAGTTGGAGAAGAGGCCGACGTTGGGGGGGAGTTTGATGAGCATGGTTAAGGCTTTGGGGTCCAAGAGGGAGTAGAACTATGGGGATATAAGTATGTTGGATGCGTATTTGAGGCGCGCGCGTCATAGGATGGATTTCTTAGGCGTCTTATACCCTTGATTTAATCACGTTGGTGTTATTTCTCAATAGACACACACGATTTTGTACTGGCCTAGAAACGTGATTAAAGAGTGCTTGCTGATTCAGGTCTCTGTCCATTCGTATAATCTTGTTAAAACAACGCTGTCTATGCTGCACTCGTTCGTGTGACCGTCCAATGATAAGAGCTACAAATACGCCGCCGTCCCAAATGCTACCTGAACTTGTATATGCCAGGTTGTGTAGCGGCGTCGTCTCAGACTTCAGCGCTTGAAGCCTACATCGATGTTGTTCGCCGCCTGATAATTGCGCCATGCCAGTAAATCCAGACTTTTGGTATCCGTACAAGGTCTCGCCTTGATGGGCGGCTCAGACTCCACGATACCACGAGCGTGGTATGCGACTAGCCGAATGAGTAACGTCCTGCGTCGCACCTCCAACTGGTGCGACTCCCCGCCGGGCGTCTCTTTCCGCACCTTATGTATTTCCATTCGGTCGGTTGTACGGGCGGGATTTGCCCACTGAATATGGCGAAGTAGGGGTTTTCAATAAAAAGCAAGAAGAATTTGCCAGTTTAGTCTAGGCTGAATTGAAAATTTCTCCAATGTGTCGCTCGCTTTCGGGCTTCCAGGTACCTGTGACACGTTAGTATGGCCTGATCAAATAATGCAAAGCTTGTGTAATCTAGACCGGTGCTAGGCGTATCGGTTCCAGGCCGTTGGCACCTCGAGGTCGCACGCGCGCGACCCACCGAGTGCAGGGACATGTTGAAACGTGCAGGTAGGGTGGAAAGGGAGCGGGGAATGTACATACCTTCAAACTGGTGCTTGACGAAAGCCATTGGGTCATCTTCCTCGCCAGCGCCCATGGTCTTGATACCAGGGCTGAAGCTTGTGATGGGGAGAACAATAACGTCGCCGACCTTCTTAGGCGCCTTCATACCGGTGAAATTCTCCCAAGTGATGTTGCCCTTGCTGGTGCTCATGTCGAAATAGTCGGGATTGTTGAAGTAGTTGAAAATGCTGTCAGTCCAGACAGCGGGGCCGGTGAACTCGATTATGCCCTTGTGATCTTTGCTGAGCTTGCCTGCCTTCTTGCGGCTCAATGTCTCCTCTGTAATGTTTGCAACCACGTCGACAAGGACAGGGTGGCCCGGCTTCGACTGAATTGTCCATTGGCAGAACTGAATGCGGCGGGAGTACCACTCAGCCCAGTCTGGGCGGTCAGGGTCGGCTTCGATGCCAATGACCATGCCGTAGGAATTGGCAGGGACGTCCTTGGGTACCCAGTCGGCTGCGCTCTTCAATGCAGATGTGTCAATGTCCGAGTAGATACCGCCCCTCGCGAGCAGGATCAGGTAGCGGAAGAAGTCGGCCTTCAAGACTGGGAGCGGGAGCGCATTGTAGGCTTCGAGGACCTGCGGCACCGACGCGTAGAGATGCCTGATCAAGTGTACGGCAACGTTGTCGGTGATGACCTCGTGGACAAAGGACGGGTGGTGAACGGTCCAGGTTGCCTCAGCCTCGCGGAAGGCATCGCTGAACTCGCCCTGCGCGGGAGTGTATTTCCAAGTCTGCCAAATGTATGCGGGTGTCTTCGAGTCGACATCGTAGGGGAATTGGTATTCGAGCTGCTCGCGGAGCGGCTTCTGTGTCAGCACATCCATGCTGATCTGCGTCTTTGGCTTCTTCGGCGGCGGCTCGGGCGTGTTGAAGGCCTTCTCTGCCTTTGCAGTCTCCTTGGCCGCCTTCTGTGCCTCTTCTTGCTTTTCGAACTCAGGCTTCCACGCGGTCGGCCGTGGCATTTCGTTCGCGTTGCGGAAGTTGGGCGCTGAGCTCTGGTGGTGCGATTTGAACAGAAAAAATAGGGTAAGACATGCTAGCGAAAGCACGAGGGCCTTCTTAAAGGTGAGCATCGCGGCTGGCGAGTGCTCGGTGGCGGTCGGAGAATAATTTGAGGAGGGCGATGTCGAGAATGACAACCGAACAGTAGGCGCGGCGCGGGAGGAGGCGGAGAAAAAGACAATATAGCACGGCAGACGCCCTTGCCGTGGAGAGGTATGTACGAGGTCGGGTCTGAAAGCGTGAGTCTCTAGGAAGTGTTGACCTCTTATCTCTAGCCCAGTGTCGGCCTAGTCCGAGTCGAGGAGAGTGCAGCGGAGTGGTGGAGATGAGACGCTGAGCGCGCAATTAGGGAATTGTTGCGCTAGGGAAAGAAAACGAGAGATTTCAGAAGGTTTTGGACACCAAAGGTACAGAGACGAGGAAAACGCTCTCTATGTTGGCCGGACCTGGGAGGGAAGCTACGACGCAGCTTATAGAAGGCGCATCTCGCTCGCAGGCCCCGGCGACAGTTTCAGCGAATGCACGCTAAGCATTGGTAGCCGCGTCTGTCTTCTTCCATTAACGTTCCACCGTTTCTGACAGGGCCCTGTCACGCACACAGTCCACCGCCAAAGGGAGACTCGGTCCCGACCAACGAAGGCCGCAACCTGCCTCTTCCTCACGCCCACTGCTGATCGCCACTCTACTCATGACGGCGACTCCCCGGCAGCTGAAGGAGTGGCCGACAAGAGGCCACGGCCGCTCAGCTAATCATAGACCGCAGCCAACGCGTGTCCCCTAGCGCCACCAGCGCTCCAGGGGTCTACCGAACGGATGCAGTGACGAACACAACGCCAAAGATTCAGAGGCACCTGTCCCTGCCACGGGTGCACAAACCCCCTTTTTCACTTGGAACTAAGTCTCTCTTTTCGTCTTGACATGTCTTCGTCGAGGGGGACCGGCGCCATCTTTTGCCTGCCGTTGGTACACCAGCAAACCTTCCTCGCAGCTGTCCATGGGCGAGATCGGTTCGAGTACGCCGCGCGGCACGGCAGGCTGAAACAGCTCTTTCTGCTATTTGCGGTCTAGCCTACCCGGACAAGTCGCAATTAGCTAAGCTTAGCACGATTCGTTCACTACTTGTGACGTCTTGGCCGCTCTTGTCGGCAGGTGCAATGCAGTCGCAGATAAATATACGAACCCTCTGCTGCTATACGAAGACCGTGCACAGACATTGCTGCCATGTGGCCACAGCCTCGGCGGGTTTTCACTTGCCGCTCACGCATGGATACTGTGCTCGAAAGCTTTCCAACTGGTGGAAGACGTTGCTGATGCCGACATCTTTGCTAAAGTACAGCAGCTTCGTTGAAGGAAGTTTCTCCGGCGGACAACTCGTTACGTCATGGACGCTGGATATTCCCTCGCACCGGCCTTGGTCCTGCACCATACTTCATGCACATCGAACATGACAAGAACACCGCTCCATCTGTAGACCCTGTCCATCGCTTACCAGATCGCCCACTATGCCACTCTTGCGGGACTGGGGACTGTGGTAATACGGTAATCACCGATTACAGATAAGGCAATGCAAATATCCGGTAGTCTTTCCGAGCACCATCAATCTTGAATACTTGTTCTGCGCTGGTTACACTTTGTCAGACAGCATCTTGAACATCAAGCAGTAGTCTCTGCACCAGCCCTGTGCATCGGACCGCCGGTTGAACTATGCAGCCTCACTTCATAGGCTCGAAACATGTTGTGCGAGTCTCGCGAATCTAGTCTCTCTGACAGAAGTGCCGTCTTACAGTTGGCTCAGTATAGCTGCGCGATCTACTTCCTACCCCGGACACTCTACGTGGAACAGCCCTGCGAGATCTACCGAACAGGCAAGTGTAGCTACGCTTATTCCAATATTCCAACATTTCTTTGAGCTTTCTATCTTCATGCGGCATCTCAACTTCCATCCATCGCTTTCTCACATCTGCGACTACACGCGTCCTTCTGCAGTTGCGCTCTTGTCCAAACACCTTGTCATCAACTCTTGTGTCAGCCCGGTTTCGAAGTTTCACAGCGCTTGGTAACCGTCGTCAGCTGAGGTCATGCCGTCGGCAGGATCCCTGTCGCAAACCTACGTCGATCTTGGGAAAGCTTGTGTATGTTTCCCTTACTCCATGGCGAACTCTCAACGTTGCAGAAGCTGCAAGCCTCATCCCTGCGCCATGACTCAAACAAAAAACAACAACAAATTTCCACAGAGCGCTGCGCACAACTCTAACAGTTATCTTTCGTATTGCTTATTTTTACAACATCACCATCGCATTCAATCTCCGCTTTGGTTCCGGCGCGCGAAAGCGTGCCCCTCTTAATACGAAAGACGCCGAGATAGGTCGCGCGCTATTTCAGTGCCCGTCCCTATTTGCTCGTGTCTCAACAAGCGCTAGCAGGAAAATCTCCTATGGAACAAGATTGGAAGCGCGAGCTCGAGCTTCATGCAATTTTCGAGGATGCCGATTACCCACCGATTCCTCGACATAAGGGGATGGTCATTGTGGAGAGCTCGAGTCCTCTTTGGTAAGGGAGGCGGGACACTTGCCTTACCACGTCGACTTGCATTGCGCACCGTGTGCGATAGACGTTGGCTTCATCTATGAGTCTATGCGCCTGGAGGTGTGAAGCGACGGGAGCGCGAACACCGGACGATTCGAGCCGCAACCCATTCACATGTGTAATGTTTCGTCTATCAAGGCGCGCATTGCACAACAAGTGTGTGACACAGATTCGGCTCATCCATCGAAATCAAGAACACACTGTCTGACACACGTGTGTTGTGTGCTGCATCAAAGACACCTTCGAGCTGGGAAAACGCACATTTGCAACATCGCACATGTCTGGACTTGCACAGATGAACGCGAAAACCTAAATCGCTGCGAACTGGTTGCACGATTCATTCTGCATGGATAATGCGAAGACCTGGATCGCGAACTGGTTGCACGATTTGTTCTGCAAATATTTGACCAGAACCAGCCAGAGTACCGCATTACCCCCGTCGGCATTTCAAACCTCCTCCCCCCATC
The DNA here is from genome assembly GCF_000146915.1 of Parastagonospora nodorum SN15. Lineage (NCBI taxonomy): Eukaryota > Fungi > Ascomycota > Dothideomycetes > Pleosporales > Phaeosphaeriaceae > Parastagonospora > Parastagonospora nodorum. The sequence continues at coordinate 760,642 of NW_001884552.1, forward strand.
CGGGATCAATCTTGCACCAACTCCCCTCTTTCCTGCGCCTCATCGCCAGGATTTCAGATGCCACACTCCTGCTCGTCTTCTCCTTCTCGATCCACTCCTGCACCGCGTAACCTCTTTCCTTCGCATTCAGTTTCCAGCTCATATCCTCATCTTTATTCTCTCTCAGCCAGCGCATCAGTTGCACAGGTATGACGCCTGCAGGCATGTTCTGCAGACTCTTTCTGTCGGCTGGGATCCAGCCTTGAAAGAAGTTCAAGTACACGATGCGCCGCCATGCATCGTTCCAATCGGGACCGGGTGATGCCGCTGCTATACTCCACGTGTCGACTGCATGTTGTGTGGTGTCTGGCGTAAAGGGATGCCATGTCAGCGCTCTGATCCATTGACAGCCCTCGAGGTCGAGCCATTCTAATGAGTATGTGTTCACGGAGAAGCGGCGTAGGATGTTAGAGGCTTCATGCCAGTCATCGTCGAGGTCGGAGTAGAATGGTGTGCCACCGAGTGAGACGCGGGCGTAGTCTGACACCATGGATGTCGTTGAGGAGTTTGGAGTCAAGGTAGGACGTGGCCAGTATGCGAGCGATAGGTGGGTGATCTTGTTGAGGTTTGGTGAGATCTTTAGTAGATCTGGCCAAGATGCGCACTCTCCTGCATGTGCAAGGGAGAGGCGACTGAGGTTGGTGAAGTGCGGTACAGTGAGCTGTGCTGGAAGGAGCGGGTTGCGCATCGTCATCGTCGTCGATTTCTTCCTCCCACGAGTCTGCCACATCAACTGGAGCTTTCGCTTTGCCTTTCGACGTGGTGTCGCTTAAGCTCAATGCTTTGAGGTCTTCTGGTACCTGCGAAAGTACGCGCTTCAAGCACTTCCCGAGGTCGTTGAGCGAGAAGTCCGCACCCAACACGCCAGTGAGGTCTAGGAAGCGCACATCCTCCCACTCCAGTGCGCCGTCTTCCTCGGGCTGGAACAGTATCTTGAACGACTTGAAGTCGAGACACCCCTCCTCGCCATAGAGCGTGAGATAGCTCAGCAAAGCCTCTCTCAACACCATCGGGAGCGTTGGGATATAGTATTGTTCGTACTCGGATAGTTCGACCCAGTGTTCGGCAAAGGTCCGCAGACAATGATGTCGCAAGCTTCTCGGCGGTGGCATTCGCTACTCAATCGTAAGAAGTCTGCTTTCGATGGTTAAGCCCTGGAACACAGCGACAGTGACCTGCCTGCCAGGATCGCACATACCTTGAAGTCTGTCTCTGTTACTCTTGCTAGATGGCTGAGCCGTGACGCCGCCCGCTCGCCAGGCTTCTTCCAACCATAGTCCCTCGTCTGCTTGGGCGCATACCGACTCGTTTTGAGCCAACTGGTTGGTGCAGCTGGACCAGGCGGTGGTCTCGCGCCTCCAGGCCCTCGCATGCGCAGCCTCGTGCCAGCCTTTGGTTTCGGAGCATTAACTTCTGGTATAGCCAGTATCCGCCGCAGATCAGGCGGGACAGTGCGACTGCTTACTCCTGAGTGCATTTCATTCCTCTGTTCTATCGTTGCTCGGGGAGCTTGTTCGCGGCGCAGTTGGGCTATGCGCTGGTTTACGCTTTGGGGCTCTGAGGGCGTGGACGGCGAGGCGCGCGAGCTTTGGAGTGAGGGGTGCACATAGTTTGGTTTGGTGGTTGTGTAGGCGGGTGCGTGCTTCTTGGGCATGGCAGGCTACTGAAAGCCGTTCTGCTGCGGCTGACCGGGAGTTGCGGCGTTCGGTGGTGGACTATATGGGATGGCCGCCGCGGGGGAGTGGGGTGAGCCGTCGTCGCTGTGAGTCAAGACGCTGAGACGGAGTGTGATGACAGGTGATTGTCGGATGCAGATTTGGTCCGACTTGAGTCACTACTGATTATGAGGCAGTGAGATTGGGTGCGTGAGTCAATCGTGAGCATGCAGCAGCGTGAACTGGTGGAGGGTGCTTTGGACATGACATAGATCGTCATTGCGCCACCTCCCGACGCGTTAACTCCGACGCGACATGCATTGTCAGCCGAAATTCGATATCGACATCGATCATCCATCTTACCGTTAACCGATCCCTCGTGATTGTTATCGTTTTCATTGGGACGTGATGTGCGCTTGAAAGCATGTCTGCATTTACATTCCATTGCTTGCTGCGTGCGGGTTTCCACCGTGCCGTGTGTTGAGGCTCGGCTCAGCCGCGCCGTTGACCAGCGGCTTCCTCATGGTCTTGTAAACATGCCACCACCTTCCTCCGTTATTGAGCACTCTCAACCGTCGCCGCAGCAGTCGGCCAGCAGCACCACGCCGGCCGCCTTGAACAGCATCAATTAAACTTGCAATCATGCATATGTCAAGGCTAACAATCGGAATCGCAGTTGGCCTCGTGCTCCTACTTCTCTACACCATCACTTCGATATCGGCTGTCGACCCCACCTCCATCTACTTCCGCGCAAGCACGGGCTATGCTCCGCGATACTCTGCATTCCGCCGCCAGCAGGCCGAAGCCTATGTAGCAGCTTTCGACCATGCGCCCAACGACTTCTACCACGCCAGCAAGGATGAGAAGAGGAGGAAATTGTGTGTCGGCATACCGTCGATCAAGCGCGACGTCGACTCATATTTGCCTGCCACTCTGGGCTCGCTTCTCGAAGGCTTGACACGTGAGGAGCGAGAGGAGATCTACCTCATCGTCTTCATTGCGCATTCGGACCCCACACAGCACCCGTCGTACGTTGAGTCATGGCTCTCCGGTCTTGTAGATGAGGTTGCGACATATGACTTCGGTTTCGATCGCATGCAGTACATCCGCAACATGGAGCAAGTTGGGGGGCGGGTTGTCGAGAAGGCCGCATTTGACTACGCTTACCTGTTGAACAAGTGCGCAGAACAGTTCACACCGTATGTCGCCATCTTCGAGGATGATACTGTTGCCATGGATGGATGGTACCATCGCACCATGACTGCGATCCACGAAGCTGAGCAACAGGCCGCCCTGCGCAGGTCGAAGCCCGATTTCTTCTATCTCCGCCTATTCTACACCGAGCAGTTTCTGGGATGGAACAAGCAGTTTTGGAAGTCATACCTATGGCGCTCGATCTTCGTCGCTGCGCTGCCGAGTGCGCTCTTGGTCTTTGTGCGCGTCTTCAAACCCCGGACCAAGCTCTCTATGACTCTCACGACTCCCCGTGCCTTCATTGCGCTCTACGCTTGCCTGGCTGCTCTTATACTATTCTACTTCTCTCTCGGTCGTATGACCGTCCACCCAATGCCATATGGCGTTCATGAAATGCCGCACTTCGGATGTTGCAGCCAAGCCTTCGTTTTCCCGAACCTCAAAGCACAGCAACTGGTCGCATACTTCAAGGAGAAGCGGGTGGGCTTTACAGACGTCTTGATCGAGGACTTTGCGAACGAGCGAGACGAGTTGAGGTTTGCCATCACGCCCAGCCTGGTCCAACACGTTGGCAGAGAGGACGTCAAGAGTTCGAAGGACAGGGGCAGTGCTGAAAAGATTTGGAGTGCTGCGTTTGAAAAGCTGAACTGGAAGACGTTGAAGGTGGAGCATGAGGAGGTTGGTCGGCTGAGGAGTGTCATCGCCCAGGAAGCACCGCCTTGAATAGCGTCGCTTCGAATCATTTCATGATAGGTAGGATTGCCTAATAGGATCATCTACCGCGGCTTCGTAGCAATACGTTGAAGTTTGCCTTACTCCATTCTAGTCTCTTTTCATGCCAGATGAATTTGGTGAGCTTTGAACACAGCCCGTGCGACGATCTACGTCTTCATCGCACGTCATCGATGCATGTGTCAGACGTTTTAGTCCTGTCAGACATGCATGTCAGTGCTGGGGTGGTTGAACGTCCTTCATATCGGTTGACCGGTGGGCAATGTTGTCGCAAGGCTGATAGGTGGCGAGATCATCTGTCACTTTTCAGCCTTACGATAGCTGCACTGCAGGTCAGACAACATGGGCTGTATCAAGGTATTTATTTTGTGTAGGTGGATATTTCTCTAGGATGATGTCTTAGCATAGCCACAGACTATGCTGCACGTCTTGTAAGGGTTGGGCTGACTTGAGGTTAGTTGTGCTTCAGCCTGGTCGTTGTTGATTCCCTGAAAGAGCTCGGCATGTAGGGCCATTACGCTTTGGTGTCCATTAGACACGTTCAGTGATAAATACGATGAGCTGCATGCCTTCGTCGAAAGTATCAGGCTGCTTATCCTGAGATTCCTCGGCGGAATAAGTAAGACAGGCGTTGGTCATGACACGTGAGGCTGAAGTAGCTGTTGACATCTCTGGGTATCCTTCCCTGAATCTCACTGTAGCAAGGGTGTCCAGGAGAACATCTGATGGGTTTGAATGCTTGCTGGGTGACGTTGCTGCGGTGTAATTGAAGGTCTTTCCTAATTTGGTGATGATTGGGAAGCATCATGGTATTGTCTTATTTTGTCTAGTACACAAAGTCCTGGATGATGGCATCGTCTTGCTAATAATATTTGGAGAGTTTACCGGGTACGGAAGCTGGTTAATGACCATATAAGGCTTGCCGTCGCGCCCAGTCTTGTTCCTTATTATTGCAGTGAGGACATCATGAGGCTGAGGAGGAGTATCGGTCTCCACGAAACAGCAGCTTAACTATCGTTGATTATCCAAGCTATCCTGATAGGTAGGGAATAAGCACACATCTGGCGACAATACGTGATAGCTAACACACCCTTAAGAGCAGATGTGCCCAACCTCGGTTCGGCCAGGCTTGGACTGGGGTATACTTCGGCTGCCATATTGCTCACAGAAGCGGGGTGTCTTTTGGGCGCCTCTACGTTGGCCGATACGACGTCCTCCAACCCACGCCGATCAGTTTTCGCATGCCGTTCTGGCACGGATCGATTCTTCCGTGTTCAGCCTTGCGACGGCACAGGCGCAGGTCAGCCATCACGAGCTGTACCAAGAGGTCCTCCACGCATTTACGGTTACATGTAAGCAATCATATGCCGAGATGGCGCACGATTCATACTCGACCTTTCGTGCAGCCTGCGCATAATTCGTCAGGTGCTCTGAGAACTGCGGGATGTTCTGAAAACCGCTGGGGTGGTCGTGGGCGCAGCTGGAGGTCCTCCTTATGTGCTTGCATTCTGGGATATGAACGCTTGAGTCCCTCCGTCGAGCGTCTACTTGCCTTTGCTACATTTTTGTGGTCTTTGTGTTTCGCTATCTTCGATTTGGTTCACATTATCCTCTTCACCCTGAGCTTGCAACATGAGTACACAGCAGGGAATACCTCTCACCAACGGCGAAGTCCCAAAGCTCACTTTTGACGATTACTCGGCATATGAAGCGGAGAGGGAGATTGCTACGCCCCATGGTCAAGGAAGCTTGCACCGCTCTTCCGATGCTAGGAGACGCACAACGGCGACACCAGCAGTGCGATCGAGCGCCCAAAGGCTCAACAAAAAATCGATTGATTGCTCAGTACGGGACCCTGCGGACCAGTTGGTAAGAAAAATCGTATCCACATCGCAGAGGCTGGAAAACCATGTCAAAGAAGATGATAAGGATGAGGAGGAACAGGAGGAACAGGAGGAGGGTCTTGGTCACATGTTGCGCACGTCTGGACACCGACACGCCGATACAAGAGTGAAGCACTTCTGGACGGATGATATCTTAGCAAGGACTATGACAAAACCCTGCATCGTCGGAGAATTGCAGAGCTACCAAAGAGAGAACCCTGCACTTTTTGCTACGAAGTCGATCGACACAGTTGCGGAAGATATCCTCAAATATCGAAGAAAGATATTTGCCGTTCTTGCACTCATAGATAAAGGGGCGTGCATAGAAGAGGTCATCGCGGAAGGATTGGTAGACAAAGATCTACCACTGCACACCGACGAATCTTCTTCTCTATGTCCACTCTTTCGATACGGCGCAAATTCCACGGCTCGCAAAGTGAATTGTTTCTCTCGTATTGGTTGGAAGACCCTACACAGGGAAACATTTCTTACATCTCAGTATGCCATGAGTCCCCAATTTCTTGGATTCGATCCTGACGGGTGCACACCGAAGCATGAAGAGTTCAGCGCCAGGGAGATTTTACCGATAATTGAAGAGCAAGAGCGACAGCAGGGAGGTTATGGGGTGATCCAAAAGATCAAGCTTGCACGGGCATCTCACGGCTTTCACAATCGTCTACGGTTGGTAAGGCTCACCAAATTTTGGCATGTTTTGTTGTTAATCAATAGTGCAGATCAAAACCGATGACGAGTTTGCCTTGAAGCGCCTATTGAAGAATGACGCTGTAGAGTTCCGCAGAGAAGCGAAAGCGGGGGGGCGATTCAACGGATTTGTTTGTGATCACCTCGTCACGTTACTGATGACATGGACACTCAATGGCCAGTACTATCTGCTCTTTCCACTGGCCCGCTATGACCTTGAAGAATATTGGAGTCATTATAGATCTCCTCAAGTCAGCCCAGGTATGGCTCGTTGGATGCTGAAGCAAATCGTTGGTATCACTGCAGCGGTAGAGTACATCCACGACCCATCAGGTTCCCAACCTGCGGATATCCTCGGTGTACCTGATGGCAGAGAGTACGGCAGACATGGCGATATAAAACCCGACAATCTACTCTGGTGCGACTCGCCTACAGATCGTCGCGGCATAGTTGTCGTCGCGGACCTGGGTCTGGCAACTTTGAACTCTGTCGTGAGTCGAACTCAATCAAACACCAAAGCGCGCTGTGCTCCACGGTACAAAGCGCCAGAGTTCAACATCAAGGGTTTCAAGATCCGACGGTCATGTGATGTCTGGGCGCTTGGTTGTGTCTTGATTGAATGGGTCTGTTGGGCATTAGAGGGCAATGATGCGCGCCTGCAGTTTCTCAACGACCTGTTTCAAACCTTTCCCTCCGGAAGCCAGACAGACTTGTACTTTGAGATGGAGCGCAAACAGAACAAACTCGTTCATGTGACTGTCAATCAGGCTGTCGCTAAAGTGAGAAGACCGCAACGGCTACTACTTGTGCCTGCGCTAACACGATCTCAGAAGGCTGCTAGATTGCACCGGTCGAAGCACTGCACACAGCTATTTCACGATTTACTGTGGCTGATACAAGAGAAGATGATTGTTGTACGTGCGGAAAACCGCATTAGCGCCCATGAGTTGCATGTAGAGCTCAAGAAAATGACTGAGAAGGGAGAGCGCGATTCCAGGTATTTTGACGCTCCTTGCGAATCGTTAAGAGAAGTGACACTTCCTCTCCCTCTGCAGGCAGAATTCTACATCCAGGAACCGAAGAGAGAGGCGATTAGCCAGTTTCAGCTAGGTGTGCCCCATTGAAAGTGGATGCTGTTGGTTGGAAATGGCTCTCTCATTTCACCGCGTGCCTTCATATCATGGCTATCTAAGAGACACAACAATTTGACAGGACTGGTGTTATATCTCATTTAGACAGGGTAGGATTTTCGGTCGGTGTTTGGTGCCCACGTCTCCTTTGTCATTACTCCCACGCTGACCCACGATCAATCTCAATAATGAGATCTCTTCCACCGACGCCTTCATCGATGTCACTTCAGTCTTTCACATGTACGTTAGTGCGCAGTGCAATTGTAGTTGTGGCGAGGAACTCATACCGGGGTTAAAGCCCGTGGCAAAGTGCATTGAAAACGTCCGCGTGTCCACTACATTAGAGTCAGGAGCTTCAATGCAAGAATGTAAAGTGGTGGACCTACAGTAACTCGAGCCTGTCCATATCCAAACACTTGCCCGAAAAACGCTTCAAGCGCGTTTTGTTCTGTGTACCTGGCTGAGACGATGACGACTTGCATGTCGACGGACGGAGATGATTTCCAGAGGCGCAGTGGCGGTAAACTCGGTTCGAAGACTGTGAGGAAAAAGCAGTTTATTGGCCTACGACGCAGAGATTTCTTGCACAGCCCTGAGGCCTGCGGCTTTTGTAAGAATCTGGGTTCGCTTCGTTATTGGATGTGAACATGCCCCACTTTCGACGGATTTGTTGGCAGTGCGTCGCTGCACCACGTTGTTGAGATCAGAGGATTCAGCCTCGTTGAGCCCGGTTAAGGCTGGTGACGCGGGTCTCGCGGTGAAGGTAGGCAGACAACGCGAAACTGCCTTTGTGTCGCTTTAATTCTGACGGAAGGGCGGAAAATTCCCGTTTGCAGTCGACTGACCGGTCAACTAATCACGTCCCACCATAGGTCGTACTGCAGGGCCTCGTCTCAGCCTCGCCACGCATGCAGCTTATAGGCAGGAGCACCCCAGCCTGCTGCGAAGAGAAGCTATTAGTACCAACATTGCTTTCGCTTTTCTCCGATGGATTGGCCCAGCGATAATGCTTGTCTCAGCCGCAATGGTGTAATGCTGCGACGCATTTTCAAGTACAGTTCGCGTCCTTCGAGGGTGGTCAGAATTGTCAAGAAGAATCAGGTATGTAATTACTCTTACTCAGATACCTTTCTGCTAACCGAGTGTTCCAGTATCGAGCCGAGGTATGGTCCTTGAAATCAGAGGAGGACTGGGATGCATGGTTGAACAAGGTAAGAAGTGTAAACTGAAGACATGATGACCGAGATACTAAAATCTGAAAAGTACAGCGATCAGTCTGATCGAGGACTTATCTTGATGTAAGGAATTATGAGAACCCAGCATTAAGAAGTAATCTGACGGTGATAACCCCAAAGATTAGCCGATCGTACGAACAACGAGTCGCCACATTCAGCTGGATCATGTCCAATGTCGATCGGAGATTGGTTAGTAGAAGCGGAAGATAGTATGCCATGTAAACGGGGAATACGTCGTGAGACGACTTTTGCACCTTTCGAGGAAAAGTCACACAAAGGTCATGAGTTCCAGGAAGCAACCCTGACACAAGAAGCGACCAGTCGAAGACCTCGGAGTTTGCTGAATCTACCGTTCTCGAAGTCGACATTTGAGCGAATCTGCGAGCGTTTCCAGGTTCACGACTCAATCGTTCGAACCTTGACTCGCACCGACGTACCCACATTCTCGTGCAATAATGTGGAAATGGGCGGTCCTGCATATGGTGAGATAAAGTTCCTGTCCCACCTTAGCTTTTGCTAATTACTTTCGTGCATTTGAGTATACAGTTGCCGGACTCCAAACTCTTGGGATTCGGATTTGGCCATGTCGGCAACTCATCATGTGCAGCATGGTCTCACATGTGCAATAATATATGGGACAACTATTAAGACAGAAAAAGCGATGCTTGAAAGACTCCGGAATGTGCGACATGAGGCTGCGCATCCTTTACTAATTCCAGGGATACTCGCAGAGATAGAACTCATAAGACATACCGGGCTTGTTGATTCCATGATCAATGACGTGGAAGCAAAAATTCTCGAGTTGGATATGCAGACCAGCAAACCGCGTGATCATCGCCAGATTGACGTCGAAAGGCGATACCAATCGAAACGTGAAACATGGCTGAACCTCAGCTATCTTCGCAATTCAATCATGACATGGAAGATTCAGTTACTGAAGATCATTGAGCACGCGAATTCACTCAATACTAGTCCAGAGGCGTCAGCGAATGCCCCAACGAATGTCTCCCATGATGTACACTGCGTAAAAGCAGCATATGGGCGAGAGTACATTCAGCTGGGATACCCTACACTCAACAGAACATCACTAGAAATACCACTGTTCGATAGAAGACCAAACGAACTGAACTTCAACAATGCGCATGGCCCACGCCACTCGTGGAGTCACACGCAAGATTCTGAAAGTTTTGGCATGAACAAGAATTACATTGGATACCCATTACAATTACACGAGCGCGAAGACGGACCAGATGGGAACGACCACGTGAGAGCGGTCGGAGAGAAAATAAAAGTTCGCCTCTCTGCCATTATAGATGATTACGACGAAAAGATACGAGACTGCAACATGCGCGTTGACGGCATGGCTATGGCTACGCAATGGGTAAACAGCCACTCCTTCCCACTGCTCGTTCCTTACTGACCATCTCAGTCGCAAAGCGAGACTGCCGTTGAGATTGCGCTTGCGACCAGCCAAGACTCCAAAGTCATGAGATCAATCTCTCTTGTCACAATGGTCTTTCTTCCTGGGACGTTCTTTGCTGTGAGTACAGTTCCATCAGTAAAAGGCTGTTCGCTAACCCTTTTAGACTGTCTTCTCCATGACGTTCTTCGATTGGAACGATGACAAGGGTAAGGCACTAGTATCCAAGTACCTTTGGATCTACGTGGTCGTGACTGTGTTCTTTACAGCGATCACTATTGGGCTTTGGTACTTCTTCGTCATGTTCCGCCGTAGCGGACCAGTAAAGAGTGACGAAGAGGAGATGCGTTGGACATGACGGCGCTGCCACACATGGAAACGTCAGTCACTTTGCTGACAGCAACGTCTCTCATTTCCCAAGAAAAGAATCTGCGACTTTTGACAACAGTTTCCTGCAGCGTGCGCGAAAACCTTTACGCATTTGTGGTGTCCCAGTCTCTTGAGATTCATTTTCCAATTGGTTTGGCATGGTCTTAATCAAGACCACCTTCGGCGGGACGTTCAAATTTACAGGGGCCAGGTGCGCAGGCCGGGTCTCGTAATTGGGATTCAGATTAGCGTTCGTGTCTTGAGAAGAAGCGGATTCGCTTGGCGCAGATGTGCTATGCGCTGGTTGTGTTTGGCCATTTAGAGGAGGTGGAAATTCGAGCGTGGACCATGACGAATCCCCTCGCACGATACCACCAGCTGATGCAGAATCCGTACCATTTGCATGCTGAGCACTGTCTACGCTTCCTTCTGATTTTATCGAGGGCGCTTGCGCCACCATATCGACACTTGTCACGTGTGGTACCGTTGATGCGTTCTTTTGCGAAGTTTTCACTTCACCGTTCGTAGTATTGGCGATTTTCTTCTCGGGCCATTTCGTATATTTGCTGGAAGTTTTGGACCTCGGTGCAACGAAGAGCTCGTTTGTTGGTACTCCGGCCAATGGGTCCTGAGTGGCCCCACCTGGAAACTCTGGAAGTTCGACAATTTCAGACAAACCTGAATCGGTCCTTGAGGCTGGTTTGGTTCTTGAAGTACAATATGTTATTGCTTCTCGGCAACATTTATCAAGCCGGGTGAACGTATCAACGATTGTTTCAATCTTTGCGCGTTTGGTGTTGTCCACTCGCAGAAGATCAGTCTCTATACACTCGACTAGATCCAAAATGTAGTCGTTGGAGGCTTCGCGCTTCAGTCGCCTGAACATCTAGCGAACGTTTCTTAGTTACAATCGTTTTTGTGTTTTAAGGATACTTACTTCCACAACAGAATGTTTCGCACGCCCTTTGTAGCCATTCGTACCACCCACTTCGAGAGAATAGAAGTTATCGGATGGAAAAATGAGTATTTTCGAATCCTTGATTCGTTCGCTTGAAAAGCCTTCGATACCACGCCACCCATACATATACCACACTACGAACTGTAACAGGATACAGCCGAAGGACCAGATATCGAATTGTGGGGACACCTGTCGTGTGACATCAAACTCGGGAGCGCTGTACGTTTCGGTGACACCGTTGACGGCACTCCGACGAACCAGCGATCTAGAATCTTTGCTGTGGAAATCTGCAAATCCGAAATCGCCAATTTGAAGAACCCCGGTTACCGCTTGATCGGAAACGCTCTTGTGGTCCTTGAACCAGAGGATGTTTTCTGGCTTTAGATCACCGTGCCGCCCATGTAGCCTCTTCAGCTCGTCAGCAGTCAAGCCTTGAGGGTTTGCTTCATCTATTTCACAGTAGTGGATGAGTTTAAGCGCCTTGGACAGGCCAAGTATCTGTGCAGATATCCACTTTACGATATTTGGGTCTTCGCGGGCCATCCCAAGGTCTGGAAAGCGTTTCTCCCAAAACTCTTTGAGGTTTCCATCCGCCCACGGAAATATAAGGTTGAAATGATTTCGATATGTGTAAGTTGCGAGAAGTCTGATCAGGTGCGGATGACTCTTGTCGTGAAACCTTTTGAGTGCGACGGCTTCGCGATCTTGTTTGTAGCTGCGGTTTTTCTTAGAATCATGCACAACCTTCAACTCCTTAACCGCAAAGTAAGTGTCATTCTTTGCCGCCTCATGAGAGTTAGCAGCATCTAGTTTGTAGCCAAGGTGGCACTCACCATGTCTGGATGGGCATTGTAATGTGCAGCATGTATTTTTACCTTCCGCACAAAAGATGTTCCGCCTTCCCACTCAGTACTTCCGTTGACCGTGCCCTCCTGAGAAGCTTCCTTGACCTCCATGAACGGTAGCACCAATTCGTCTTTAAGTGAGAAATGGAGAACTTTCTCATTGGCGGCCCAGGTGAGCTTGAAGATCGGAGGCGATATTTCTCCCTGGTGTGTTTCAAATGCTTCGCAGTAGATAGTTCGCCAAATTGCAGGTTTGAGTGCCAGCCTAGCTTTCAAATACCTTTCAGATCCTTCTGTTACCTCGCTGTATACTTTGTTCTCCTTGATGATGAACGGAAGATCAGTATCATAGATACCTGCCTTGATGAATGCGCCAATTTGCGCAGATAACTCGATCATACACAGTATTGCAAATATCCTTTGTCGGGAGCTTTTCCCCCGCATGATTAGACTGGCTGAGAGTGTTTCAACGTCTTCGCGTACGCCAGCATGACGAAGTTGTAGTTTGATGTTACCTGCCGTCATGCATCTTTCGAGTTGATCGATTGGCAGAAACAGTCTTCTAGGTTCAGAAGAAGCCACCCGTTTTTCTCTGATCCAAGCTTCAAGGTCTCGAATCAAATTCTTTGGCTGTCCATGTTCAACCTCAAACTGCGTGCCGAATCCTGTCAAGTCAAGACTGGGATCTCCGGGCCTTTCGTCGGCTTTGTCTGTAGACTTTAGAGAGTACCCAGCATCGCTGATCAGGTCTCCCATCGAGCTCTCAGGAAGCTGCTTGGTCGGCAGCTGCGCCATGAAATCTTCGTCGAAGTTATTGTTGCCATAAAAGACAGTGTCCGGCATGGCTGACGCTTGGGGCCCATTTTGTACGCTCTCGTTTAACGCCTGTACATGTGAGCAAAGGTTTTGTGCTTGAAGAACGTTTTCATACCAGCTCAGACTCAGTGTCCTGTGAAGATGCAGGTGCATAGCCACCAATTGGAGACGCATTAGACTGTGTCTCCGTTCCATGCGGCATGTCGTACTGCATACGATAGTGTGCGAAACACTATTGGCCCAAGTGCTCAAGCGCTCGAGTAAGTTGCTAATGTAAGTGTAAATGTGAGTCAAACTGGAGCATCACGATCTTTACTAGTGGTGCGGAGGTACCATAAGCATGGATACCGAGGAGCCGCACATACCAGATTGCTTCTTCCCGCAGGGACACCACCATCTCGAAAGCTTTGGTCTACGGTTCGCTTCCAGCCGTCCATCAGGATTCAAACAGTAAGCAATCTTCCATCACCTACGCAACCTCGGGTAGCTGTGGGTCGGGGGCCAGAAAACAGCGTCGGGATCGTTGCTTGTTGGGAACCAAGGCAAGGGCCCTTGTAAGTTCACTAACGATAGCCATCAATAACTTTGAGCTACACTTGTACGTTATGCTGAAAAAAGCAGGAAAATATCGCAAATGTAGACCTTAGATGCATCTGAGAAACAGTCCTGCTAAAATCTGATCGGCCGAGTCATACCTTAGTAGCCATCGACACCAACAACGAAGTCTGCATTCAAGCGATGATTGGGTTACAAACACGGGATGCGAAGGATCAGGAAGATGATGTGGATGTGCATCCTTCTGGAGAGGGTGTGGGGCGCTGAAGTTGGTTGGAGCTGCAGTCAGCAAGCGAAGAGGGACCATTTCCTTTTGCAGGCGCCGCTGCACAATGAACCGGTGAGAATAAGCGAGTTTGATCTTGTAACAGCGGCACGGCAATCCTATAGCCAAGCTAAATTACAGCATAGCCACCGCCACCAATGGATGGCTTTGTGTCATCTGCTAGAAGCTACTTTGAGCTGCCAGGAGGGGGGCGTCGCACTTACTTAGAGTACATGAGGTCCTCCTGAACGTGTTGAGATGTGACGTAAGCCTTTTCTTCCTTCAAGATTACTTTGCTCTCCGATATTCACTTCTTCCGACCTTCCGTCTCGCTCCTCGTGTATTCTTCGCGTTGCGCCAACATCCTTCGAAGCTTGTAAAGCTCGCGCGATGGTGAGCTCTCATGAATCAGTCTGCAGGGTCGAGAGAAAATACGAGCACTATTTTCAGTTGCCTACAAAACGGGTAGCAAGCCCGAGGATGCTTCTCCAAGCAGTCACCGAGCAGGCTGGTGTAGGGAACTTCTACATCGAAGTAGGAACATTTCAAATCGACGATCAACCATGACTAACTCTGTATAGATGCGACACAATACCTATTGTATCAGTTTGAGTGAAAACGTGGACATGGTAAGCTTGTGACAGAGCGGACTGAGTGGAGGCAAATCGAGGCTGATTTGATCGGAACCAGAGAGAGATATATTCTCGATGTCGTAAATAAATAGGGGAGCGTCTTAGACAGCCGTACAGTAAATTTACATGGGCCATGGGAGTTCGTGATGGAAATACGTTCTTAGCACCATAGATAGCGCGAGACTCATAAATTGTCTACCGCTCGATTGCGACACAATACATCACATCTACAAAAAAAATTGGTAGTTACATGCCGAGGGTCATTGGATGGTGATGATACAGCAGTATTCTTTAGATGTACATGTTACAGCCTATGGAAGACTCGTTATGATCTATCATCGTAGACTGCAATAATCCACATAGCGACGTATTCATACTCACGTAAGGGGACACGCCTTCTCGCACATGCACCAAACCTATCCTTGATAGGTAGGGAATGAGCAAGTATCTGACAACAACACGCGATAGCTAACACAGCCTTAAATGCAGACGTGCTGATCCGAGCTTCGGTCGAGCTTTGGGCTGTTATCTGTCAAATACTTGAATCAAGCAGGGCGTGGTGGGGGTGCTCACACATGGGGCTACATGAGGTCTTCCATCCCGCGTCGACATGCTGTATTGACACGGATGCGCTCTTCCGTGCTCAGCCAGGCGAAGTTGTCCAGAACTTGGAAGCTGGCTGAGAGCTGAACATTGCACAGCCACGTTACCCACGTTCGCGTCGTGAACGACGAGACCCATACGATTGTGCAAGCTGACACACATCCCGCTCGGGACCTTTTGGTGTTGGGTTAATAGACATGTCTAGAATTCTTACTTATGGGACTGCACCCGACGCGAAACTCCTTATCTTGACCTGTTTCTTGAGGCAACAAGTTTAAACAACCTGTACCATGATCGGCGACCCTTCTTTCGTCATCTTAAAACACTCTGCATGGCTCGACACGTCAAAGTACGAGCAACAGATACTTGGCTCCATCATCCGCAATAGGGCTCGATGGCGCATATGTCCACTGCCACTCTGCCCAGCCTTTCGTGTGTATGAATCCGATCATGAATGCCGCAAAAGCAACAGCAACAGGTGTTGCGTATGACGTGCCATCTCTGTAAACCATCTGCGATGTGTTCGTCAAGTCGGTACGGCCCCATGTCGGACGTACATGCTCGCCGATAAAGCTCAGATCGCCGTCGCCACGAGGTGTAGGGTTGAACTCGGATTTCCTCCCGCGTTGATCAGCAGAGTGGAAGCAAATAACATCTGGAAATTTCGCCGGATATGTGCGCGACCCCTCGGGACCATCGTTACTTGCGGACGCGAATACGATAATGTCCTTATGTAGACAGGCCTTGATCTCTTCAAACAAACCATCGGAAGGGTTCCTACGGTCGAAGCCGAAAGAAAGCGATATCATATTCACTTTCCATGTTGTCCTGGCGTATTTGAGAGCCTAGTCAAAGTTAGTATGGGTACGTATTAAACACATTCCATAATTGGAGAAATCCTTACCTCGACAACGGTTTTTACGTCTGGATTGTTGGTGTTGGTGATCTCAGCAATGTAGAGATCCACATTGACGGAAAGACGCAGAATGATAGTGGCGATGAAAGTGCCATGATCAACTTTGTCGACATTGGGTTCATCATCGACGAACGACTTAAAGCACTTGACCCTATTCCGTTCATCTGTGTTGAACTCTGGGTTTTTCAGATTGAAGCCGGAGTCAAGTATCGCTACTTTCAAGGGTTCAGCGGAGGTTTCACCAAGTCGTAGGGCCTTGAGGAATTTGATGGAATTATTGAACCATTTATCCGTTCTTCTTTCTCTGTGCAGCTATCAGCCCGCGGAACAGACAACGAACTGGACATGAAACATACTGAGCTTGTTGAGAATCGGGTGCAGGCTCGTGGTCAAATAGATGACCATTCTCAGCGTCTGATAAACCCCGAATAACACTCTCTATGCTGTCGTGCAAAGAGGGCTCTATGACTCGTGGTATGATAACTAAAACGAATCAGTGGAAGATTTTGGACAGCGGTGCAGTGGCATATACGTTTGCTTGACATTGATCTTACATCGCGCTCAGTCAGTGACAGTGACAAACGTAGACTTTCTTCCAACTCGTCACTCGGGCTGCCGTTTTGCAGATTGTCCCACCTCTGCGATATCTTACGCTTCAGAACCGGTTGAACAGAATGATCGGGAATAGTTGATACTTCAACGGCCACTAGATCTCCAGGAACATCACGGTATTCTGGAACAACATCGTCATCGATTATCTCACAATCAGTTTCGCAAGGGTAGTCGCCATGCTCTGCTACATTATCTCCAGGATTTTCAGGTCTCTTTGAGAGAATGTCAAAATCTGGGAGGCCTTTTAAGACTCTGGACGTGATTTCGCTACGAACCAGACGCTGGTACGTATCCTGAGGATTTTCAAACACTACTGATCGCAAGCTCACATCCTGTCGCGAGCGCTCGAATTTGTAACGCTGATGAAAGTCGAGGCAAGCTCGCACGGCTTCCATGTAAGGTCCCTGGGTGATTGGGTCTGCGTCTTGTAGCAAGTCTTTATGAATCTTCCGGAGACTTTTGGCCAGGTTACCATTGTCTAGCTCGTATTCTGGAATACCCATGTTGGAAATGGACCCGTACTCTATCTCGAGGAGAAGTTTCGCAAAAGATGCAAACGACCCCGCGAGCACCCTAGCATCAATTTCTTCACCGTAGCATTCCTCAGTCCCGAGTTTCCAGACTATAAATGGGGACTCTCGGTCAATTTTACCAGAGTCTAGCTTGAGGAAGTGTACTGCGTTTTCGTCCCATGGAGCTGATGCGTGCCTCCACCAGGGACAAAAGATTGAGAGGTGAAGTGCCAGCTTTGCTGCTAGAGAACGTCTCTGTTTCCTTCCAAAACGATATGGTACAATTGGAAGACTGAAGAGGGACTCGTTCTCAATCAGGCCCTTCAGACTAGTTGACAAGGGCCTATGTGTGAAGTCGACGACTGTAGAACCTGGTTCGAACGAATTTGAGTCCTCATATAACATGAGGGCTAAGCCTTGATCGAAGTCGATTGATTCGCACATTTCATGACATAATGTTATGTGCATGTCATTCCCGGAGAGGCCCCTGGGATTCATTATTGGTATACGCTTGGAACAGTAGTCTGAGACTTACGATCCTATGTCACATCTGACAAGCTGCCATGCATTTGCCCCAGGACACAATAAACACATATTAGGTCCTCCTTGTGCTTCCCAGTGTTGATTCTCATAACTTGAAACTAGTAACTGCAGTTCATGTGTTGTATCGCCCTGTGCTAGTTCGCAAGCATCGAACTCTGCTTTGATGGTATCTAGCACTTGGCCAAGACGCTCGCTCGACGCGCGCCCGAAGGTTTGGATCCATGTGTCGACAATATCCTCAGCCTGTGGGTTTTTGACTGGTCTCGATAAATTACGGTGCGTTGAAGTGGTCATGTGAACCTTTTGTAGAATGTGGTTCACGTTTCGCGCGAAAGAATGCGCGATTCTTGCATCCTGAATTGTGTCGAACTTGAAAAGGCAAGACCCACCTTCACCACAGAGATCGACCGGGTATTGCGCGTCATCTAGAACATCTATCAAACGTATCACAGTATCGCTAAATCCAGACCGAGATTGTGAACGGTCGACTTGTAGCCTTCTGTTGAAGATATTGGTGAGATGGCCGAAGAGACTATCCAGTCCACATTCGAGGGCCAGCGCCTCCCTCGATGGAAGTGATTGCACATGTTCAAGTGACAACTTCTTCCTCACTAATTCTAGCAGTTGTGATTCAAAGCGCTCTGCGTAGTCTAATTTGGCATCGAATGGGGCCTGTGTGGTTTTGTCGAGAAGCTCAACCGAAACTGGAAGCCGACGGATTTTATGTGCATTCTCTCCAAGCGCCTTCAACAGAGGCAAATGATGCAAGGCCATAGCTCCGGATGTTCCAAGAATTCCACAGCAAGTGCATGTAAGGTCTGAAACCACCTCGTACCCAGGTATGGTTCGATCCCACGTCTAAATGGAATGTTAGTTGTGCGATATGCGCACCATGTTGCTCAACCATTAACTAGATCAGGCTGTCGCTTACAAATTACTAGGCTGCAAATCTATCGTGCCCTATGCCACATTCTGATTGCAGGCCGGAGTTGCTCTGACGTGGAAAGCATTATGATACGTATATCTCGGTAATGCTATGTTTCACAGTGAAGATGAGGTACCCAGAATGGGGACCGAGTAGTTGAAATACTTGTATTGCCGATTGCGTTGGACAGGCCATGCGAACTTGGCGCAGGAGGCTTATGTCGGCTGATTTACACAGCTCTTAACTTACAGGCTAATGAGGTATCCACCCAAAGATTGACCCCTCATCAGCCCAAAACTCCCAGTCCTCAGCTTGCCCTCTTCAGTCAGTATTCAAAAAATCACTCTAACTCCGTCAAAGAAAAGACTGTTCTCCGTACACTACCATAGGTATCATCAGGCAGGGCTTGCTCGCTCATTTCATTGATGTCAGAAAGACGAGGGCCGTTGAAGATAGCCCATGACAGGTCTGTAGAAAACCAATTCCAGAGCTACGAGCAATTGAAAGAGGCATCACCACCTAGTCAACTGAGATTTTGAAGAGTGGAGCTTCGATTTCTGACTCATGGTTGGTCTCGAGCGAAATCAAATTGCGCTGACTGAAGCAAGAAGTGATCAAGGAGAGGTCTCACAGCCCATACTACAATTGGCCAACCATTGCGAAGCAATTTTGAATGAATGTATCATAAAGGTACAGGAAGGATCTCCTGTAGCATCTGAATGTTTGAGTCAACACAAGTGGCAATTCGAAGCTTGGTCGAGGTATGGTGGAGTTTTCGCTGGCCACAAGACAAATCTCGACAGCCGTTTAAGCAACAAACCCCGGATCCAGGACATTATCATTCGTGTATTGATCAACCTGAGGCGCCACTTATCATACTGTGAGTTGAAATTAGTGCTTGGTGGTACCGTGTCACTCATGCGTCTAGTGAAAGAGCACCGGTACATTCAAGTCGATGCTTTCTGGACAGACCCCAACTTATCTGCATCGCAAGAAGATAAGCGAAGATCATATGTTGATTTCTGTAAGAGACCATGAAGAAGCTATTGGTGAAGCTTTGGAACAATTAAGTCATATTGGTGTTGCCATTTGGAGTTCGTCCAGAATCACGGAGACTGCCCAGGCGAGAAAGTTACTCTACGAAAAGCCTGAACCGTATCGCTATGAGCTCCTATGTCGAGTCGCTCTGGAGACACTCTATCCTTCCGCTCCTGAGGCGCTTCTCGACCAGCTCTGCAAAAGCATGGTGAATCGTTATGCTCGACATTTGTACCGGGCTCCCATGCAGGAAGCTCTAGATGAGGATGTGAGAATAAAGCAAACAATTCCGAGACCATCTCTCGATACACAGGTATTTTCTGGCAGTGAGATGCCATCGAAACAGACCAAAATGCCGATTCCAAAGTCCCCGCTAAATCTTATACCTCCATCGATCAAATTGAGTACATTTTCCAGTAACCTCAGAGCAGCCCAAAACATAGTCCGTCCCTCCCCCACCACAATCAGACTTGGCAAAATCTACGGCCCACCCGTACCAGATCTTGATACAGACGGGCAAGCCAAGTGCGACTGGTGCTTCCAGACAATCGATCAAGCTATAGTTAAGGAGGGCCAGTGGACTCCACGAGGAATGTATGCCTAGATGCTACTTTACTCAAATCATATTCTAGCTGACAAAACCAAAATCTAGAGCTCATTATCAGAAAGATCCGGAACCTTTCTCATGCTTATCAGAACTATGTCTCGAAAAGGCTCCTAGCTTTCGCTCGCGCAAGGATTGGGATGCACACATGTTTAAACACCATATTCACTGGCCCCAGTACATACACCGTGGTAAGATGTGGATCTGCAGGATAGGATTACTCGGAAGTGCAGCACATCGCGAAGGAGAATCGGATGCCTTCCAATCCAAGTATACACACGAGTCAGCTGCGTACTTTTCTTCGGCAAACCACTTCATGAGTCATGTAAAGACGATGCACTACGAAGAGGGCCGCGCTCCCTGGAACGATGCTGACCTTTCGGCCTTATCTGGCGAATGTGTGGTGGAATTGAGCCTCGACGCAGCAGTCTGTCCAATCTGTCACATGGCACAAGAAGGACCGCAGAACAAGAGCTCGAAGTCTATGCATGATCACATTGCTGCCCATTTGCAGGGAATCATGTTGTTATCCGTATCTCTGATACAAGCGCTGCCTCGAGGCTCGGAAGATGCAGAGATTCCTGGTCACCCGACTATAACTGTCGCTCACGCGGGCATCTCTGATATCGAGGCGGCAGAGGCAGATCGTGATGATCGAATGGCTGATCTTTCGTCCCTTTCGTCTACCTTCACCGAATGTCGTCCGGTTTCGCCAGATCTAGATGCTATACCTGCCGACCAAGAACCATTGGACACCTTGTGGACAAACGTTAGAGTTAAAATTCAGGAGGATCGACCACTTGAGTCAAATGAGACAGATCTATATCTTTCACAGCTGGAAAATGATTTCGTTCACATTCCTGAGGATGAATTCGATGAAGGACCTGTAGAGCCACTTCAAACAGGCATCCGCACGCGTACAATGTTAGCCGCTGGCTCAACAAGGTCGCTATTCCTGCCTTTAAGCGAACTCGAGAATCTCGTGAACGACCGTAACGTTAGACAAGAACTAAAGCGTTCTGGGCTGACGGAAGGATTGGACAAGATCTTGTTGGATGTTCTACGTCCGCAGAAACCACAGACTGATACTGACATCACTACAACACGCTGAAAGATTTTCGCAATTCTATGCCTCATGAACAGGTCGAAAGACATACGAGCCTTCATTGAGGAGGAGATATTCGACGCCGATTTACCATTCGAGTTTATATCTGGACGCCGTGTACTACGAAGTCCCAAGAAAGGAAAGCCAGGAGTGCCCATCAGACTGTTCATGCATTCCAATGTTTGGGATTATCTGAGCCTGGACTTGTTCGAAGATTACCAAAATCGGTTCATGGCCCCATATTTCAGGTTGATGACACGGAAAATTAGGCCGTATATTCTTCACCGCTGCGTTGTTCTACCATTTCTGAGAATTGAAGACAAAAATGGAGCCTACAGCGTTGAGATCGAGACACTGTTTTCCGTTGTGTCTCGCGTGGAGATACACCCAGCACATCATGACTACCAGTCACCACATGTAAGTGTGGATCATATCTAGCTGTGCTCTCACATAAGCTAATCTAGCACAGGGCAGCTCAGACAAGATGTATTTTGCTGTAAAGCAATTACAGAAGACCGAAACTTTGGAATCCGCCCAAGCCAATCGTGAAATAAGAGCATACAAGCGCGTGACCTCTATACATCACGCACATATTGTTCGGCTCCTCGCAATATATGCGTACCTGGACAGGCTTCACATGATCTTTCCTTGGGCAGATGGCAACTTGTATCAATTCTGGGAAAAGCACTTCCCCGACGCGTGTAGCTTACCGCGAAGTCATTCGCTGGCAAAGTGGATGGCTAATCAATTCTATGGCCTTGCCGATGGCCTCAGACGCATTCACAAATTGGAGGTCGACCCATCTTTGGACGAGCTTCAACCGGAAGATCATAGAAGAACGCACGGCAGATACGGCCACATAAAACCAGAAAACATTCTGTGGTTCAAAAGTCCCGGAAAAGAATCTGCCATGGATCAGATTGGCAAGCTCATGATATCCGACCTGGGGTCGAGAGACTTTCATGGTACATTCTCAAAAGATGTGGAGGTACATGCAGCAGGAGGATACACAAGTACTTACACATCGCCCGAGTCTGATTTCGATAAACAAATCACGCCAGAGTCTGACATCTGGTCATTCGGTTGTGTCCTCCTGGAATTCGTCGTCTGGTACATCCTGGGCTGGCATGGAGTCCGAGATTTTGCAGAACAACGGAATGTAGACTCGAACACCAAGATCCCATCGGACCAGTTTTTCAATTTCTTCGAGTATAAGCATGATCTGAACGAGGCCAAGTTGAAGTCATCTGTTTATAGGGTATGTCAGATCGAGGCAAATCTCAAACGCATTGCTCACACATGACAGACCCTTGCAATTTTAAGAGAAAGCGATGCTTCTAGCGACTTGATGATTGATCTTCTAGATCTTATCGAAAGTCGTTTATTACGTTCACGTACTTATGAGCGGGCTAGTTGCGACGAACTCGTCGCTCAGTTGGACACTATCAAGAATTCGTGTGCTGGAAGTGAGAAATATTGTGTTCAGGTTACACGTGGGAAATTAGCTAGAATTCCGTCTGATCTTTCCGAAAAGCTCGTGACGCCTGTATTCTCCGCGGAGAGGAAGAACTCATAAACAAGCACCAGTATCCAAAACCAGCCGGCAGCTTCTGTTCAAATCACGCTCAGGTTTGTCTGCTCAAAACTCCAATCATAAGTCCACGATTTATCTACCCCAACTGTAGTTCACGCGTTCGACTAAATCATTTTGATCAGATCGTGGCCATTTTATGAAACAGTGAGCAACGTGCAATTTTAATAGATAAGTGAACGGCGACAGTTGGCACGCAAACCCTTTTCCCTAATGGGACAACATTGCACGCTCCTATACAGATGCGCGACGGAGATCTATAGGATCTCCTCGTCAAAAGCTCGGTGGACCTGAGCGAGTTTCCTTCGCAATAATGCGCTTTAGCGAGGCTGTGAAATGTGCAACCAACTTGACAGATTTTGATTTTGCTGTCCGAGCACCATCTTAGGCCCGAAACACCTCAATCAACTCTAGCATCCCTAGGGTCTGATCTTGGGCCAAATGCGCACTATCAAGGTTCATACTGGCGATTGCCATGAAGCCTATTCCTTTTAAGCCTCTTCATCTGCTCAGAACCATTGTTGTTCGGAATTCAAATTTGTTTGTACTCTCACGTCATGCTGGTGGATGGGGAGGGCCATGATGCATGCGCTGAACTGATGCTTAATCCCCATTCGCAGATAAACAGCTAGTAGATGCAGGTACTTGGATACTTCGTGTGGATGGATGTTAGAAGTTCGTAGGTCATACGGCGGCAATTAGCGCTTTTATGTCGTGTTTGCAGCTTATATCAACCAGACTTTATCAATAGCACGTGTCAGTCTTTGGTGAGATACATCTTGCTGGTACGAAACAGGTTCGTAGATCAAATATATACAACGAAAAATCTTGAATCCTAGTGCGTCCCGCGCTACAGCAGCCACTCTTAACAAGTAAAAACTGCCGGTCCAGGAACAATATACGTTTCACCTAAACACAGTCAGCAAGGTGGATCGACAAAGCGTAACGCGATACATAGACTCACCTTTAGTAACGTCATGAGTGATACCAGGATCAGTGCTCTTGTATGCGCCTGGGAAGGCAACGAGGCCAGAGGGCGTAGTGCTGCCACCGCCAGTAACCTTGAGTTGATGACAGCCCTTCGATACGTCAGTGCAAGAAAGGGTACAGAAGTGACTCAATGCGATCTTACTGGGTAGAATTGTGCTCCCGGGTATGACGATGCAGCGTGCAGAGCGATGATCTCGTGGCGAACGAGGTAGTTTCCGGACGGTATGCACTTGGGGATCGTGTAAGATACGAAGCCGCCAGCCTTCATGGTTGCAGTTGCACCCCAAGTGTTGCCGTTGCGGCCCTCTTGTTGGATTTTGAACCACACAGCTCTGATCATGAATGTAAGTACTTATTGATATAAGAGAAGATTTGGGCAACCTACTCAGTCCCAGGCATCCAGTCGTTGCAGCCGGTGTCGGGACACTTGGCCATGTAGGTGACGGTAGGACCGACATGTGTGTCAGGCCATAGCGTCCAGTAGAGCTTGACTTCGGTACCAGCTGCGACTTCGGCGTGGAGCGCGGCGGGCGAGGAGCCAGGAGCACCACCAGCTGTGTAGCCACCGCATTGCAAGTCGGAGAGGGAGACGTTCTCGACGGGACCGTTGCCCTGGATGGGGCGAGAGATACGCTGGGGTTTAGGGTTTGCGTATGGATCGGCGTACGGTTGGTAGAATTTGTAGTTCTGACTGCCGATCAGGGCAGTGTCGACATAACCGTGAGCCGCGACAGCGCTGGCAAAGGCCAGGGTTGGAGCAATGTACTTCATTATGATAAAAAATGTTCAGCTGCGAACGATGAATTGGAAGTTGGGAAGGGGTATATATAGATGGGTCAAGTAAATCCAATGTAATAACTTTCCAACAACACACCAGCACACCCAGGTAAAACTAATGGGCGGATACCATTGCTCTGCCGAGAGAACGGTGGTTCGAGGACAGTGTTGCTAGCGCGGCCAAGCTGAACTTCATCTAAAGACATAGATTGAGCAATGTGTGCTGTTACAGACTGTAAGCGTCTCATCCTATTAGGCGGTGTTATTTGGAGACTAAAGGACAAATAGAACCGTGAAACCGCCGGCATCATGAGATGGTGAGCCGTATGAACTTCGACGACGGCTCAAGAATACCGAAATTGTAGAGATTACTGTCTAGATCTGTAGCGTTGCAAATGATTGTGTTACTTTGTGTGCACGCCTCGGAATTAGGCAGACACGACCTTCAAAACAGTGATAGAAAGTGCTCCTTGGCTTCATCTGGTTGGTGGAATGCTTCGGTCTTGGCGAAAGCCTAGGTCTCAGATGCCACGTGCCTCGATATTACAGTTCTTGTACCGGGAACGGTATCCTTGTTTCGGAGTAAATAGATTGGCATCATATAGATCGTTAATGATTGCGCAGGCATGGGTGTGGGTGGTAGCAATGAATAGTCGGTTTGGCTATGGGCATGGCCTTCGAATCAATTGGTCGTCCTGCCACGTTAGTCTTCTGTGGAGTAGTTGGCATGCATGGCATCTCCATGTGTCGCGTTGAGAAAACCTGGGTGGCGGGTCGTAGGCGTTCGTAATTGAATCATAGTCAGTTCTGCGATCCATGGGAAAAGTGGCTTGTCCAAGAGTTGCATTGTCACAAATTCTTCCTGAAGGACAGTACCGACTGACTTGCGCCGGAAACGGAAGCTAATACAGAGCGTGGTGAGGATGGGACACAAGAGCCAAGCCCCAAGACCGTTGTTGTGATGAGCACGACACTCCAGTTCCACCCTTCAATGGAATTTTACTTCCTGTCGCCAAAATCAGGCTCGGCCTCCCATCTCATTGCGCCCTCAGGAATCGGCGCGACAGCGCTCCTGCAATATATGTGCATGGCTCCACTCCAATCAAGCCCCTCCAGTAGTCCACCTTTGACGGCAACGACTTTGGGAGTGCCGTCTTGGACGATGTGAGCATGGAGGATTCGGCTGCCACAAGTTTTGCAAAAGTAACAGCGCTGTGTCCTCCCTGAATCACATTGTCTGATGAAGTTTGATACTGAGGGGTTATCGGCAACACTGAAATAAGGAAAGATTGCCGATGTGCCAAAAGCGCTGGAAGATTGCTTGCGGCAGTCGATACAGTGGCAGTGGAAGAGCATGAGGGGCTTCGTAGTAGGCGTAGTGTACGCGACGGCGCCACAAGCGCATGAGCCGTTCATGGTGATGTGTTGACGTAGGTCTGGAGCGGATGACCTTCTGCCTCAAACTTGTAGTTCCTCAAGTCTTCCACTTGTGAATCAAGAGACAACGTTCGTGCTCATGCCAGTAATGACGTAGGATTCGAGGTGCCGTGAACAAGTGAAGGCAACGAACCTCTCATCGTCGTGCTTTTGTTTTACTCCAGATTATTTGGTTCTGGTCCGGACTAGCATCAGAGGGAGATTTACTCTGGTGCGACGTTTAGACAAGCAGTTATGGAGTGAGTGTGAAGGGATGAGATGGTACTCGAATGTTCTCGAGGACCGGGTAGGAAGCTCTGACCCGCAGCTAAACATCCCACTACTGCCCCGCAACACAACAATAGAGCACAGCTTCGAGCAGCACCGTAAGTAACACATAGTTTCAGCCAAGATGGTGATCAACTACAGCAAGTGGGTGAGTATATCAAAGTCATGTGACTTCTGTTTGTCGCAACCTAACAAGCATAGGACAACCTCGAGCTTTCTGACGACAGCGATATCGAAGTACACCCAAACGTCGACAAGAAGTCCTTTATCCGCGCGAAACAAGCTCAGATACACCAAGAACGCGACCACCGCCGCCACCAGATCAGAACGCTCAAGTACGAGCGCATTATCAATGACGGCCTTACAGAGCGCGTCGACCGCCTGCTCACCGCGCTGAAATCTCACAAGGACAAGCAGGCTGAAGGCAATGGCGCAAATGACGACCAGCTGGTATTTCAGGCCATGATGGAGAGCATGATGGACATGAAGATTGACAAGGACGGAGGAAGCGACCGACCGCCGCCACCGCCAGAGGGTGTACACGAGCATGTGAAGGAGAAGCCGACGTATCCACAGATGATGGCCAGCCTGGTGGACTCCGTGAAGAAGGACATCGACGCAAGCAAGAGCGAGGAGCCACGGTTCAATCTCTTCATCCAAGGGCTGGAGAAGGAAAAGGAGCGCATAGAAGACCTGCAGAAGCAACTATACGCTAAGCTCGCAGAGTTGGAAAAGGAAGAGAAGAAGCACATCACAAGCGACGACCTAAAGGAAGGCTTCAGCTTCTCGAACGTCCGCAAAGGCGAAGAACAACCCGCCTCAACATCCTCGTCATCAGCACCCAAAAAAGACACATCCGTCGAACTCCTCAACCCTCCATCCCGCCCAACAGCCTCGCGCGTAGACTCCGGCGACCTCGCCGACGTCGAAGAAGGCACCGCCATATCCGGCTCTACCTCCTCCCCCAATGACGACGACGACGACATATCCGCCTCCCCCCTCGCACAGTCCTTCGCGAAGATAAAAGTCGGCGACTGGTACGCCTCGCTGCAATTCCTCATGCAACATCCCGAAGTCATGAAGGAGTCCGAAACCGACGGCCTCCTCGTCGAAGCCTTCAACGCCGAACTCGACGGCAAGCCCAAGCACGCGCGCCAATGCGTGCACGCGGGGCTCCTGCTGCAATACTGCAGACAACTCGGCGGCCGCCAGGGCGTCGAGCTGTTCTTCAAGCGCATACAGAGCAAAGACCACCAAGCGGCGAAAATGTTCAATGATGATGTCGACGGCACGTATCGCCGCATCAAGACGCGCGCGGCAGAGATACTGAAGGAACGCGCCGAGAATCCGAGTGGAGCAGAGGGCGTCGAGCAGATCCAACTGCATGCCGTGGATCCGGGCACGACGATCAACATCCAAGTCCCGCCCAAGGAACCGACGTCGCAAGAGCCCGAGGAGCGCGAGGCAGAAGTGCAGGCGCGGCAGATATTCGAGAACTTCCCGCCGGGACTGCAGCGGGCGCTGGAGAGTGGGAAGCTGGATGAAGTCAACAAGGTGCTGGCGAAGATGAGTGTCGAGGAGGCGGAGGAGATTGTGGAGAAGTTGGGTCAGGGAGGCATGTTGAGTCTGGAGCAGGGCGTGATTGATGCGACAACGGATGAGGGCAAGAAGGCTATGGAGGAGATTGAGAAGACGCGTAGGTTTCCGGGACAGGAACGTATACAGGAAGTAGAAGAAGAGTAAAGAGATGGAACGGTGTGAAAATATCAGAGGTTGATATGACTGTATACTACTTATGATGAATGGCATCATCGAACGTGAACGGAATGAAAAACACATTAAGCCTGCCTCGCAAACCCATAATCCCTTGCTCGGTAATCAAAACTTCTCATAAAGTAAACAGAAACTCCAGCCGGCTTCACTGCACCCTAAATGAGCGCACTGAGATTGTCATCGATGCCCTCCATGTCTCCATCGCCAGCGAAGGCCGCAAAGTCATCTTCCGCATTGTTCTTGCTCATCTTCCTCTTCTTGTATGCTTGCTGGTATGCTTCCTGGCCATAAGCGCCACCTGACTCAATGCGCGGGTGTTGCAGGCTCTTGAGCAAGTCGGCAGCCGCGTGGTTCGGCTCATCACCAATCGCTGTCGCATAAGCAGGCTCAGTGGACTGACCACCAGGTGCGGGTGCACTTTGTGGCTCGATGGGGTTTGCGACCAGGCTCTGGCATGACATCGTCGCCAATGTCTGGCACCTGCTCAACAGCTTGTACAGGTGCTAGCTGCGGTGAGCCAACGGGAGTGAAAGACTCCATAGGTGGCGGAGTGAGTTCCTCAACCTGGGGGCGTTCCCGGGTCACGGGAGACGTGGTCGCAGCTGGAAGGGGTGCCGCTGTGGAGATTCTGTTCGTCTCAGCGGCTGAGAGACCCTTGAGGATGGCCTCCTCGACTTTGCGCTTGCGGCCCTCAATGGCGTCTTTGCGAGTCCTCAGGTCCACCATTTGCGCCTCTTCATGCTCGAGCTTGCCCTTGTTCGATTCGAGTAGTTTCTCGAGTCCAGCAACGAGAGCTTGTCGTGCTTTGATACTCTCTGCGACGGCGCCTTCGGCCACTGCGAGCTTCTTTACGAGTGCCGCAAGTCCAGCTGCGTGCATCGGGGGCGATGGCA
This sequence comes from Parastagonospora nodorum SN15, assembly GCF_000146915.1. Taxonomy (NCBI): domain Eukaryota; kingdom Fungi; phylum Ascomycota; class Dothideomycetes; order Pleosporales; family Phaeosphaeriaceae; genus Parastagonospora; species Parastagonospora nodorum. Next base: position 789,658 of record NW_001884552.1, read on the forward strand.
TAGTGCTGCCGGGCGCTGTGTGCTTCTCATAGTCCTGGTTTGCGGCTGCGACAGCCGGCTTGGTGTTCAGCTCCGCCTTTTGCAGATTTGTCGCGAGTGGAGCAACAGGCGTGAGCTCAGGGGGGACCGTAGACGATGAGAAGAGCGAACCACCGAGGGCTTGTTTGCGCGGCGCACGCGAGTTGTCGACCTCTGCTCTGATTAGTATGTATTCCATCCTGGACATGATCGCATACATACCACTAAGCTTCTTCTCGTACTTCCTGCTGGACCGCCGGATTGAAGATGTTGCGCTGTCTCCAAACTTCGACCACTCTACGGATCTTGTTCTGTGTGTCGGCGGGTGAGCCCTTGTAGGCAATCTGAGTTGCATCGGCCAGGATCGGTTCGAAAGCCCTGAGGAATTCCTCCTTCTTGCGCATCTTCGAGGTTTGTGTGATCTCTGTTTCTGTCATTAGCTCCATTCCGTGGCTTGTGAATACAATCAAACGTACCATTTGCGAGGTAAATCAAGACCAGCTTCTTGCTGGGAGTCGACTCCCTCATCCGCTGGATCCATACCTGCGCGATGCGTTCGGCGTGCCGCCTATACAAGATTCATGTTAGTAGGGTGTCTTAAGTCGCGCGCGACAAAGCGTAGGTCTGCCACAGGCATATCCATAGTTTGGCGTTTGCGCTAGGCGGACCATAGATAGTTTGGGGGTGTTTTACCTGTGGAAGAGGATCCATTGTCCGACAGTGGAGATGGCCTCTTGCGTCTCGTTTAGCGACGAGAGCTTTGCCTTGAGGCTGTCCTCAGTGAAGGCCATGTTTGATACAGATTTCACGAGACGACGAAGAGACGGAGCTACTGAAGGTAGACTGTCACTGTCACGCGACCAATGCAAATCCCCTTGGCTAGTGACCAAGCAATCAAGTATCTAAGTACAGTGTTTTCGCTCAAAGGTGCCTGCACTTGCTGGCTGACTACTGTGATGATGTAAGGTTGGTTGAGAGTTGACGATGGAAGAGCTCTGAGTGAGCTTACGAAACTACCGTTAGAGCTGCGCCGGCGAAACGTGGCTCCGAGGGCTTGGCTAGCGCGTCTCCTTGACAGTGACCGCAAGTCCGCAAGCATTGGGCGCATCACTACGCAACTTGTCAACAATCAATTGCTGGATTTCCTACCCTCTCGCCTCCCCCATCCTCTCACAAATCTCACACACAACATGGCGGACCGTTTCCCTTCATTAGATGAGATTGACGCTGGTAAGTTCAGCTATTGGACCCCCGAACCAGCTCCGCATCGCATACTGAACGGCTCCAGGTCACACCGAGGCGCGTGGCCCAGCTACCGACTTCGAGCTTGTTGGCGACTCGAATGACACGGACGACTTCCTCTCACGTGAGCGCGCTCTTCTCGGCGACGATGCCGACCAGTTCGCTTCGGAAAACGACAAGCTGGCAACAGTCGAAGATGGAGACGACGACCTGCTAGGCGGAGACTTCAGCCAAGCCAACGTTGGCGGCCAAGAGATGGACGGCTTCGAGAGCTCCTTCCCCGCGATCGATACTACAAACGACGTAAGCACCCCGTATATCTTCAAAACGAGTTGCTTTGTCCAGCACAGAGCGGAGTGGCAGGCAGCGTCTTGGCCGGCGCACGAGATTTTGTCACGAAGGGATGATTGTTGGTCACGCAATTACTAACTGATGCAGCACATGGCACCTGGCGGCACCATCACAGGATCGTCCCTGCCCTTCCTTCCCGGCCAGCCCGCACCCTCATTCACTCCTCAGCGATCAGACTCCCCCGAGCCTGATGTCATTCGGGAATGGCGCGAACGCCGCGACCTCCAGATTCAGCATCGCGACGAAGTCTCCCACGAGCGCAAGCAGCGGACTATCCAGGAGGCGCAGCAGAACATTGACGACTTCTACGAGAACTACAACAACAAGAAAGAGAAGGAGATTGCCAAGACACGGAAAGAGGCGGAGGAGTTCCTCGCCAACCGTGATGATACTACTGCGGGCGGAACAAGCTGGGAGCGCATTGCCAAGCTGGTAGACTTGAGCGGAAAGGGCACCAAGGGCGGCGCTTCAGGGAGCGAGAAGGCACGCTTCCGAGAGCTGTTGCTCAGCTTGAAGAAGGACGAGAAGGCACCCGGTGCTACAGGCTACTAAGCAGGACTGCGTTGGGCAGAAGCTTGATTTTGGGTGACTAGATCAGCGTATGGTCTCGTCCCGGACTGAATGCATGGTCATGATCTGGAGTTACAGGCTAGGTTGCAATTTACTTCAAGCAACTGTGTTAATATGATTCAGTGATGAGCGGTTCAGCATCAGTCTTCCTGTCCTCCTTTGCTGCAAACATATTCTCTTCTTACATAATGCTGCCAAAAGTCGAGACATCAGCAGGACCGGAATTGCTACGATCATGAAGTTCAAACATTCCCACCTCCCGGTTCATAACAGACAGAAGTTTGTGTGCGCAGGGGTCGTGCGTTGGTAGCGATGTGGTAGTGCGCATACTGAATATTGTTTTACTAGCATTAGGTCTACTGGTCACATCAAGGAGCAAAAGCAAGCTTCTGCAGAGGCCATGAACGAGTCCTTTACTCGTCCCCCGCAAACATCCTTCACTCATAGAAAGCGGCAGTCGTGGCCAGCACATCCGATGCAACTTATACTCTTTCCAACCTTCCCGCACAACTAGCAATTTCCCACACCCAACAAGGAGCACCTAATCTCACTCTTCAGTACGGGCTGCTGGTACAGCTCTAGGGTGAATGTGGGCGTGATTCAGAGGTATGAGAAAACATGATATTACGTCATTTGGACAACAGCGGGACGGTCACTATGGTAACAATTTACTGTGTTGACCTCTTCGCTACATCCGTTCACTTTGTATTGCTTTATGCAACACATGGTCACATTCGAGATAAATCATGAACGGTTCTTATTGCCATAGCTTATAGGGAAGAAAGCGGAGCCCTTGCCGTCAGTACTTTCTCTGGACTAAACGCTCCTCAACATATGAGAGCGCACTTACACTCAGTCGGCTCTTCTACCGTCAATACCACAACTCCATCAACTCATCAATCAACTTCCGAGTTGGATCAACTATCAGCACCACTCAGGAAGTACTCACCAGTACCCTCAGCTTGACAACTAGTCTACTCTCGCAGCAATGGACGCGTCAGCAAACCCACACACACCTCCTAACCCACGAGTGCCGGGAGAGGCACCACGATCAAGTCTTTTATTCGAGACCCCGTTGTCAGTAGGTGCTGATGGAGCTGGTAATCAGAGTAGCCCTGCTCAGCGTCGCGAGGCGCCAGATCGAAAACTCGGAGTAAACATGTAAGCTTCTTACAACTAACTCCTCACCCCAGTTTCATCAACAGCGAACAGTTCTCCGACATCGCCATCAACTATGGCCCCAATTGACGCTCCAAGTTCAAAGCCCACAAAATCATCCTCGCCAGTTCGTCCCTCTGGTTCTATAGCAGCCTTCACCAACCCCTCGTTCACCGATACGCAAGCCGCCCGGACCCGTGGACTCTTTTCACACCCGACCTACACCCACTAATCCCACCTCAGGGAATCCGACGCCTCTGAACTCACTCTCCACGATAACGACGAATTGGCCACGACGATCATGCTAAAGTCATGCTACTGCCCACCCACAAACGCCTACGACATGCTGCCGCCCTGGACCGCCCGCCGAGAAGCTCGCCAAGCGCCCCGGCTTCTCGAACTCGTGTCTTCTTTTCCACGTCGAAGTTTACGTCGTCGCGGACAAGTATCTCATGGAGCAGCTGCGGCAGCGCGCTGCGGTTCACATGGGCATTTTCTTGAAGCGATACTTGGAAGCTATATTCGCGAAGCGCACGAGTCCTGCGCCAACCATCGCTGCGGTCAATATCCATGAATGTCTAACAAAGATATACGCAGCGACTGTTGCAGGGGACGAGAACACGCCGCTTCGAAAAGCCGTCACCGATGTCCTCATGTCGCACAGGACGACGAGGTCGACCGGAGAGCCAGGCTGCATGACGGCTAAAGTCATGCGATGCGCGCGCGAGATTGAGGGCTTCGGGAGGGACATGTATGTTAGGACTATGGGTGAGGCGGCCAAGTTGGGCAGTGTTGCTTACCTCGAGGTTGTGGAGGTGCTGTGTCCGTCTTGCCAGTATCGCTGGATGAAGCCTACGGGGATTGCTTGGAGTTTGGTCAGGTGCATTAGCTGCGGGGTGCCGTCTCATTCGAGTTCACATACTGTAGCGAAAGCGACGTGAGAGGTGGATGGATGTGATATATTGACATATATCTACAATGGCATGAACCAGTTCTGTCTATAAAAGGATTGCACGATCTTGGAAAGCTTCAAGCGATCTTCTTGTAATGTGTCGTCCGTTTTGCATGTTTATGATATTTCGTGATGGCCTTTGTGGGTCTTCATATTCTGAGGTATAGAATTGTAGTGTTGTGGAGGGTACAGATATGCCATGAAGATATAGAGGCGATTATGGTTATTTTACATTTATTTAATCCTCACTAAGTCTGCTAACTCTTAATCTCTTACTCACAGCAAAAGTGCTCGATAATATGGTACTCTCTTTCCTCGGTACAGTCACCAGATGCAACCCGATCCTCCATCTTGAGATCATCCCTATGCAGAACTATGATAGGATAGTATGCTTGTGACACTTGAAGGACGTACATGTTTACGGCAATTGCTTGCCACAACAAAGACACTGGATCAAACTGCTTGACAAGCTCGTGAAGTGCCCATGATTGCTCGAATATTTGAGTCTATCTCATCACCCCTTCCTATAACTTCCCGTGCACCAACACAAGAGATGCAGAATGAAATGGGGGGTGAAAACTACACCCCCTTTCATTCTGCATCACTCTGTATATCCACGAATGATAACTCTTGCCTAAGGATCACCTACACTCGGTCCCTCCGCATCTGCCTACCGTTAGCAGCTCTCACTCTCCAATATACAATACCCAGCAACTCGTACAGTTCAAGTCTCATCACTGCCCTCGATTTTCTGCTCAACTCTCTAAAATATACACATTAACTCTTAACACAAATCCGCTTCCAAAATGGCCAACCGTACAAGCATGCTGGAGCTCTGGCAAGCGACGAAAGTAACGAGGACTGCCAAACCAGCCGAAGCAGCAAAGGCCACACCAGCGGCCATCAACCCTGCATGGTATAAGAACTTAAAGCTCAGCGACATAACCATTGTCTATGGTTTCAACGGCGAAAAACGATTCGATGCTCACCGCTTCGTCCTCTGCAATGCAAGCCAGTGGTTCATGAATGCAAGTAGTAACCCTTTATTCAACGAGGCCCACGATCGGACAATTACCCTTCAAGAAGATTACCCTGAAGCCCTCGACGCCCTATTTGAGTTCGCATATAAGGGGAAATACCAACGGGGCATCAGATCTACAGTGCAGTCGTTCCTACTGCACGCGCGAGTATTTATCGTAGCAGACAAGTACATGGCCGACGACTTGGAGGTATGGGCGCTCAAAAAATTCGAAGATCTTTGCAAGTACGAGTGTGAATCGAGACACATGTCTTTCTTCAAGTTTGCGGTGCAGCAGCTGTGGGAGCATGACAACCTGCTTGGGTTTAATCAACAACACAGCGACGAGAACGCGCGGTATCGAAAGGAGCAGGAGGAGAAAGACCACGAAGATTACGAAGAAATTACGGAGTCTGAATATGAGAACGATGAAGTATACGACCAGAGCGATCCGGGCTGGGAGATCGATGACGACGAGGTTGACGAGGCTGGCTACACTTCTGACGAGGGAAAGGCACTCGACAAGATTGCGAACGAGCCGGAATCTCATGACCCGCTTGATAGACTCCGTGCTGTTGTCGTCGAGTATATCCTCCAACTCCTGGGCCGTGGGGAAGAAGATGATGACCCTTTGTACTTCAAGATACTTTGCCGAGACATTCCCGCCTTTGCTACGGATTTCATGGCGACAATGTTATCTGGTAAGGTTCGCTTCGAGTATGGGCCTAGATATTCAAGGTCGGGAAAAAGCTAATTTTGAAGTGGCACACAAGATATAAAAAAGAACGGATCTTCCTTTTTCGAGTTGACTGATTTGTTGTAATCTCAAAAGATAGCTCTTATGTGCAACTCTTATGAAATATCATCACATCCTAACATCCTCACAACCGAGCCTTAGCCCTCGCATCCTCTTCTCTTCCCTTCAAATTAGGATGCGCCGCCTTGACCGGCCTCGTCACCGCATAAAATGCCATGCCACTTGACTGTGTCGAAAATTGTACTTTTGAACCGACGTAGAAAAATGCAAAGTCTCCGGCGACAAGGTGATGCGTGATACCAGTCGCCTCATCGAGGACGTCAATTTGTCCGCTAATGACGTACTTGGTCTCCTCACAAGTGTACTCCAGTGGCTTCGCTGGGCCAGCTTCAATCTTGTAGAATCCAGATGTCAAGTACGTCTTTGCGTCTGTGGTTTGTGTTTGGATACTGGGGATTTGTCAGATGTTGGACATCGTTTAGTTGTGCGGGCATAATGTACGAGTGAAAATCTGCTACTGTCGCATTCTCGCCTTGCGGGAGAGGAATGAACTCGTGGCCTGCGCCCTTGATGACGGTGAGGGGAACTAGCTTTCCGGACACTATTCATTGTCCATTGTTAGTGCTCTTGTGCTGCTACACACATGTCCACAGCCAGACTTACTTTTGAATAGAGATGAAACGAGAAGAAGTTCAGGATTTGAGTACATGTGAGGATGAGAGAAAGATGTTTGAAAATCTTTACATTGAGGTAGGAAAAAGCGGCCTTCGTAGTGTTTTACCAATGAGTTAGTAGTTGTGATGCAAGAGATGCCCGCATTGGGTAAGCCGTGCCCGACTTCCTAGGTCAGCTTCGTGAGCGTAAGCACGGTCGAAGTCTTCATCACAGTTTAATACTTGACTTCTTACAACACTGAGAACGAGACTTCATGCGATCGGCTTCAATCCAAACACATTCTTTATGAAGGAGGACAAAATGACCGCGGCGACATCTTTGGAGTGGGAAGGATTGTTAGTGTGGCGCTAGTGGGGTAGCGTCTCCAAAACATGTACGGGCAAACTTCACGATACCCACGCAAGTCAATCTTGTATACATTCTTATGTGAAGAAAAGCGTCGAGCGTATACAGTTCCTCATATCTCCATCTTTGGACGCGCACGCCTCATATACTCATCTTGCATATTGACCATCAGGATCCCGAGCAGAAAGACCTTTGTACGCGTCCTGTCCATTCACAGCTTCGCGTTGAGGCACGACACTGAATTTGACTCTCGTACGAATTTGAACGGACTGCCGTAGCATGACAAAAGTACCAGCCAAAAGAACCCGAAGGCATCGAATCAAAGGGTTCAGCAACACGCAAGGCAGCAACTGACAGTCTCGACTCAGGGGCTCGGCCGTGTCATGTGTACCATGCGGATTACTGCGTATATGGTCAGCCTTCTCTGCAGATAGCGCGATTCGCCCTCAATCTCCGTCTTGTCGTGTAGCTGCGCATACACGACTTTGTGGTCTGTTTTGAGTCGCCGGACTTATCGGCATTATCAAGTAGCTCTATGGTGCCCATCGTCCATGGAGGATAAAAAGACACGGATGACGCAGAAATTGCGGATGAGTGCAGACTGGCTCGTTGCGATGAAGCTACGCAACTTGAGGGGTGGAGTGCTGTACTCTATCGATAGTAAGTTCTCGTTTGAATTGTCTGAAAACTCCGAGTTGTCTGAGTTGAGCCGTGTTGGAGACCTGAGAAATGGTTTCCTTATCGCCATGACATCTGGGGCGCAAGCCACCAGCTTATGCTCTGCATCGTGTTTGGTGCGGCCTTCGCTCTTATTGTTGAACTGGTAAGACGTCCATGGGTCTGAGGACGTGAAAGCAACAACTCGGCCGAGCGCAGGCGTACGCTCGTGACAAAGGGAGAATCAGGGGTCCAGCCGCCTGTCATGCTGTCAAACCTGTCGCAAAGCGCGGGCCCTGCAAGAGAGCTGCATTGCGTCACCTGAGGCTGAACAAGATGCAAAGAAACCGAATCACGGCGTCTCGGCATCTCGGTCACTCGCACGAATAGGTGTGGTTACGAAGCGACGGAAAATTTTGGTGGCTGTGTTGGCTTGCCTAATGCTGTTCTCGGCGTTTTCTAGACCTCGCGCACGGCGTTTACAACCACCGATGATTGAATTGCAAGCGAGTTACCGACCGAGCGAGAGAGTGCCAACAGCATGACGGGATATCACTAAAAGCGAATCTTTCGCCCGTTATGGGGTTTCATAAAGCATGCTTGTCGCACTTGAGGCGTTTCAAAATCACACAAAAACATAACTCGCTCGACCTACAAATAACTGCCTGGACACATCTTGGTCAACACCATGTCCGCAGAAATGGTATGACTAATTCTCTACTGTTCTTGCATATTTTCTAACTTTGTATAGGCTAAACGAGGAGGACCGTACTTATCGACCGTCTGGGCACTTGGAGGCACACCTAAAAAGAATGTGGACGTTCCTATCACTGCAGTCTTCTTGGCTTTGTTTGTGATCAGTGCAGCATGGCATATGACCATCTTCCAAAAGAACAGGGGAAGGGGCCACAAGTTCATCTTCAACGCCGCGTTGTTCGGTATGTTCAATACTACCCTACATCCTTTGAATAATGCTAACCTTGACCAGGCTTTTCGATGTCAAGAATCGTGACCTGCATACTACGCATCGCCAGCATATGCCTTCCATCCGACATCCAACTCGCCATCGCTGCTACAATATTCGTTGCGGCTGGCGTCCTCATCGTTTTCGTCGTCAACATCATCTGGGCACAACGTGTACTCCGCGCAACACACCCAAAACTTGGCTGGCACCGCGTCACCAAAATCATCTTCATTGCCACCTACGTCCTCATCGCAATCGCCCTTATCATCACTATCACATCCGTCATCCAAAACTTCTACACCTTGCGGCCAAGGACGAAGTTCATCGACCGCGCGCTCCTGCTGTATGGACAGACCTTCCTCGCTATCATAAGCTCCCTCCCGATACTCATCGTCGGACTAGCCCTAGCCCTTCCCCGCCGTACGCCTCTCGAGAAATTCGGCGCAGGAAAGCACAGCATCAAGATCGCCATACTGCTCACAGGCTCAACTCTCCTAACATTAGGAGCATGGTATCGCTGCGGTACCAGCTGGCAGGCACCTGTGCCGAAATCGCAACCACTACCGGCATACTTTGCGAAGCCGTGCTTCTACATCTTCAACTTCGGTGTTGAGATTGTGACGCTGTATTTGTATGCGATTACGCGAGTGGATCTGAGGTTCCATGTGCCGAATGGCGCGAAAGGGCCGGGGAGTTATGTGGTTCGAAATGAGAAGAATCTTGATGAGGAGACGGGCGAGGAGAAGGAACAGGGAGAGGTGGCGAGTATAGAACCTTTGCGGGAAACGTAATGATACCTGGTTTGTAGAGTAATAGAAAGATTCACTTTAGATGCCTTGGGCTTCGAGTACACGCGCTAGACTAATGTTTTTCCAAGATCTTTGTTGATGGTCTTTTGAAACGATCTCAGATGACAGGCTACCATTAGGTCAGCGCGTTAAACATACTGAGGTGCAGAGTGAATGGTGATAGTGCATGCTGAAAGGCAGCAGGCACTATACTCGCCCAATGTCACGCCTCTCCCGATGCCCCTTCGGATATAATGTTCGACCTTTGACTACTTTCTTACAAGCCAAAAAAAAACAACATCGACCTCCACCAAAGATCTTCTCAACCACCGCAGAAATGTCTGGTCCAAGCGACAAGTCAGCCAGCGCTGCGGAGGCGTCAACAACAAACCCTTACACTAAGTCAGGAGACACAATTGAATCTTCTTTCTAGCTCAGTGGCTGATAAACATACAGATACTACAACTCTCCGACATTGTCGGACGTCGTGATATGCTATGGCAACAACGGCGAGGGCGTCTTTTACGGTCATAAGCTTCAACTGTCGGCCAAGGCTCAATGGTTCGAGAAAGCCTTCACGCATGGCTTCGCTGTACGTTATCCATAACTCGGTCTTGTCATACCACTTACATTTCACAGGAGACCAGTGCCGACAAGGTTACTCTCCACGAAGACGATCCGGCCGCTGTCGAAGGCATGCTCAAGCACATTTACGGCAAACAGCTCATCGATCTAGACTGCACGGGGATCGAAGACGTCTTTTTCGCCATTGAACTTTACCGTATCGCTGACAAGTACGACTGTCCGTCTCTCGAGACTGAAGCCCCCGATCTCCTTGGCCGCCTCGTCGCAAAATTCTTCGATCAGCTTCACATTCAGGAAGAGATGAGCGGAATTAATGATCTTTACAAGATCACAAGCGCTGTGTACGACTTCGAAGAGACGCGTAGCGGATCGAAGAGGTCACCAATTTTGCGATCACTCATAAGTTGCATCTTCGCGAACAACGCCGCCAAGCCGTTCGAAGGTTCGCAAGTGCTGTCGAAGGGCATTTCCAAGGTGAGAGAATGTCAGTGATGCTGCAGTGAGTTCCGCAAGAGTCAAGCGCACTCACCGAGTGAGAGGCTGCCAGTCCTAGGCAGTCGTGCAAGCTTCGATCTGCTACTTAAAGGCGGGTTTCCACAGTTCTGGAAGCATCACTTTCTCTTCCACACACTCCATCATAATCCGCAAGCCTGTGGAGACCAATGAGCGCCTTCAGCCCACCTCGAACAATGACCACACAAGATTCGACCAGGTTGCCGCTCTCACAGACGTCTAAAAGAGTCGCTACTCCTTCAGATAGCAACTTGATCAAAAAGAGAAAGCTAGGGTTTGAAGAGTAAGGTGATTTTGTATAAAGCGTGACTGACTACTGAATGTTGTTCCCAAGATATGCAGATTCGTGGGTTCTCTCTGACGTTACGATACGCTATGGAGACGCTGGGGAGCTTACCTTCGAGGCACAAAAACTGATCCTGTGTGCCCACTCGCACTGGTTCAAGGCAGCTTTCACCGGCCGATTCAAAGTGCGTTATTTAGTCTCTTTCACGGCTATCATTGCGTTAACACATACAGGAAAGTGAAGCCCAGACTATTCGCCTCATTGGCGATAACCCGGCTTCCGTCAACGCTATGCTCACGTGGGTGTACAAACAGCAGATTCTGTGGCCGATGACCGAGGAGTTCTCGATTGCGAATATGATCTACTGTGTAGAACTCTTTCGCGTTGGCGACAAGTACGACCTTCCCATGCTGTGCAGCAATATCACAAGCAGTTTCCGCTCTGAACTCGGACTCTGGCTTTGCAGAGCTGATTGGAAATCCGAGGACCCAGCTCTAGATGAGAAGAATGTCGAGATGTTTTGCGACTTTGTTGAGAGGGTCTACACATTGCCCAACACAGGGCTCAGTCATCCCCTAATCACATCGCTACTGGTTATGACGAAACACACGCCGGCACTCAAGATCCTTCGAAACGATGGTGAAGCGCCTTATATGCTCATCAAAGCGGCCAAATATGTTTCTGAGTTCGGCAGGGACATCTTGTATCTCACGGAGAAACGAAATCGGGAGTAAACTTTAAGACAGGGGCGAAGTACGTGGCCGAGTTGAGTATATCATCTCAAGTCAGATGCCCCGAGTGTGAATTCCTCATACGCCTGGACTCCGAGAGGTTCTACGATGGCGGCCATTGCTTTAGATGTGGCCACTACGCTGATGACTGGTCGAAGTGTGAGGAGCTCGAACTCATATTTCCGGGCAGTTCTGTACAGGGGAGTTGAGGGCACCAAAGCTGTGGAGAGGAGAGTTTGTACTTTGTACATGAGAGGAAGGAAGAGCTGAGATGCTGGAGAGGACATTTTAGATAGAGAGATACAAAGGCGATGATACAGGGCGGTCATCATAATTGTACCTCGCACTTTGAGCAACTGTTTTCTCATATTAGCATGATTTCCCGTGGAGCAGTTTCAATGCCATGTAAATTTTGTAGAGCATGAGAAGCATTTCATCAACACAGAACAATACACTGATCAATCAAGCCAGGTTACCTTTTATTTCCGCTCAGGTCAGACTCGAGTTTATCTTATCTTATGAAATTGAGGCCGTACAGTGAAGTGAGGCGCGATCGATTAATCCGCGGTGAAGTGAGAGTTTGCCTTCGCAGTGTCTCACCACGCTAGTACAATACGATTGTATTTCCTCCGGATCGCCCACAACCTCAACCTCAACACGACAAATTGAGTTTTCCACGATCGCAAAGTAACCAGCACCCGAACATGGAGGCGCCGAAGCGAACGGCCGATGTCTCTACTGGCGATGCGAATAAAAGACACAAACTTGGTCTTGAGAAGTGAGATCACAGGAATCCGCCCGAGTGCAGTTGCTGATATCAAGTAACCAGATACGCCAATTCAGCGATCTTCTCTGATGTCACGATCCGCTATGGCCATGCAGGAGAGATAAAATTTGAGGCGCACAAGTTGATCTTAAGTTCAAAGTCCCACTGGTTTGAGGCCGCATTCACGGGTGGCTTTCAAGTACGCCAATGTCACAATCTCAAGGAGAGGCAGCTCGCTAACGTTTCCAGGAGACGAGTGCCACGCAAGTCCGCTTGTATGACGACGAGCCGACCGCGGTAACAGCAATGCTCAATTTCGCATACCATGGTGCCATCGAATTGCCAGGACCGTGTCTCCCTGTGACGAATATTCTCTTCTGCATTGATTTGTGCTGCGTAGCGGACAAGTACGACATGCCCGCCCTACGCAGGCAAACCGAATTCTGCTTTTGCAACGAGATGAACAATTGGCTTGATGGAAAGATAATCCTGAAGCAAGCCGAAGCAAAAGAGCCGGCTAGTCCTGAGTCCTTCTGCAACATTATCAGCAAACTTTACGAATTACCCCAGACTACTGTCCAGCATCGGCTTGTAGCAGCAGTGTTTGTCCAGGTCAATCAAACCGGTGCGATCAAGGTCTTCAGCAACGATGGCCTAGTCTCTCCTCTGCTTGAGCAAGCTTGCGAGAAAGTGCCTGAATTCGGAAGAGACCTCTGCCTGTACATTCTGAGAAAGAGTGGTACAAATACTCTGTCTGGTGGGAAGCGTGTCATCTACGAGATTGAGGTGACTACTCAGGTGAAATGTCAAGCTTGTGGAGGCATCTGGCGTCGAGGAAATTCCCTGACAGTTCATTCTGCAGGTGGACATTGCCCCCATTGTGGACGTCATGCCAAAGATTGGCGGATGCATTGCGAGATCTGATGATCGCGATTGGATATCTCCTTGACGCGGGCAGAGTTTACAGAGAGAGTGGCTGCACATATGTCACAACGACAAGGAACTGAGACGTAGTTGCAGCAAGGGCACGACGTGCACGGCAGCGTGAATGTCGCTGGAGCCTCGGCCCCGGAGTTTAGCCGACGCTAGTGGTGTTAGCGACGGTTTCAACTCACGCCTCGAGGGGCCCATGTAATCTTGCGACTTCAATTCCAAAGTGCTTTGACGACGTGACGACCCATAACGACTTCCCTAGACTTTTGATATCACTCTTTTGCCTTATACACTTTCTTTGTTGCAACCGCCCGATCTATTCTCAACCACGACATCGGCGACGACTTGCCCCACTGCTGCGATACTGCTACATCCTAGCTAGACCACGCGCCCCTTTGCGGGACTTGACCGCCCTTGCTGTACTCACACCTCAACTCTGCAATTGTATCATTACAGCTCGACCACTATCCACCACAATGCCTGAGACCACGAAAGTGGTGCCCCTCACGTGCCATGGACACTCGCGACCTGTCCCGCACATCCACTTCTCGTCTCTGATGAACGACGATCAGTACTACATTATATCAGCATGTAAAGACGGAAATCCCATGCTGCGCGATGGCATCACTGGAGACTGGATTGGCACATTTCTCGGCCACAAGGGCGCGGTATGGCAGGCGCGACTCTCTTCAGATGCTTCTTTGGCAGCCTCCGCTTCGGCTGACTTTTCGGCGTATGTATCTCCCCTACCTTGCAGGAGCTATATCTGACCTCTTACAGCAAAGTATGGGACACCAACACAGGCGAAGCCTTGCACACACTCACTCACAACCACATCGTCCGCGCCGTCGCCTTCCCGAGCCAACCGAAGCCTCAAATCGTCGCAACAGGTGGTATGGAGAAGAAGTTGCGCATTTATGACCTCTCCAGAGACTCGGCTACAAGCTTCGAGATTGGCGCCGGCGTGCATGAGGGAACCATCAAGTCTATCGTCTGGACGTCTGATTCTAACATAATCATCACGGCAGCAGAGGACAAGAAGATCCGGTGGTGGGATCTGCGACAACAAAAGACTATCGGAGAGCATGAAGTGGAAGGCGCGGTTGGCTCGTGCGAGTTGGGTAACACTTCCTCGGACGGCCTGCTGAGCGTGGCCGCTGGAAACAGCGTCTACTTCTTCAACAGCCTCTCGCCTGGATCGCTCGTCAAGAGCATCAAGACACCGTATGAGATTGCGAGTGTGGCATTACACAGCGGAGAGGGGAGGTTCGTCACTGGTGGAAGCAACCAAAACGACACCTGGGTCAGATTGTGGGACTACGAGAAGGAAGAGGAATTGGAGACGAACAAGGGACATCACGGTCCGATTTGGTCATCTAGCTTTTCACCCGATGGCAAGCTGTACGCGACCGGTAGTGAGGACGGTACAGTGAAGCTTTGGAAGTTTACATCAGGGCCGTATGGCTTGTGGAAGTAGAGGAAGACGAGCAATTGCAACAATTATCCAATTTCGACCTTTCGAACATCAACACCACAACGTTTAACCAACAGCGACATCGCATGCCTCGTTGCGAGATCTCCCGGAAGCACGCATCCGTTTATCTGGTACACAGTCCATTGCATCGCCAAACGCTCCACTAACCGAGCGGGGTAACGCGATGCGACCCGCGCGTTCCCTAATGCAGTCTACCGAACGATCTTCACTATCGTCGTACACTACAGCAACCTGCATCAACGCTACGAACATTAAGGGCAGTGATAAGCATGTTCGGCAGTGGAGATAAGCATCACCACAAATGATATGGCAATGTCCAATGCGATCGCTGTTGAGCCTCCGCCAAGGGTGGGAGTCTTGACCTACCTGCAGGTATAAGAGTGCAAGTGCCCGTCGTGACGTTTGCTAATGGACATTGACGTCTTTGGTCGAAAGTCACACCAGACGTTGCTGGTGAAGGGTCTCTGATACATGTGACATTGACACATCCTCGAATTCGGATCAACACCAATAGTACGGCAGAATGTCAGAAAAGAAGGATGAGGTCTCTCCAGTGCGAGACCTCAGTGTCGATGAAGGCCACATTGTCGCTGAAAAGCAGATGCGCGACATAGGCGCAGACCTCTACCTCGAAGTCCGCCAATACTCGCGCGAAGAACTCGAAGCCGAACGGAAAATCGTCTTAAGAAAAATCGACTGGATAATAATGCCCATGGTACTCGTTTCCTCCTTGAACAAGAAACACATGACAATCTGACCCATCCACCAGATCTGCATAACCTACACGATCCAATTCCTCGACAAACTCTCCCTCAACTACGCCAACGCCTACACCCTCACGCCCGACCTCGGGCTCCAAGGCCAGCGCTACTCCTGGGTCGCCGCCATCTTCAACTTCGGTTACCTCTTCTGGGCGCTGCCCGCAAACTACCTGATCCAACGCCTGCCCGTCTCCAAATATACCGGCTGCATGATCCTGATCTGGTCGCTACTTCTCTGCTGCCACGTCGCCGCCAAAAACTACGCCGGCATGCTCGCCCTGCGTTTCTTTCTGGGTATGTTCGAAGCCAGCATCAGCCCCGCGATTATGAACATCGTGAGTATGTTTTACACGCGCAGCGAGCAGCCGTTGCGCATGTGTATCTTCCTGGCATTCAACGGCGTCGCGACGATGATCGGCGCGTTACTCGGATACGGGCTGGGCCACGCGCACTCGCCGCATATCAAGACGTGGCAGCTCATTTTCCTCGTCATCGGGCTTGTTAACTTCGTCTGGGCGTGGGTGTTTCTCTGGGTCATGCCGGATTCGCCGTCAACTGCAAAGTTCTTGACGCACAAGCAGCGGATTGTCGCGATTGATCGCATTGCGGGGAATATGATTGGTGTCAAGACGAAGACGCTCGACCGGTCACAGGCCATAGAAGCACTGCTGGATGTCAAAGTCCACTGCCTGATGCTCATTGGCCTGGGTTGTGGCGTGATCAACGGCGGCGTGTCGAATTTCGCATCCAGTCTGATTCGCGGCTTTGGATTCTCAGGAATTTACGCGACGTTGTTGCAGCTTCCCACCGGGGCGATTGAGTTCGTCGTCGTCCCGTTGTGTGGGCTGGCAGCTGGGTATTTCAAGAATACGCGCTGCTTGATACTGGCATTGATTTGTCTGCCGCCGCTGGCAGGATTGCTGGGCATTCGACTCACGCCGTTGAGTCAGCGGTGGAGTCTGGTTGGGTGTACATGGTTGCAGTATATTGTTGGCGCGCCGGTTATTTTGTCGTGGAATTTGCTTACGACGAATATTGCTGGGCACACGAAGCGCAGTACGGCGAATGGGCTGTGGTTCTTGTTTTACGCGGCGGGGAATATTGCGGGAGCGAATTTGTTCTTTGCAAGGGAGGCTCCGAGGTACTTCTCTGCGCTTACTGGACTTATCGTATGTTATTGCGCCATGGTCGTCATTGCGGGGTTCCTAGCGGGTTGGATGTGGATGGAGAATAAGAAAAGGGATAGGTTATACGGTGTTGCTGAGGACGAACAGGCTGTCGAAGATGGGTTCAGGAATCAGACGGACGGGCAGGCGAAGCATTTCAGATATGCTTTGTGAGAAATGTGGATATTCACACTGGCATGGCATGCGAAATTTGATTCAGAAAACTCAAAAATCTTATGGGATCAGATTCAAAGGGCGTTTCATTCTATGACTTACACTGACATGGTAGTCTGAAGACGTACGACAGTATATATACAGCTTGTTACGAGGATCATGTCTCCCACTCAAACACAGTACGTCATTCGTTCACTTTGCTACTCTTGCCAAGCATCCCAAGCTACTCTCTATATCTCTAGTCACAACTACCGACCCGAGTCACCCTCTACCGCGCATCACCCTCCACGAATCCTCAACTCGAGCTCAACTTTCAACTCTCCCAGTTGCTTTACCTTAGATTACTATTTCCTCCTTCACGAAAAGAAAAGCCATAATGAGCACCCCCACCCACCCGCGCTTCACAGCCATCCAAGACGAACTATCCGCTCTGCAGAATCGTCTGGGCCGCGAACCGAACGGCCTAGCAAAACCATGAACCGCAGAGCACGATATCGCCATGAACCATCTCATCCCCCATCTCATCCCAGACAACGCGGATAAGATTGACTTCATGAACTGGCGCTTCGAGCATGCTCAACTTCCTCGTCGTGGTTGGGAGTCTCGTACCGGATTCCCTCAGCAGGATCCGTGTACCCAACGGCCACCAACTCATCTCCATATAATCTATAGGGGCGTTCCATCTCGCCAATCACCATGTGGAATTCAGACCGAGTTCGCACGAAGTAAGGATGATGAAGCAGGTCAAGGCCGCACGCAAAGTCTGGGATATCCCATCACAACTAAAAATAATTTCGATTCAAGATATCGCGCCCTCAATACTTCCCACTCTCGTTAATCAGCCCCTTATCCTCATTCTCCTTCTTACTCTTCTGACTCCACTCGGGCGCCTCGTCAATCCCATCATCCTCCGCCTTATCCCCCTCTTCCTTAGTCTTATGCACACTGTCTGGTAGATGCTCGGCGGGCGCATACACAGTAATCAACTAGGACACCCATCAACATCTCCCTCTCGATCACCCCAGACGCATCAATTCACTTACCTCCAACGGCTCATCCCCCTTGTTAACAAACTGATGCTGCGTGCCCGCGGGCACAACGACAACATCGCCCTTCTTAACCTCCTGATCCTTACCATTGACCGTCGCCAGACCGCGGCCAGATGTGAAGAGCAGGATTTGGTCGACGAGATGGACCTATGGGAGCAGCGTCAGCGAGCATGCTCAATCCTTTCCATCATCACTCATATGCATCTGTCATTTTCTACACACCCCACTTCCACCATTTCCCCCCCCCCCCCTTCCGCAAACTCTTCCCCACACTCGAAAAATTCGATATCTGACTTACCTCGTCCCCAATGTCCCCGCCCACGGGCACTTCCATCGCCACGAGCTGGCTGAACAACCCCGTGTGCAGGACCGTCCTGAAATCGCCGAAACTGCGCTTCTCGCTCAGTAAATTTGAGAAATGCACCATGTCGTGCGAAGGCGGCGCGTCCTTGCGGTTGCCGGCGGCTTTGAAGGCGTCCATTTTCGATGACAGGAGGGGGGTGGTGGTGGTGGTGGTGGTGGAGAGAAAGCGGGTTGTGGATGGGGTGGGTTTGGGAAGGTTGGAAAGGGTAGGGCGGAAGAGGCGAGATGAGGATTTGAACATTGAGTGTGGAAGTAAAAAGGCTCTAAGGGGGGGGATGTCGGGGGTTTACATGTATGTTGGATAGTCTGATACTTTGAAGAGGAATATGTCATAGGCAGGGTCGTGGTCTGGACTTTGGGGATTCGGTATGCATGACGTCAGTATGTGTCTGCGTTTTTGGTGCGATTCGCACATGTAGAGCTGGATGCGGAGAGCTAGTAGGATATTTCGTTGGGGCAATCGACGATGGAGACCTTGCGTGGTGAGTAATGTCGTACGCTGGTGAGGTGATGATGAATAAGCGCAATCATATCAGAAACTGACCCGGATGAATGCCAAAAAAAACTTGATTGATGCTGAGAGTGGTATATGTTGTAATTAGATCTATGCTCGTGATGCGAGTCTATGAATACACAAGATGATGGAATAAGCCTCAGTGATCATCATTTCAAGGCTCTGGAGTATGCCGTGACTAGTGCTGTGGCATCTCTCACATCTCTCACTTTTAGGTTCGTGAGAACTCAGCCCAGGTCTGCACTCGAACCAGTGTTCTCTCCATCTGTACTGGCGTGTGCATCGTTGAGGATGCTGCCAGTACCTCGTCGTCGCAGTCCGGCTGGCCAACCTGTCATCGACCAAACGAAGCACATGTCATTCTCCAAATCCCGGAGTTGCTTCGTCTTTCCAACACAAACACTCCAAATGCTGCACTGTTCACTCAAACCCGGTTGTTGCTGCGCGCCTCCTCCCTCGTCTCCCCTTGAAGCTCGCGCTCAATCTCCTCCTCCTCAGTCGGCCTTGGAGGCTTAACATCCGTCTCCCCCCCATTCATCTGCCACTCCATGAGTTTATTAAACGCGCCATCGGGATTATTGGTCAACTCCTCATACGTGCCCTCCTCGGCAACCTGTCCCTGGGAATTAATGCAAATAATACGATCGGAGCGCTTGATGGTGGAAAGACGATGCGCAATGCTGATCGTCGTGTTGTTGTCCAGAAGTAACTTGCTGAGCGCTTGGTTAACAAGCGTTTCCGATTCGGCATCGAGCGCGCTGGTTGCTTCGTCGAGGATGAGGATATCGGGCATTTTGATTAAGGCGCGCGCGATGGCGATGCGCTGTTTTTGGCCGCCAGAGAGTTGGGTGCCGCGGGCGCCGACGTGGGTTTCGAGACCGTCGGGCTGGGATGGGTCAGCAGTTGTTAGATAAAGGGTGAAGAGGAGACTTACGAAATCGCTGATGAATTGACAGTTGGCCTTGCGTGCGGCGGCTACAATCTCAGCGCGGGTGGCTTGCGGCACACCGTATGCGATGTTCTCTGCAATAGTTCCTGAGAATAGCACAGGTTCTTGGCCGACGAATCCAATCTTCCGACGGAGTTGCTTCGCGTTCAGGGTTGTGATATCTTGTCCGTTAATCGTGATGGTTCCTGCTGTTGGCACGTAGAAACGTAGCAACAGACTAGCCACAGTAGACTTGCCGGCTCCACTGGGCGCCACAATGGCAACGTTTGTGCCCTCTTTGATCGTGAAGTTGAGATCTTTGAAGATTGTCACCGCCGGCCGAGTAGGATAGCTGAAGGTGACGTTCTTGAACTCGATCGGCCCGCGTGCAGACTTAACGGGCAGACCTTTAGTCGGTGAAATGGTAGGTTCGCGATCTTGCAGCTCGAACAATCGACTGGCGGCTCCGACTCCCTTCATCATCTCGCCGTAGAATCCTGAGAGACCCACCATGCTCGACCCAGCGTAGGCCGTGTACATTAAGAATGACGACAGCTCACCGATGGAGATAACGCCGTTCTTGACCATGCCACCTCCGACGTATAGGATTGCGATGATGGTCAGATTGCCCATTAACCCAGTGCTGCCGTAGAAGCTGGCAGCCACCATAGCCTCCTTTTTCCCGAGCGAAAATATGCGCTTGATCTGTCGATTGTAGCGTGCCGCCTCCTGTACTTCTCCGGCAAATGCCTGACTTGTTCTTACATTGCCCAGACGCTCTTCCGCAATCTTGGTCAACGTACCGAGGTTCTTCTGGATCTTGCGACTGAGATTTCGTAGCGCACGGCCAGAGAAGAAAGCAACAATGGCTACAGGTGGGCCGATTAATGCGAGGATTCCAGTCAGTTTGATGCTGACGTAGCCCATCATGACGAAACCAGCTGCACCACTGACCAGCGAACGCAGACCATCAGAGAGATTTTGCGTGATGCTCTTGCCGACAATGATGGTGTCTGAACCAAGACGCGAGATCAAGTCACCGACGCGGTTGGCATCGAAGAATTCGGCATTCTGGACGAAAGTCTTGCGGTAGAGTTGAGACCGGAGGCGTGCCACAATGCGCTCACCAACAATCCTGAGAATGATGATGCGCCCAAAGTTGAAAGAAGCGCCAGCAATGAGGAAGCCAGCCAATCCAAAGTAGAAGGTCGTCTGATCCAGTCCAAACAGCAAGCCATCGTTCTTCTCCGCCTGCGTCGCCGCATCGAGGATCTTGCCAATGGAAAAGGGGATAGACATGGAGATAGCCGAGCCGCAAATGAGGAACAAAAACGCCCACGAGAGCGTCCCTGCCTCTGGTCGCGCGATCTTGATCAGCCGCCACATCTCCTTGAAGCCGCCGGGTGTGCCCCCGTCTTTGCCTGAGCCGTCCTTGCTCAGCTTCGCGCTCAGATTGACCTGTCGCGCTGCTGCTGCCTTTTCAGACTTTGCAAATCCCTGCTCGCCGTCTTCGCCCTCGGCGTCATGTTCTTCCAGGTCAATCATGCCCCTCTCTTTGATCTCGTCTTTGTACGACTTGCGCTTCTTCACCGGTGCTTTCACTTCTGTGGACGCTTCTGCCAGTATTCTCGAGGTCGTGAATAGCCGTATCGGGTGCTGCAGGCCATTGCGACGCGTGGTGCCCGCCAATGCAGAGCGTAATCCGGCCGTGGTGGTGAAGATACATGCTGCGCAGCTTCTCTGTGGTCTTGCAATGCTCTTCGGAGTGTGTTTTATCGTCGCTGGCTTCTTTGTAAAAGTCCGCGATATTATCTGCGACGGCGTGCGAGGTTGTATGTGGGAGAAAAGCGCTCCGTTCCCCGGACCATTCCAGGCCTTTGCGGACAACCCCAGCGGACCGCGCATCGTGAAGGGCGGGTAGACGGACGTCTACCTGGTGGTGAGGGTGAATTGACGCTGTATAGAAACTCTCAACATGGCGGTGTTTGGTGTTGTCGGCGTGGCGGGTCGATGACAGCTGCTCCGTGTTTGGACTGACTACCGACAAAAGTTGACGCCTCGGATAATGACGAAATGAAGACAGACGATCTCGCCCGGACCACGTGCCGCGGCGGCTCCGGTTGATGGGATCAAAGACACGCCAACGACAGATGCACTTGATAAGATCGTGGGAAATACGTGAATTGATTTGATTGTGGTAGCAGTCTGGTAGTTATTTGCAGCTATTGTGTGCGCGACGTCACTTGCACAAGCTTTGTGGCTGGTTGCTTGCTGCAGACACCGCAACACTCCGCGGCAATACCTAGCAACAACCCTCTTTATGGCCCAAGACAGGACGAAGAAGCGTTATGAGCACTTTACCAGTACTCCAATAGATCTAGCCGGCCAAAACGTAGTGAGACGGTAACGTAGCACAGCCCCAGGTATGACTGTTAGCAAACAAGGCTGAAGTCACTTCGACTCATCACCAACGAGACATATACCATGTGCATCTCTGGACCTACCGCGCGACTAACATCCCAGTGGACCAGCCTAACTTCACAAAAATCAATGCGACCATGGCTCCAAAGCCCACAGCTCTCGTGCCCATTCATCTAGAAGGTACAACACTCGAAGGCGGAGGCCAACTCCTACGCGTTGCCCTCGGCCTCGCCAGCCTGATCAAGGAACCCATCAACATCACCAACATCCGCGGCAGACGAGCGGGCGGCGGCGGATTAAAGGCGCAGCATCTCACATCCGTGCAATGGCTCGGCCAAGCATGCAACGCCCGATTAAGCGGTATCGGGCTGAAGAGCAAGGAAATCACGTTCACTCCTTCACAAGACGAGTCGTGTTTACCGGGAGGTGAAGTCCGCATCACCCAATCGACGCCTGGGAGTATCAATCTCGTCTTGCAGGCTGTGCTGCCTTACCTATTGTTCTCGGGGTCGAAGTCGCCAATCAGACTGCGTATTACCGGAGGCACGAATGTGTCGAATTCGCCGTCTCACGAGTATGTCGCCGAAGTCTTGCTGCCCATGCTCGCACTCATTGGTATCCCGCCGATTGAAGCAAGAGTCCAGTCGAGAGGTTGGTCGCAAGGGACAACGCGGCTGGGAAGCGTCACGTACACCATCACACCTCTAAAGACTAAATTGCCTGGGTTCCAACTCACAAATCGGGGTGAGGTCAAACATGTCAAAGCTGTCGTTATTGCGCCGAGAGACACGGAGCAGCATTTCCACGACGAGTTGAATGTCATGTTTGAGAAGCACGAGACTCGGTTCTTCGGGTCGAAGCCTTCTTCAGTCGACGTTGAAATCATGTTCGAAGACTCGCAGCATGAGAAGCGGTACTACATCCTTCTGGTTGCGACGACAAGTACTGGTATCAAACTCGGGCGCGATTGGTTATACGATCAAGCCGTGCGGCCTGGTAAGACGGAGAGGATTGCGCCGACTATGGTGAAGAAGGTCTCCGACGACTTGTTGAGCGAGATTGAGCATGGCGGCTGCGTGGATGAGTACATGCGAGATCAACTGGTTGTGTTCCAGGCTCTTGCGGATGGGAAAAGTCGAGTGTCTGGCGGCATGAAGGGAGATGCTTTCGTGTCGCCAAGTCTGCACGCGCAGACGGCCATGTGGGTTGCAAAAGAGATCATTGGTGTTGACTTCGATGACAAAGGAACATGTGAGGGTGTTGGACATGTGCCTGTAGGTTCGGAAGAAGTGGCGGAGCTAGCCAGAGTTGGGGATACGATGGGGATTTGATGTATTGCCGTGCATCGTGTATGCCTCGCCACAATCCTACTTTTGTTAGTGGCATGTAGTCTTGACCTTTGAGACTGCACCGTGGGGTCCTTATGTGGGGCCGCTAGGAGATGGTGGCTTCGATGTGCTTGAGCGTGAGTGGCACTGCGAGGTGACTACCGAGTCCCTGCGTGGGTTCTCCAAGACAAAACTGGCACTGACAGGTCAAGTTTGCCTTGGTAATCAAAGATGTTTCTATCGCTCCGCGCACATGTACGTGAAGCAATGCAAGTCCACATGCGGGAAGCGTAACCGCAGTGGCGCACGACGACGTAACGCTGCAGATGCAAGGCGCTGCACACGGCGGGCGCGGGGACGCGAAAGGATTGCTGGGACGGGAGCGTGTTTCCGGCGTCACTTGGTGCGGGGACTGTGTATCAATAAGCAGTGCTTCGTAAGTTCGTCTACACAATTGTTATCTGATGCGATGTCGGTAATCAGATCGGTAAAAGTGGGCGTCATCCGATATCGCGTCAAACCGGCGAATCACGTGCTTTCGGCGACAATATGGTCCTCCGGGCGGTGTGTATCGAAGGATGGAAAGTGGCCGATCAGGAGATTCACGGAACGATTCTAGCCTGACGTTGGGCGGTTTTCCCGCTGAGGCGCTTGGATCCTTACAGGACCAAATTCCGACAGCAGCCATCATCGACATCATTCCTCCTCACAACGCTTTTCAGTGCACACGAATTGTTCTGGAATCGTATACTATTGCTACTTTTTTCACCGTGTATTCTCTGCAAGTCCTCAAGCTGAGCAGGCGGCTGTCACTCTTTAGTGTCCGTTTGCCATTTGTGCCACAACGTGAGTAAATGTCACCCCACGATCAGATAAAGAATTATCTGATCGACGACCAACGACACGTTCTTCCTCTGCGTCCCGGCTGAGGGCTTATCCAAGCACGCAGACGGGCAGCGGATTCACGCCGCACCGTCACAGTCGTTGGATTACGTCGCGTCTGGTTGCTGTAAACCGTCTTGCTAACCATGGTTCGCGCCATCAGGCTTTGTCGCGCCTTCAAAAAGGCCCTCCCTCCGCCTCTACCACCACCACCCATCCCGCCCCATGGCCCCCACGCAGACCATGCCCAGTCACAGTCCCATACCGGAGACGTCGACTTCGCACCCACACGACCCAATTCCCATTGAGCCTCGCACCATTCCCCAGCTCTCCCTGCGCCCGGCCGAGTCACAGCCACAGCCCGAGCAGACGTCACCTAAGTCGCCCAAGTCGTCGGGCGAGTCGATCCTATGGAGCACCAACAGCAGCGATGAGTCGGAAGCAGCCGTGACTCCCGCGACCGAGCCCGACCGCGCCGTCGACGAGGTGGTCGACAAGCTCGAGGACCTTCCTGCCGCGGCCGTAAACTTCAATGGGCAGGCGCGGCCCCGACGCGCCTCCACCACGCTCATCTCAGACAGCCCGACCGACATCAGACGGATCCTGGGCGATGGCGAGACGGCCACAAAGCTCATAAGCCAGTGCTGCGGCGGCGGATGCTGTCTGCTCAAGACATTGGCCCCAGATGCCTCCTCTGACACCTTCGTGCCTGTCGTCGTACCCGATAATGCCGCCTTCAGGAGCCTCAACCTGCGTTTGGGCCCGCTGTCCCTCGACAGCGAGCTCACAGACACGACGCCATTGCCGCCGGTGAACATGTCCTTTGAGGGTCTCCCGAAGGAAACCAAGCACGTGTCCGAGGTCCACAAGACGCCGCCCAAGTACGTCCAGCCGCACCCGCCATACCAGGTCTACTCTGCGCCGCTGTACCACGCCCGCGAGTTGACCAAGCCGGGCGCCGAGAAGAGGACATACCACTTCGACATCGACGTCACCGACTACCCCGACGAGGGCGGCGTTGACTTCAAGGTCGGCGGTGCGATTGGCATCTGTCCACCAAACTCACAGGAGATCGTCGACGAGCTCTTCGACATTCTCTGCATCCCCAAGTTTGTCCGCGACAAGCCAGTCACACTCAAGACGTCGACCGGACGATGGCCGACCATCTGGGGCGAGGACCAGCCCCGCGAGCTGAGCACCACGCGCCGCGAACTACTAACCTGGTGTGTAGACGTGCAGTCCCACCCGCCTACGAAGAATCTCCTACGCGTCATGGCTGAGCACGCAGATGCGCCAAACGAGAAGAAGATTCTCACATACCTCTGCTCCGCGCAGGGTCAAGCAGCTTTCTGCGATCTACGAACCTCCTCGCACCTCACACTCGCACAGCTGCTCAACGCCTTCCCATCCTCGAAGCCGCCGCTACCAGACCTCCTCTCTGTCCTCACTCAGCTCATGCCACGCTTCTACTCCCTGTCGAACGACCCTCACGTCTCATCTGCACGCCCTGGCCTCCCCGGCAAGCGCCGCCTCATCGAAATGGCCGTCACCATCCACGAGACGCCTAATTGGCAGCCCGAACGCCCAACGCGCACAGGCGTAGGAAGCGGCTTTATGGAACGCATGGCTCACACCTTCATATCGGCGGAGAACGAGGGCATCGACCCCAGGAGCATCCTCGATCTGCGCATCCCCATGTTCCGAGGACTCATGGCCAACCCACTCTCCAAGCAATTCGGGGGTGAGGGCCCAATGGTGCTCATTGGCGCTGGTGTCGGCATGGCTCCCTTCCGAGGCTTCATCTTGAACAGGCTGAAGAACGCCAACTGCGCCAACAAGATCTGGCTGATCCAGGGTGTGCGCGATTCCATGCTGGATGAGCTGTACTCTGGCGAGCTTGGCGATCACGAGAAGGAGATCAAGAAAGTCGTGCAGAGCCGCAAGGTCAAGACTGGCGAATCGAGCGAAGTCAAGTACGTCCAGGACGAGGTGCGCGTGCAGGCCGATATTGTGTGGTTCGTCATCAACGCGCTTGACGGCCGCATTTTCGTCTGCGGCAGTAGCAAGGGCATGGGCGAGGGTGTGGAAGAGTCGCTTATGGAAGTTGCCATGCAGAAGGGCGGCATCAGCAGAGCCCAGGCGAAGGAGTTCTGGGCACAGAAGAAGCTGGATGGCCAGTACATTGCCGTGAGTTACCCGTATGAATGATTAAAAACTGCCTTACTGACGTTGACTTAGGAAACTTGGTAATTTCAAACGATCGTCTCAAACTTGTATATACCATATCACGATCTCGCACCTGGACCGTTTTTCCTATAAGTGCATCATCACATCTGGCAAAGAAAAAGGCGTCAACATAGACAAAGCATCATGCGCGGGCACACACATTGTTATTAGATGATTTCAGAGCCATCTCTCGCGAAACGGGGAGTTTATCGGAGCCCGACACCTTTCTGAAGACATACGAGCATGGCGTTTCACATTTGGGTGGAGTTTTGAATTTTGACTGGCCGTAATTTGACGGCTTTGTAGTTGAAATTGGCAGGGGAAAGAGAACGGCTTGTGTTGATAGTTGATAATAAAGAGATGTCATATTACTAGAGGCGAGTTTGGTGATGTGATATTTGCCTTTGATGTTGTCGTTGATTCCTTGTTGACGCAAGGGCTCGCTGATACCCGCCTTTTCTCACCGCGTTATGTCTGGGGGAAATAAGCTTCACTTCCCTCTCCCTCCCTGGACAGAAGGATTGTGGGGGTGGAGCAGATATTCTGGGGGTTCAGGTGGATTTTCTTGATTGATGTGAATCCAGAACAGTCGTGAGAGATGATTGTGGGGAAAGTTGGACGGAGGAAGAAATGGAGGGTGATTGTTAAGGTGAAGTGGGGCCAAACTCGAAGGCGCTTTTTAGACCTTGAACGCGCAGAGGTCGTGTCGTGTGGGAGCCTCAAGGAGTGATTTCCAGTCTTTCACTTGAGCTGATCAGAGGCCTCTGATCATCCAACATACATAACTGAGTATCTAATCCTACTGCTTCTCACCACAACCGAGTCATTAAGTTCGCTTTCGCACCATAATCGCAACTTCGCTCCAGATGTCAATCACAATCTTCCATTATGCGCTCCATCTCACTAAAATTTTATGCACCCGCGTCTCTCGAATCTGAAAACCTGTCCCCATTAGTCACAGATTTTCGCGAGAGCACTGCAACTAAGGTTGCCTGGTTTGATCATCGGTTGCCCACGGGATTTGCAGTGAGTACTCGTACGGTCTCGGAAATATCTTCCAAGGAGCTCGAAATAGTGGCAGATCACAAGGACAGCGGGACAATTGTCATCCCTCCGGAGCTTGTGGTCACCAGAACCCGGCTGGATGTCGCAAAGTCCACGGGAGCCAAGGATGACGGGGAACAAAATGCCACACCTTCAGTAACAACGACAGCTGATGGCCTAATGTACTTGCCGCGCGAGCTACGAGACGAGATCTACACTCATCTCATGAGCAACATGCCCGCCGAGATCCAAACCCGACATACAAGTGGATACATCTTCGCACCGCTTACATACCTACCAGCAAACGCTCTTCCGCCGTTAGCATCAACCAATCGCCAAATACACCGGGAAGTCAGCCTCGCATGGTTCCGCCGCACCAAGCTCAAGATCGCCGGATCCTCATGCGGCAATTACTCGTGTCTCTACATGTTCCTCGAGTATCTGAGCGATGGCGATGACGAGGGCTTTCGCAGTGTACGTTTCCTGGAGTACGAATCGTTGCTCTGGGGATTTGAAAAGGACCCTGATGGGGATTTCTGGCGAAAGGCGCCTGTTGACATTCACAGACGATGTACGGGACTCAAAGAGCTCACGGTACAAATTGAGGACCCGCGGTTGTATGCGTTGTACAAGTATCTCTGGTCCTTGGGAATTGCACGGGACTTTTGGGCTGGGGCTTCCATGACCCCGTTGAGTCATTTTGAAGATAAAATGCAGATGGGCAATATCTTTGACCATTCGGGTTCTTTCAGGCTGAGGGTAGTGTTTGTGGATGTTGAAAATGTTCCGTAAGATATTGGGATGGGGCCTGGAGAGCTGCTTGCTGCGCGCGCACGGGTTCTAGAAGGCTATCGTGTGGCGCGTTGTAGTAACGTTAAGCTTGAAATATATGTCAAGCGCACGACTTGCGTGGGTGGGGTGCAGGGTTGTGTAGAAGAGAAGTGGTTGGGAAACGTATCTAGGTAGACGCCATGTAGACGCCTTGGATAGATGATGTCAGAACGCAAGTCTGCACACCACTGCACCATCATGCCAAAAAGGTAACAATGATCTATGAACATCGATCGTG
Organism: Parastagonospora nodorum SN15; assembly: GCF_000146915.1. Classification (NCBI taxonomy): domain Eukaryota; kingdom Fungi; phylum Ascomycota; class Dothideomycetes; order Pleosporales; family Phaeosphaeriaceae; genus Parastagonospora; species Parastagonospora nodorum. The sequence goes on from NW_001884552.1 coordinate 818,387, forward strand.
TGTGTGGAATAGGCTATATCGTCAGTCAGCCTGACAGATGACATCGCATGAAAATCATGCCACAGTCGACCAAGGCAAAACGACCTGTGCGAACAACACAGCATATGTGTTCCGATAGTTCAAGAAGTAAAAAGCAGTTCCCAATTATTATCTTTCCGCATTAGTGACTGAGTAATCGTACGGGGTCTTCTTCTCATGACTCACAGACATTTCCACATGCTCGTTCTTGACAAAAAACCCCACGAATGTTGATATGACTGCCATAACACACATCACTAAATACATGTACACGTGCCAAAGATCTAGGACCTATCTCGCCTGGTATCCCACCACGCTTTGCCGGTTACACACAGGCCAAACAGAAGTAGAGGGATGAAAACCATGCCAAATACCAAACCAATAATGGAACCGGTGCTTAAATGCTTATGATTGGGATAATGGCCTATCACAGCTCTTGAAAGGTGACTCTCGAATATCCGTGGGTCCATGTTGATGATGTTGACTTCTGGGAAGTCGAGGTGATCGCGTGTTGGGTGGTGGCTTAGACAGTGAAAAGACGACCGTTGTTCAAAGGTCGAACGTTTTCTCGAAAGATTTTGAATGCACGTTGATGGATGATTTAGTGCATGTATCTTTCCATACACTGTAGATTGCGTTAACTTGGTCATTATATACATGTTACTTGTGACTGTGAATTGTAAAGCACTAGCCTTAGTGTGACTGCACATGACTCCTGTTTGCAACACAGCGCAGTGGTCCGAGCAGAGTCATTTTCTATGATGTCATTGAACTCCAAAGTACCGTTTGTAAACGAGTCACCACGTGGTGTGTTCTTGGTAGCCTGTTTACAAAGTGCACTGACCATCTCATTAAGGCCAACAGACTATATATTGCGTTCACCTCTCGTCCCTCGACGGCCCTCGGATAGATCTCCTTAACTACACACAACCAGTCTAAAAAAATGGTGAGCACTGACAGCTGCGAGCCGTTTCGCTTCTTAGATCTTCCTGCTGAGTTAAGACTCATGGTAAGCCAAACATGTACAAGCCCTGAGTGTTGGCAATGTGCTAACCAGCTCACCCACAACCACAGGTGTACGAAAATTTCCAGCCTTATGTCGGGTATGAAGGACTAGGAAATCAGGGAAACAATTCCGGAGCTCTACTTGTCGTCCAAAGGCCCAACAACGCTATCCTGGAAACCTGCAAAGGTGTTCACACGGAGGCGAAAAAGATTCTACACGCCACGGCAAAGGAGTATCATTTCGACGGAATCACAAGGATTATAATCGGTACGCGCACAACTAAAACAGGAGAAGACCCCGTGGAGCTCCTCGCTCGGTTCATCATTGCAGTTACGGACCAGTCAAGCGCGCCGGAAGTTTTGCTAGCCAACCGTGACATACCGATCAATTTGCACCGTCACATAGACCGTGTGAGAAAAAACCACGCAGGAACTTGGTTCATCCACTTCGCTGTTTTCTGCGTCAGCATGGAGCCAGACTTGGAGATCGACGCAGCCGAACTCGCTGGGCCCCAATCTCAGTGGGACAAACTATTTGAACTGGCCGAATTGAAGCCTGGAATGAAGACGTGGGTTATTAGTATTGGTGGTCCTGTGCGAATACCAGAACATGAGAGCCCTCTGGACCCAGCTATTTATAGCAAAGTGAAAGAGCCGCTCGAGAGCGACTGGGCTGAGAAATGGACAGGCGATGGATCCGGCTTCCGCCTTGACCCATCCTCGTTCCGACTTGGGCAGTAATGCTCTCAAGATAATAGCGAATTACGACAGACTCTTTCACTTGGTGAATTATTGGGAAAACCGCGCGGGTATCCTTCGCATGGGGACAGTGTCAGAAGGCAATAGCACTCTCAGCTCCGCATCCCAGCTCCACGCCTCACCGTCAAATGTCCATCTACACTGCCACATTACCAATGCTGAGCTATAAATTTAAATTCAATTATACTTTCATAGCTTCAGAATGTAGTACGGAGCGCAATCATGAACATAAAACTTATCCCAAACTCTGCCCAACAACCCGCGCCCTCTTCCACCGCCTCAACCATACCATTCCGTAAAGCAAGAATCCCAAAGCGCTCACAACACAGAATATGAGTATGATTTCAGCCGCAACGATGCGAAAATCGACTATTTGTGTTGAAGCGTTAGGGTCATAGGCTGGGGGAATGTGGCTACTCTGATTAGCGGAAGTTGCAACATCCTCGCAGATAGACGTACGCTGAGGACACTGGCTGCGGCGGTAAGATTATGTTTCGGATACTGTTTACGGGCATGGTGTTGGAAGATGGGTATTGCGGTGCTATGTCAGTGGATTTGTGGCAGTGATAGCCTTGACTATGGACTTCCATGGCGTGTGATATTAAGGGATGCTGCACTTCACAAAGCGCTTTGCTGAGAACGTGAATTCTGCATATGAATTTGCGCCTCTGAAATCAATATCCACGTCGTACTGATGATAGACCCTCAGCAACCCTTCACATCCTCCAACCACGTGGTTCGTCTTCCTTCTTCTCCACAACAATACCCGCATTGTCCATCAAATCCCAAATATCCTGCCGTATAATTTGCAGCGTCTTTGATTCCCGGACTTCCCCTACTGACTCAGCATCATCGCTTTCATCATCCTGATCGCAACCCATATTCAAGAACACCGTGACACCAGTCTTCATAATCTCAACAGCTCTTTGGTTCGTCGTTTCCGACTGACGCTCCTCCACCGTTGCGTATTCGCCATAAGCGCCCGACGAGAACAGTTCCCTCTCTCTCCCGCCCCGCCCTGCAACGGAATAGTGCTTGCCATCAACAGCATTCTACGCGTCGACGCGATAATCCGGCACGAGTGTCGGATACCAGCGATCGCACCAAAGCTTGATCGACGATAGCTGGTCCAACATACTGACCCTAAGCCCCGTCGGAGCATCGTGCGCGTCGAGTAAGCGCTTCGCCCACGTATCAAGCGCGGACGTCGAGTCGATGATTTCCACCGTCTCGATATTGCGCGGGAAGAGGACGGTCGGCGGCACGAACACGGGGTTTGCATCGCTAGAGAGAAGGTTCGGGACGGATATGAAAGCTTCCTGAGGCGCGACGACGCGGCGCAGATTAGGGAAGCTGTGCAGCGATGTGAGGTGCGAGATTGATTCGAAGAAGTCTGTGCGAGGTTGGCGGACGGAAGCGGGCTCGACGTCACAGGTGTCGATGATGAGGGTTTCGAGCGAGTCGCTTTGCATGTCTTGGAGCAGGGTGTCGTAACCACTCTCGTCGTGTTCGTCGCCAGGGTGTGTGCCGCTTCCTTCTTTGCGTGTGAGATGGAGGGCTAGGTAGAGCAGGCGTGGCGCGAGATGAATTACAGCGGGCAGGTATTGGAACACGCCGTCTCTGAGGTACGCATCGTAGAGGAATTCGATCGGGACTTGGGCGCTGAGCTTTTCGATGCGACACCCATTTTGGTTGGGTATGACGGCGGACGAGGGAATCGCAAAGTTGAGGCTTGCGCAGGTTACAACTTCGACATTGATGTGGCAGGTCTTCAGGCTCGACATGCACATGATGTGCCAGGGGAGCAGTGCTGGGGAGGTGATTGAGGTAAGGTTTCGAAGACCGGCGACCCAGTTGAGCTTGCCTTCCTCTGGCAGCCTGAGATATCCTTTACCGATCTTGAGATGCATGTCATCATGCTCGGCTGGGACTGACTTGACACCCTTTCTCGATATGCGCTTCCCAGAATACCTCTCATCTACAGCACTTGAAGAAGACATCTTGCCGCCCTTGTGCTCCGGGCTGGGCGTGCACTTGGGTGAGGGAAGAGCTGGAGGATGTTGTGCGAGTGACGAATCGCACATAGCCATATTTGCAATATGCTTGTATTGGTGTTTGATGAGTTATGGTAAGAGCTGCAGATTAAGAAGTGCGCAACGAATAAGTGGCATCGTCCCTACGCAACGAATAAGTGGCATCGTCCCTGCGCAACGAATGAGTGGCATCGTCCCAGCACACAGTTGTCCTTGCCCTCTGAAACCACATAGCATGTCCACAGTTGTCTATTCGCTCACATCACGCATCCCATCCAAGTCACCCTCACATCCGGTCGTAAAGACCAAACACTTCAAGTACACATCGTCACCGATAACACCGTTCACCTCCTTTACACCCCTCTCCTCAAAGCCTAGTCTACGAAACATCTTGATCGAATTCTCGTTGTCAGGATCACAGTACCCCGCGAATGCCGTCTGCCCCTTCTGTTCTCGGTAATACTTAATTAATGCTTTTGACGCCTCAGTCGCGTAACCACGACCGTAGTACTTGGCCATGATTGCAAAGCCAATGTCCGGAACACTCGGCGCGGACGGAAAGCGGTCCTTACGCATCGATAAGATCCCGATCAAGTGGTGTTTGTTCACAGAGTCGGAAAACGATTGAGCCCGCTGATCGTCTCCACACCCACCGGCTGCAGCATCGGGAGTAAGCGATATCAAGAAGCGACCATATCCAATCTTTTCGAATGCATCTGTGCCTTGCTCGATGAACCTTCGTGCAGAGTCTCGGGTGTCTCTGACTCCTGGCATTCTTCGATGTATGTGGAGGATCTCAGGGCTGTTGTTGAGCTCGTAGATGAAATCGACATGTCTCTCGTTGTTGGCGTCGAGGTGCGACAAAGTGAGACGTGGAGTTGAGATGCGGAAGTTGTAGTCGAGCATGTTGGAACTGTTGAGGGCTGTGTACATCAGAGCATGAACTCGGGCGTGACTATGTCATGTCTTGGACGTATGTAAGTTAGGCATCACAGGTTGCCTGATGTAGCTGAGTCATCTAGCCTAAAGAAGAGTGGGGCACCGCGCATAGATAAGCACTCGACGGAGCAAGGTTGATGTGGTAGTGCAATGCTTGCATAAGTGCACTATATCCCATTTCTGCTGTGAGTCTGTGTTGGTGTCGCGGCAGGTTGCCACATTCCATGTCCTGCCATCGCTGCGGTAGTCGTCGCGGGCACTTCGTCCAGACACTTTCCAAACCAACCTTTACTTGTACATGTAGTGGTGGTGGTGGGCTCGCTCGAAGGGGTAGTTGTGGTTGTTGTCGTGACCGAAGTCTTGTCTTTACAGCCGAACCAGCCAGGAGTCTTGCACGTGCTTGTGCTGGACGAAGATGTACTCGTTTCAGCACTGGTTGAGTGTGTCGCTGTCGTACTCTCGTCGCGGCAACCCCACCACCCGGGCGTTTTGCAGGTTTGTGTTCGAGTCCGCGTGTGCGAAGATGTGGGTGCTGCAGTTGTCGTGGTAGACGGCTTGGAGTGGGTACCGTTCTCGAACTTCCAAAGATAACAATCAACACAGTTGACATCCTCGTCAATACACGGCGCTGCCTTTTCATAGACTTTGTAGACGTTGTCAATCGCGTATCTGAGGCGATGGGTTGATGTGCTTTGCCTCCACCCAAGATCTTTGACGACATCATAAGCGCAACGTTTACCAGTATGGCAAACCGTCTCAAAAGCGTAGCCACCGATTGAGCAGAAGCTTGATCCTCCGCTACACGTGCCCATGTATACAGGGTCAGCTGTATGTCCGAAGTGAAAGCCACCAGTGTTCTTCCGTAGAGGTGTGATATCACCAGCAGTGGGAAGACCCAAGCGGCGCGCTGCTAGTGCTTGAGGGTAGGTCTCGAATGTCACTGACGGTACGCCATGCTGGAGACCAATGAGGGAGGCTAGGACGCCGCCAAGACTGTGGCCGGTCGTGATGATGTTCGCGTTCGGGTACAGCTTCGTGACTTCTTCGTACAACTCAAGTGTTGCTGCATAGTATCGGTTGGGTTTCTGCAACTCATCCTTCACACAGGTCTGATCGCACATATACGTCCCAGTTTGGCAGTCGCACACCTTGCGCCAGAGATACGAGCCACCTTGGCCGCAGCAGCAGGAGCCCATCAAGTTGTCGTTTTCCTTGTCGTGTCCGGACGTACCATTGCCTTCGAACATGGCGACAGTCGTGCCTTTGACTGACAAGATGATGGTGGAGTTGGTGTCGTCGCTGAACACGTGACCTCGGATACCACTGTCATCCCAACCGAAAGGGACGGATGAGTTGTATTGGTCGTCGACATCGAGCCACTCTGGATCGTCCCGACCGGCCTTGTACGCGTCCTCGGACATGTATGCAAAGTTAATGATTGTCTCCTTGTCTTCTACATCCGGGCCTGGAATGTCTTCGGCGACCCAAATTGGAGACATGGGTATTTGATTGTCGTAGAGTCGAGCAGCAGGTCTCTCAATCTTGACGGCTTTCGTCTTGATGGGGAACGGCCCATATTGCCCTGCGGCGGCTGCCACAAATGCTTGGTCCGCAGTGATATCTAGCCTGCGGGCCCTAGGGCCTGGTTGACCAGCGCCATGATGGAAGATGTGTCGGAGAGTAACCCCATTTGCCGCCGGTTCACTATCAACGTCGCATGGTCTACCAAAGGCGCCGAAGCCAGCAAAGCAAGACGAAGCAGCAACTATAGACGCGACCTGCGCGAGGTAGAAAAGAAGAATGATTCGAGATTTACGATGATCCATGTTGTTCGAGCGAACTAGCGGGAGAGAGGAGGATGAGGGAGTGTTGAAGTGTTGATGGCTGAGTTGTCGCCTGCGCACGGTCGCGAGGGCGCGTGACATGTACGCTAGCCTGATTCAGACAGTTCTGTGGGTACGTCATCTTCGACATGGTCACCCTACCACACATGTGATGGTATGCCCGACACAAGTGTCGTTCTTCCGCTGAACACATGATGGTGCTCTCTACGTGAGAGGCGAAACTGCCTGCGAGGTTGATGATGGATTTATCCATGGACGATATCGATCGTACGCGTAGCCTGGCGCGCTGGCGCGCATCAACGACGGAACTTCCTGTCGCCATTCAATGCACTATTGAGCTAGAAAAGGATGGTGATAGAAGTGGAAGAAGAAGCAGAAGACTTGCTGCTCAAAAGGAGATCGTTGTAGATGCCAGTCCTGAAATTCAGACTAAGCGGGAAAAGCTTGGTGAAATTGGCATGACAATTGCGAAATAGAACGGAAAGCAGAAAATGACTGAACGATTTAGACATAAAAGCACATGCTGTGAAGGAGAATGTGAAAGGACGGTGTGCACAAGTGGAGCTCGAGGCACAGATTGTCAGCGGATTGTGCGCCACGTAGGATAATTACCGAGAGCTGATCTCAAGGAAACTGAGTGCTCTGAACTTCACCATCGCAAAGAGCTTAATATGATTGTATACGATTGTTTCTGCTGTCTCTAGCATTGACTGAAGGTGGGCATGCTAAGCGGCCGCAGGTTTTTCCGAGGTGGGGCGCTAGCGGGCAGTAGCGCCAAAAAAGTTCAGTAGCAGCTGCAGTTTAAGCGGCAGAACAGCAAGGCAAACGAAACACCAACGTATATACACGGAAACCACGACTTAAACTGTATAAATATGGCAATGAAACGCAAGCTGAACGAGCACGATGTTCCGGAGCCGGAGTCACCTCAATCACCAAAGCGCAGAGCGAGCGACGCATCCCAATCCGAACCCGCCAGCCCGCCAGCACCGACACCCGCGAAGGAAGTTGTCGCATCTTTCGCTGAACTTCAGCTCGAGCCGCGTCTGTTGAGAGGAATCAGGGACCAAAAATGGGGTTCTCCTACTGCTGTACAGTCAAAAGCCATTCCGCTGGCACTACAAGGACGAGACATCCTTGCGCGCAGCGGTACTGGTACAGGCAAAACAGGCGCATACCTTCTTCCCATCCTACACAATACCTTACTGAGGAAAGGAAAGACTTCTCTCATTCTCGTACCCACCAAGGAACTAGCGCTGCAAATCACGAAAGTAGCCAAAGCCCTATCAGCACACTGCGGCCAGGCAGTGAGGATACAAAATATTGCTGGGAAGGAGTCTGAAGTCGTGACCAAGGCAAAACTTGCAGACAACCCGGACATTGTCATAGCGACACCAGCGCGGGCGAGTGCGAACATCAACACTGGTGCGCTGGCGGTTACAGAGCTTGCGCATCTGGTGGTAGACGAGGGCGACCTGGTCATGGGCTATGGCTTTAAGGAGGACCTCGATCAGATTGCGCAAAACATCCCCAAGGGCGTGCAAATGTTCCTCATGTCGGCTACCCTCAACACCGAAGTTGAATCGCTCGGCAGCCTTCTCTGCAACGACCCCGTGGTGCTCAAGTTGGACGATCTCGATAAGGACTCCAAGCGCGTCAAGCAATACGTCATAAAGTGCGCTGAGGAGGAGAAGTTCTTGCTGATCTATGCCATGTTCAAGCTGGGGCTGATCAAGGGCAAGACGATCGTCTTTGTAGGAGACACCGACCGCTCGTATCGTGTCAAGCTCTTCCTCGAGCAGTTTGGCATCAAGTCGTGCGTGTTGAACTCGGAGCTTCCACTGGCTTCGCGCCTGCACATCGTTGAGGAGTTCAACAAGAACATCTACAACATTCTGATCGCATCGGACGAGACTGAGATTTTGGGATCGCAGAAGAAGGCAGACGAGTCGCGGCCGAAGAAGAAACCCAAGACGGACAAGGAGGCAAAGAACGACTCTGGCGTGTCCCGCGGCATCGACTTCCTGAACGTATCCTGCGTCCTCAACTTCGACTTCCCCGCGACGTACAAGTCCTATTTCCACCGCATCGGCAGAACTGCGCGTGCTGGCAAGTCCGGTACTGCCATCTCATTCATCATCCCCAAGGACAAGTACAGGAAGCACAAGTCGACAACCTTTGCTGGCTGCGAGAATGACGAGGAGGTACTAAAGAAGGTTGAGAAGCATCAGGAAGCTGGGCAGAAGCTGGAGAACTACAACTTCGACATGAAGCGACTGGAACCATTTAGGTACCGCTTTGGAGACGCCCTTCGGTCTGTCACGCGTATTGCGATTCGAGAAGCGCGCATCAAGGAGATTCGCTTGGAGCTCTCAAAGTCGCAAAAGCTTTCGCGCTACGTATGTACCCTACTATGCAACTTTCTGAACACTTACTAACGTCATCACAGTTTGAAGAGAACCCCGAAGCGCTCGCGCACCTCCGACACGACCAGACGCTCAACCATCCCGCGCGCATACAACCACATTTGAAGCACGTCCCAGACTATCTGCTACCAGGAGGCAGCAGGAAGCCGGCAGATGTTGGCTTTGTAGGCCTGAACGTACCTCGCGTGAACAAGCGGCAATATGTAAAGGGCAAGGGGAGGAAGGTCGTGAGGCGAAATGGCAAGGTTGATCCGCTGAAGACGTTCAACGCGAGAGGGAAGGGGAAGAAATAGGCGCATCAGCAGTGAGGATGGCGGAATGAATCCACACTTACTCTCCAACATATCTTGACGATAGATCTTCTGATGTGCAATGTAGGATACGTGTGTAACCGACACGGCTTTGCGTAGAGCCTTTCATTCTCGTTTCTCGAAGTGTGCATCGCGACAGGGCTGCCAATCATGCAGCATTGAAAGACAGCCACCATGCACGGCCCCGCCAAGATACTCGAGAAGCTCAGCCTCGATGATGCATCCTCAACTCTGGCCATGATTCTCTCTCTTTCAGCGTGGCCGTCTCGAAGACTGCCAGTGCCTTTCTCTATTGTTCTTTTGGGCGTGCTCATGTAGGTCATACCACGCTTTCTTAATGCTTGGAAGAATTCATACTGATATGCGCAGCCCAACGAAAATCCAAACACAGTCGCGGTTGATTTCAGTTTTCTAGGCCTTATATCGTTCCTTCCATTCGCTGACTCTCGATTTCACGCGCGCACACCACCATGCTCTCGATTGAGAAGGGTGTCGACTACGACGGTGTCGAAGGCGAACTACCATACAAGCATGTACGAAACTTGGGCTTCGGCCACAGCGGAAATGTTGAAGAAGTCGAGGACCAGATGACCGGCCAGGTCTATGCACGGAAGACCATTCGAATCACTGGCACAAAGCGCGATAAAGCAGAGCGGACTCGGGTGTTTCGCAACGAAGTCGCCATCATACGCGGCCTGGAAAGCCATCGCCACATTATAAGCGTGCATGCAACATATGCCACCACGCGTGTCTTCGGAATACTGCTGGAGCCGGTAGCCAGCCAAGGAGATCTGGGAGACTTCCTTTCCGACTATTCTCGCGAAATGGAGGAGGAGGCGACGATACCGAATGTACGAACTGCTGCCATGAAGCCCGTCATCAAGCAGGGCTTTGGTTGTCTCGCAGCTGGGCTCGCCTTCATGCACCAGAGAAGAATACGACACAAAGATATCAAGCCACGCAACATCATCGTCCACATGGGAAAGCTCATTTATACCGATTTTGGTTATTCTTTCGACTCTAATGGTTTTAGCCGGAGCACGACTGAAGGCAGGCCGGATTATTTCACTCGTCGCTATTCAGCACCCGAAGTCCTTAAGCACGACCAGAGGAACTCCAAGTCGGATGTTTACTCCCTGGGATGTGTCTTCCTTGATATGCTCTCGACACTGTGTCCAAGCTTGATCGTCGATAAAGATGAATGCTTTTCGAATACGATGCAGCAGCTCCACAGTCAATTACAAGACATAGAAGCACCGAAAGATTTGGACGTATTGACAGACATCATTTCATGCATGACTGCGCAAGAAGGCTCATCCAGACTATGCTCAATGCATGCTGCAATACCGCTGTTGCAACAGATTGAAACCTGCTGCTCAGATTGTGTTGGTAGTCCGTTGCAGGAAGAAAACGAGCGAGTGAAGCGTGATAACTGCTTCCTTTGTCAAGGTGGCAAGATGAAAACGACCGCGACCATATATACTGGTAGGTCCGGCACTAATTTGGCAGACGTGAATTATCATTCGTCCTACGAATGGGTCTTGAAAAAGTGGAAGCGCTTGCGTTACAACAACAGTCAGCCTCCATGATGCCCGCGCTTGTGTTTGCGCTGACATCGCTAGCGATGTCGCAATGGGAATTCAGCGACTACTATGATGGGCCACCACCAAATTCCAGGAGTGGAGGCCATCTTCTTGAAGGAACTTATAATCCCCAAAACCCCGCAATGGCTCTGCACTATGAAATTCTCGATAGTTGTGAGCTTTCTTCCTCTTCATACTCGAAGCCACCTGGGCACTGACAAAGTCAAGCTTACCACGCGCATCACAGGGATTTCTTTCAGGAAGGACGGGTTTGTGTGTCTAACTGTTGGTAAGGAGTAGATATTGACAAGTGACACAGCTTTTTTCAGTCCTGTTTACCGAACCAGCGGGCGCAAATGCCATACGAAATAATGCTGTAACAGACTACAATAGTGCGCTCTCACATGTCTTGCTTGGGGGACGGTCCTATATACAACGGCGCCGGTTCATTGTTGTTAGGAACAGAAAAGCGTTTTGCTATGCAATGTGGGTGGTATGCAAGTGCTCACTGTTGCTCAAACTGATTTGAAATAGACCCATATTCACCTATCACGGGCAAGGCACTCTGAAGTCGGGAGTGGCACCACAAGAACACGCGATTGCATATTCCTATGGCACGACTCCGCAATTACTCCCCGCTGAGGAGCCGCTTTCCAAAGGTCCGATCTGCATCGTAACAAATAAGGGCGAAAGATCACTCTCCCAGGCTTCCAGGATCTTCTTTGGTATCCATCACCCCATCCAGTACAATGCCAAGGTCAAGGATCTCGGATATGTGCATCCCAACGAGCTCCCCAGGTTTTTAGATTACTGGGCCATGGATCACAATGTCGAGACCCATCAGGCACAAGAAGTTACCATGGAGGCAGATAACGCTCGTTCTCGCGCTATTAGTTATAATTCTAGCAGTGGGGGAAAGTGCAATAGGTGATTTCATGGCTCGTCCAGGCTGTCTACCTAGGTAGAACAGTAATTACACTGAAATGTTTCTCCCGTGTTTTCCTTCTCTAAACAAGGTATAAAGCGAACTTGTTTTTTGAATAAGCATTGTAAGTTGCATCAAAAGACATTGTAGCGCACTGCGTTATATCATCTCTTATCGTCAAGACCCGAGAGGCACAGTGTCCCGAATTTTGACGCAGCATCGTGAAAAGATGATTTCAATTAGCTAACCCCGATCACCGAATCGCCTTGAGCGCCACAAATGACCTAGAGTACCGATTGCCATCCCGTGCCACGGGCCGCTCGGGGATGACCGAATTGTGGTCCAATCTGTTCCAGTAGCGCAAAATGACATCCAGCAGGCTGGGAGCCGGCCACGCCATGATCCCGTGCCGTAATGGATAATCCGACGCCTTCCCCCGCAGGAAGATACCAATGAGGCACTCTCGGTAACCATTTGCGGGACGTCATGCGAGAGGCGTATTCTTACCGTCCGTGCGTCGTCATGATGGCATTCGAATGATATCAACGACGGGGGCCATGACGAATGCAGTGAGAATCTGGTTGCCTGGACTTCATGTACTATGCAAATCCTGGTGTATCTTCACAAAGGCCCCCGAAAAAGCTGGCAGGCACAGCATAAGCAATCACAGCCTGATACCGAAACCTTTCTGCAGACCTTGTATTCAACGCCCTTTAAGCAATATTTTACACACTTCCATTGCATCCCACGACAAGCGCTCGTATGGCTAAGGCGCACTGGTGCAGTCATGTTGCTTCAAAAGTGTCAGACTGCAGGGGGATGGGTGTAGGATTGGCATCTGCTCACATAAGGGACTTCTTGGGATATGTATTTCACCCTCGCGACCCTTCAAGGGGTAGCGATTCGTCTACCTTACAATACACCTGCTACTTCATCTCCTATAACACTATCTATCCTGAGTCTGGCCCTACTGACGTAACAAAAAGACCACCAGAGGTATATCATACTTGAGCAAATTGCACAGAAGGCCGTAAGACTAACATGCCACATCAAATGGGGCTACATGACTAGAGGGATGTAAAGGCGTTTTCCTGGCGTACAGAAAGTGCAGCAAGGCAATTGCACCTCTCACACGCGTCCAAAAACGTGGCAGATGTAATACCCACTTGCCGGCAACACAAGTCGCCCAATGACACACTTGGGCTAGAGCAGTTCAACCTTACAATCTGCGTGTTACTGTCGTGGTTCATGACAGTTTGCATTATGTGCTGCATGATGGTGACCGATCACTCTTCTGCCTTGTGCGTTGTAAGTAACAAGAAATGGAGTACCACAGCGATGGGTCAATCTTAGGTGAACGAGCCAGCATTGATTTGGACTTACACGCTCTTTATCTTAGTAGCTGCATCAGCTGCATGGTCCACAATGCTGGGGGAAATTGTGGGCCACTGTAAGACACCACCGCCAGCAGAGAACGCCGTAACCCACGGTCGGGACCGTGGACTGTTCGGGTAGGAAGCCGGTTTCCTCGCTATCAATGCATGCTCGGGCCGCCAGACGAAGTACATGGGTAAGCGAGTGTCCTTCTGTAGGGTCTCGCCACCAAAGGATAATACAGAGGGGGTGTGTGGCAGGCCCTTCGTGGGATTGGCTGGACAAAAGCGGCCTTCCGTTGCATCCAGCGCTTATGACTACCACGATACCTATAGCAGCCACCGCGGCGGGAAAAAGAAGGACGGCTGTATCAACCTCACCTTATGAGCAATCAGATGAGTTCAGTGAACAAGAATGCACTGTGATAATTTAATCCTGCGCCTCTTTGAATGCCTCTCAGCTCGTCTGGCCTTGTCTGGGTCATCATCCGTGCTCCCCAGACACCCCTGAAGTCCCCGGCTGGACGGGCGGCCCCGCGCCTTACCCATCTGAAACCCGCTCTCGCGCAGGAAAATCACCGATGCCCGGGTCTTACGTCGTACCGATTCGCTGTCCTAGCTAGGTATGGAGGCGGACACTGTCTTACACGTAAGACTGCCATTGCATCAAAATTCAGCACCACTTATGCCGTGAAGCAATAGGTACGCTACGTAAGGCAGATCGCAGGGATGTTATCCTGAAAAATCGTCAAAGTAGTCGACTAGATTGCATCACATCTCCAGCTTGATTGGCCAATCTATTAAGATTGCCAAAGATTGTTTCTCGGATGAAAGCCTCCATATGTCCATATATCCTGATCGAACCCAACTTACACATGCTTCCTCAATTTGGAACCATCCCCATTACACCAACGTCTGCACCTGACCTATGGCTAGCTGGCAACAATAACGAATAGTCAAGAGTAAAAATCCCAAGATCCTCATTCGCTAAACATCTGTATATCTGCCATTGTAGATACGAGAACGAAAGAAAAAGTAATGACTCAGTCTGGATCAATTTGTGTCGTAGAACAAAATCAAAAAGTGCGATATTTGTCGCAATCGCGATCAACCGAAAGGAAAACTATCAATACCACGCAATGGGTACAAAAGAAAAGTAAAAACGTAAGTTGGCTGCGATGTGTTGAAACATGCGAGCATGAGGTGGTCGATTCCGTGTCCGCGCAGGATCATAATCAAAACGTGTAACGTATTTGAATAACAAGCAAGAAAGAAATTGAGATCTGTTGCAAGAGACTTGAAGAAATAGGAGAAAGATGCACAGAACTCGTAGAGGAGACATGCTGTGTGCATCAATAGACGATAGGCTGGTCGATCTCATCGTCTTCATCGTCTTCATCCTCCTCCTCCTCCTCTTCAGAACTCTCGTCTTGTTGCGCAACCGCAGAGTTGTAGTATGGATGGTAAGCGTTCGGATTGTGCGTAGGATGATACCCAGCTCTATGATAATGCGGATGAAAGGCATATGGATTCAGCTGAATGTGGTGACCCATGGCATTCTCCTGCGAGTTGTAACCATATGGATTCTGCTCTGGATGGTAGCAGTACTTGTTGCTCACTGGATGATACCCTTCCCGATTGAAGTGAGCATGGTAGCCCCGGGGGTTTGACTCTGGGTTATAACCGAATTGGGCATGACTGGGATGATAACCGTACACGTTGTGTGTTGGATGATAGCCATGTAAGTTTTTTTTAGGGTGATAACCGAATGGGTTGTGGTCTTTGTGGAAACCATTAGGATTATGGGTGGGGTGGTACATATGTGGATTACTGTGCGGATGAAAGCCACGTACATTCCTTGTGGGGTGATACCCGGATGGATTGTGCTCAGGATGAAACATATGCTGGTTGATCTGTGCATCGTATCCATACGGGTTTCTCTGTGCATGATAGAGATGTGGATCCTCATGCAATGCAACAGGGCTCGACGCCCATCCTTCTGCTGATGCTTCAGCGGGGTTGTTCAGCATGTTCGCATTCTCCATCTTCCAGTAACCAAGCAAGTAGGGTATGTCGGTATCCTTGACTTGTCCAACATGCTTTACCTTGACGTTGTGTTTAATTGGGTGGTGAATGCCGAAGCAAATCCGTGATGGTGCACTCAAGGGTGGGTTCTTTGGTACATTTGCCATGATTACACAGATAGGGTTCTTCTGCAGCGGTTGTTCTCCATCCAACAAAGCTGGGCTTTGCCCTTCGGAGTAGGCTACAGCATGCTCTTGGGGGTTGACTCCACGTTTCTTGGTTCCTTGATTGCCATAAGTGAAAATTGGACTGCAGTCTGTGATCAGTATGAGAACTGTGCGGGTGAGCGATATAGAACGTTACGTACCAAGCGTAAGACATTCCTTTCCTTGAGGCAACCACAATAAAACGTCGGATTTGTGTATGAACTTTACCGTTGTACAAGACGGTTGAGATAGAGCTGTTGTAAATCTGTGTGGTGTCTCCTGCTGCTTCCGTAAATAATACAGCAAATACCTCTCCACATTAGCTTTAACTTAGTAGAGAGAGCCATGGTACTCACCGTTCCTTCCGCAAAGAATGTGTCATGGCGCACTTTAAAACCTGGGCTAATTGAGTACACTATAGTCTTTGTGCCAAAAGTGTCTTCACTGACTCGGATCCAGGGGCTCATGAGGATTAGGATTCGCCGTCGTGTAAGTCCCGTTGATGGAAGCCCCTCTTCTTATCTGATGACTTCCAGCCTGCTGGGATGAAGCTGAGGTAGACGCGCCAGCCGTTGTATGGTAGCCTGCATTCAAATTGTTCGATGCTGCCTAGCACGATCGTCAGTTCCAAGATGACATGGAGAAATTGAGACACATACCACACCAGAGTCTCGTCGAGGCCAATCGAAGAAAACCCAATTGCCCGGCAAGCCTTTGCATGGTCAGCGTCTGTGACAATTCAGTGGAGTGTTTCCATTGCGACCTACCATTAGTCTGGTCGAGACGCTCGCGAACTTCCCTCCCATATTGGTAGCTCCAATTGATCCGCATATACGCCTGACAATGTTCGCTCCATTCTGCGGCCCAAGGATAAGACGGCATGTTCACAGGTTGGCTGCATGGTCATCCGAAAGATCATAGCACCCCAGCCGAGGCCAGATAATTTCATGCGACAACCCCGAATTTATAGCTGGATATGCACCTCTTACAAGCTTATTAGCGCCATGCGGCTCTGTGAAAGCAACAGTTCGAGGTTGCGGAGATGGCCCACCGTATCTTCTATTACGTGCAGAATTCGTACAGCGCATTCGAAGTATCCTTGAACTGCAGTGCAGGGCGCGGACATGTCAGGGTCTGCGACTGGCTGTAAGGCTGCTGGAAGTTGCATGCCCTTTGCGGAGAGGCGCTGATAAGGCCTTGGACTAGACCAGATTCAGGCTCATTATGGATCAACTCAGCGCTGCTCTAAACGCGTGCGGCATGAAGATTGGTGGCACCTGCACAGACGCAGCCACGTTCCTCAAACTTATTAACCCGCCAACGCGCGATGGACGCGTTGCATCCCATGACCTCCATGACCTTCGAACATGCTCATTGGTTCCAGATGTCGCAGGCGCCACCATCGGCTTGCGTTTGGAATGATCACCATGAAACGATTGATGAGGGCTTTCCTGGTAAGTTTGATGTTGCTGTGTGCATTAAAATGTGTTTGACCTACTGACTCCACCCCAGCCTCGGCACCATGGCTCCCACAGGATCACTTGCACGATGAGCTCTTGGACATCGCCATTTACGCAAAACCGCAATTACATTCTAACTTTGACATTACAACGCCAGTGTTAATCGGGAACCACACTGCAGAGTCTGTAGTTGAAGCAAAGCGTCTGGGTCTTCAGCATGGGACTAGCGATATGGACGGTCAGGACGTACAATCGGACATTAACCGCCCAGGTCCACCAGTCCCACCGCCTCCTCCCTCGGATTCAAGCTCCTCAAACATCGATACCACAGGTAGCGAAGCATCTGGACAAGTCAGCATCGACAGATCTCACAGGAATAAATTACACGTGGAACACAAACATGAGAGTTTACGAGACGCTCGGGATGACTTGGTCGGACATCGTTTCAGACTAGGAGCCAAACGAGACGAGCTGAGGGTGGCCCGTGAAGATGCTGGCATTCGAGCAGGTGCCGCCTTCAGCAGCGTGCAAAATTTCCTACGCCAGAAGGATATCCATCTACCTGATCACATAGCACAGGAGTTCTCAGATGCCGGTGCTCTTCGAGATAAGCTTGGACAAATGGACGCAGAATATGATGAGAAAGAGCAGGATTACAATTTCTTAGAGTGGAACTATACGAAGACAGAAAGAGCCTTTGTAGAGGACTTTGCAAACACGCTTCATACCTGGGACCAAACAGAGACTGCAGGCGTCTATGAAATTCGCCAGGAACGCGATCGTGAGCTTCAGGACTTGACTCGGCATTCTTTTACACATGCGCTTCCAGATCTTATTGACGATGCAGTAGAGATGGATGGATCTGAGAATTCTGATGAGGGAATAACGTTACACGGACTTTCGCGCAGTCGCAATACGAGAGAACCCATGATTATGGAAAGACGGGTTGCAGGATTGCGAAAGGCACATGATCCTTTTGGGTATGTAACAACGGCGGAGGATATCAGCACAATTTCTAAAGCCGGAGGTGACGACTCAGCTGGCCAGATATATCACCGTGTTGAGTCCTGGATGATGGAGACCCTATTGGGGTCTTTTTATCATCAATCACGGCTGCGAGCGGAGCTCGATGACAACGACATGGACGATGTGACATGGTGGAAGCTTTCTATGCGGCACTGGACTACGGAAAGGCCCTCTACATTTGTCTTACATCCGGGAGAATCGACTGTATCAAACGAAGACGCAATGCTGACGGAGTCTCGACTAGCAACGGAATCAACCATGAATCCTGGCGCTTCTATATATCGTAAAAGTGTGGTGAGATCGCACGACATGAACATGTTTCCTGGGCTTCACTCCAATGATGAGACAGAAGACAATGCTCCTATCACTATTGAGCCGATTGATATCGGAGGCTGTGCCATTGAGGTTGATACTCCACAAATTACCGTACAAGATGTTGAACAGGGTCAGAACTGTCCAGTGATGGAATCTGAAGATGGTCCCGCTTTCAAAAAGCCTTTGGAAACTCCCGGAAATGATAAATTTGGCGAGAGACCTACACCGCAGCATCTGCGTGAGGCCATCGTACTCAGTCCCAACAACGAGACACCCACGGTCCCACATCCAGTATCGTCCTCCAAAGAGTTTACGAAAGTCAACCAGGAACTACAGAGCTTGTCTGTTCCGCCAAGTTTTGTGTCGCCTGGTTCAAATGGTACAAGGAAACGTCCACATTCGCCAATGAGTAACCCAGAGCGAAGTGATTCATTCGATGATTCAGGGCGTACAAGACTTGTTGTCGCTACGAGCAAACCCCTCAGTCCTCCTAATACTCGGTCTCCATCGCCAGAAATATGGATCAAATGTCCATTCTCACCTTTTTTGTGCGATGCTATTACACCATACTGGATTCGGATCTTTCATCTTCCACGAGTGCCAATTTGTTCTTGTACGGAGTGCGACCAGAGCCGTAAATCAGCTCCTGTTACAGCCGGTGCTCTGGACCCGCTCTATTGAACACACCTCCTTCGCGGAAGTCTTTGCTTGATTAATTGGTTTTATATCCTCATTGAGGTACATCTGTCTTATTTGCTGTATGTTGACAAATATGTGACGTGACTGAGTCTGTTCTATATCATCTGCAATGATGAAAGCCAGGATACGTCATCCAAATTTAATGTCACGCTACTTTGTAGACGCGGGGTCAAAGTTTCTTGTACTACAAATGGCCATAGTTACTACACGTATGGGCGCATGAGTTACGTAAAGTCTCAGACATTTGACAGACCGGCGGGGCCTCGGGCACACTCTAACAGTAACACGAAGAGCCACTTGGGCGTTTTTGGACCTTTCTCAGAGCGTATAGTATAAAATTTGAGTAACCACAGCTAATTGCTAATGATCGGTCTATCAGTCTGGCATGTACCGAGAAGAGCGGGTATAATTGTGGGTTCCGCCCATGTCCTTCGGCTTTCTCCCAATGAAGCTAGTAACTTAGAGCCCCTCTAGCTAAGGGCAATTTACCTGTACTGACCCAAGACAAAGGTGAAATTTTCTTGCTTCTCAATGTCTGCACTACAATTTCCCTCTCCTAGGTGTCATGGTATATTCACGCTATATTTATACGCTGTGTAAAAGGCATCTTGATTTCCCCACAGTCTAGTGGGTGGTACGATGAATCGTAGGATTGTTCAATCCGCGCTGAACATGCGCGACTATCCTTACCTACTATCGTCTCCAAACCTGTCTGAAGTAAGGACCGTTTTTGCATCAGGCGGTTTGTCTTCACCACTGAAGCTGATGATACATTTGCAACAAACCAAAGGCTATGTAAATATACCTCGATGTTTCTTCTATTATGATCAAAGCGGTCCAATTGGTATTTTCATAGTATTGTTTGCCAATGATTATACCTTTTTTGGCGATCATGTTCAAAGCACCACTCCTACTCAATGAGCCTTGACTGCGGTTAAATCTTTGCACCGTAGAATGGTCTCCCCTCAAATCTCAAGCAATGTTATGCCTTTGCGGGGAACAAGTTGGCACATATGCAGCCTGCTCGACTTTGACACGTCACGCTGCGGTTCATTGGTTCAAATCTACTCTGGGTAGCCATTCAACCAACAAGATTGGAGGTAATAACCGGTGAACGAGGCTCGCTTAACGCTCGCTGATCGCAGCCCTAAATATAATCCTACATGATTTCAGCTTATCATAAGTTGCCATGCAATCTGTCCCGTCCGTTTCCCGAGTTTTGCCTTGTGCCTTTCTTCCCCCTACACTTATACTATCTGTTGAGGAATAATAGATCTCAAATCACCTTGTACCACGATTTAGGCGGAGCTTAGCTCCAGTGGCGGAAGGCTTCTGATACACTAACGGCTGCGCAAATCATGGCGGAAGTACTAGGTCCATTAGGCATGTGTCTAGCGGGTCTTGGTTTCATCCTAGGCACCGTACCTGCCGCGGCGAAGGTTACCCATTCTTACAGAGAGCAAAAGAAGCAGATTGTCGGCATGGACAATCGCCTCGGCCTGTGCCAGTCCAAATTTAGTACTTGGGAGACGTACTGGCAGTCTTCGGGCCTTCAAGAGAATCAAGCACTCATCCAATCAAGTATAAGAGATATTGTAGGCCTCTATGAAGAAATCAACAATCAAATCATCAAATATACCCGCAGTACGGCAGAGACTACTGCTTGGCGCAAAATGAAAGAAAGAATACGGGATGCTTCATTTCGCAAACCACGACTTCACAGTCTCACTTCTTCTGAGTTTTGTCAGACAGTCAGATACGCCTTGTGGAAGAAGGAAATTCTGGAAGGATGGATGACCAGACTCGAAAAAGCAATAGACGTTATCGCGCAACTCTTCGAGAGAGATTTCCATGATCGCACTGCACAACACTTCGACGGCGGCCCAACCCCAAAACAGGTTGCAGTGCTGGAACAACTCGAGGAGTTCTCAGGTGCGTTGATGTCGGTAGCGACGGAGATCTACAAAGAATGTACAAATGAGCCCAATACGTGTGCATGGGCTTTAGCGATGCCGACGCCTGCAGAGGGGAAAACCATTTTGGACTGGGAAGTCATCACGCCTATCATCATACAAATGCGCTTCTCGACTTTGCAACAAGAAGATACGGGTCACTTCTGTCTTCATGTTTGCTTTCAACAAGACGATCCAGACACCCACGATACAAGTTCCGCAGTTGCAGAATTGATACGCTGCCAGATTTCAGGACCGGATGAAGATATCGTGTCCATGAAAAAGATTGAATGTCATGCGCAGGATACAGGAGTCAAAACGACTGTACCTATTGGAATCTTACTCAGGCAAAAGCCGCACCTTTTCTATGATCCAGCATGGCTTGTAGACCGCGCTGAATTGATCTATGGAATCTGCGAATGGGCTTTGCGATTGTGGAATACACCATGGTTCGAGCAGCTCTGTTGTTCTGGAATCGTGATGGAAATAGGTCTGGGCTCTGTTGATTGTTCGAACCAAACATTTCGAGTTAAACGGCACAAAAATTGCTATGTTAGAGATCATCGTTCAAGACTCAGGAACCTGGGTCTTGTTTGGGCTCAACTGGTACTGGGCTACCCTGTTCGCTTCGCTGGTGGACCAAATCTATCGAAATTTGAGAAGTTCGTCGACGGGACTTGGGTCACAATGTATCGGTCTGAGATCAACAACAACGTTCTGAAGACCGGATCGCTTGCCTTCCAAGAAGCAATCGACTTCTGCCTCCGACCAGACTCTCTCTCTTGGAGTGAGCAGTTCAAGCACGGCCATCTCTACCGATACATGGAGCAAATATTCAAACCGTTAGTCGATTCTGTTTTGCCCTGTTCATATTCTGACCTTTTCTGTAGCATTCAAATGTGGTATCGGATTGAATCAAGGGAAAGAAACGAGCACCCTCACGGTTCATCCTCAAAGAGCAGATGGCCGCAAGAGGCAATATATACAGTCTACAGCGCAGGAAACTGACATTTTTGCATTGGAACTATCTCTCATTTGTAGGTAGGTAGGGATGAAGGTTATGGTTATGCCGCAATCCGTGGTGGTGGAGAAGGTTTCAATGGGATGTATCAATAGTGATCCGCATTGTTGAGGCCGTACGACCTGTTATTTAGCAGCCATATATGACGTGGTGTCAGAGCCGATCCCCCACTAGAAAAGAGCATTGTATCGAGAAAGTCCTTCTGCTTTGACCAAGAGCGCGATCATGACGCCAAAAAACCTTCCCCGTTCTTCAGTGTCTCCTTTATGTGGTCGACATCATCTAAGTTTTCGCTACGATGGCATGGATGTTCGCCTGCTTACTGCGGATAAACGCTGCTAGTGGTGCGAGTTGCAAACACAAGCATTGTACTGATTCGATTAATTCTTCCTGGATAATTGATGCTGCATCCATTCTGTATCCAGTCAGCGCCAGCTAGTCGGATTTCTAAGCTGAAGAGTGACCTACTGTGTCCAATAGTCTGTGGTGACAATGTCCTCGAGGCCGTCCAAATTGGACAGGATATCTTCGAGATAAGACGCGATAAGCCCTGCGAGGTATGGGCGGTCACTCTCCACAGTGGAAAGAATAGTGTCTATGATTTTCTTCTCACCAGAGTCGAAAATCTCTAAAGTTCTATCCACGAGACCCAGAATGCTGTGATTCCAATGTTGCAATCTTGTTGACGCATCATGTAGCTGTGTAATCAAATCCTGGCGGTCTCGAGCCCAACCTCCTTTCTTGTCTAGGGCAAAGGAAAACTTCCGCATGATCTGAGCGTGGAGAGAGGCCATAGGTATGCTATCGTCTACATCAGTAGCTTCCTGGCTATTGTTTCCCGGGTAAACTTTAATCAGGTCGGCAGTACTTGGATCGACGCCCTTCTCCAAGCTTTCAGCTTCATCCTCATCACTTTCAGCTTCATCCTCATCACTTTCAGCTTCATCCTCGTCACTGCTTTCATCGTCTTCAGCTTCATCCTCATCACTTTCATCTTCTTGGGTCTTGTAAACACTATCCTTGTTCCACTTGGGATGATAGGCCTGTGTATTATGCTCTGGGTGATAGCCGCGCTTGTTCCATTTTGGGTGGAAACCATGTTCATTCTTCACTAGATGATATCCGTAAGGATTGCCTCGCGGATGGTAGTTGTACGGCATCGCTTGTGGATGATACCCGCGCGTATTGTCCGTGGAATGGTATCCATGAGGATTCAGTTTTGGATGAAAGCAAAACGGCGAGTTTTGATGATGGAAGCCAAACTTGTTCCATCCGGGATGATAACCGTAAACGTTGTGCTTTGGGTGGTAGCCTTGAACATTGTATATTGGATGGAACATGTATGGATTGCTCTCAGGATGATAACCGTGGGGGTTGTTTTCAGGATGGTAACCATTCCGATTGTTTTTCGGGTGGAACATATGCGGATTGCAATCGACGTCGTAACCATATGGATTCGCCTCCACATGATATATGTGAGGATCGACATACTTCGCAGCACTCTGAGCAGTCTTTCTTAAAGCCTTCATTTTGCCTTTCCCGGTATGCTGAACAGCTAGCTCTTCTTCTTCTTCGTCCTCTTCGGTCAAGACTTCGAGTTCGGGCTCTCCGGCGGCGGCCGTGACTGCTGCCGCTTGCCTTGACTCTCTATCGTCTTCCTCCTTCCAATTTCCGATTAACGTCGGAATGTGACTTTGTGGAACATATCCTATGTCCTTCACTTTGACGTTATACTGTATGGGGTGATGTATACCATAGTAGATTCTTGAAGATATAGTCAGAGCACCTACACCATCGGCCATCACGACAGCGATTGATGCTTTTGTGATGCCTGATTCACCCTTCACCAATTGAGGGTCCGACCCCCAGGAGTAAGCAACTCCGTGTTCGGCAGCTCTCACACCATGCTTTGTCGTTGCACGCCCTGAATATGTAAAAATGGGGCATGCGAAACAAAATTCTCGCCTCTGACGCACAACCACAAAGCGTCGTACGTTAGTGTAGACAATGTTGTCTTGGTACTTGACTCTATTCAGAGACGAAGACGTATTGTAGTCCAAAGGGTTTGGTAGTATTTTCGTGGTTTCGCCTGCCGTCTCATTCATGATGACAGCAAAAACTTTTCCCTCAAAGAAGAAATCCTTATCCCGGACATAGAAGGACCCATCAATCTTTTCGTAGTGCAGGCTTGGAGGGCCAATGTATGTACCATCGATTCGCGGACCTTCACCTCTTGGAAATTCACGACTGTTCCGCGAGTACTGTGGTTGGTAGGGACTCGTTGCAATTGAAGCTCCTGCTGTCGCCGCAGACACATGGCTGCTGGTCGCCGACGCGAAGCTTCCGATTGGAGACCAGCTCACATTCTGATTGCCTGGATCTACACGACTATGGCTGATGATGCGGTTTTAGATGTGAGAACATGAGACTTGACTGAACATACATACGGTGGTGCGACGGAATATCCTTTGTGTTCTGACGGTGTTTGTTGAGCTCCAAGCTGCGGCTGCCAACCGACGGGCATCCATTCTGCGAAGAGCCACTGCCCTTCATTTAGTCAGCAGAGAAAGCAACAGTCATTCGGAATATACTGACCAGTCGCCGAAGTGTAGACCTGACGTTTATAGCGGCCGTACCGGGCATCCCAAACGTAGTCCAAAGCCCTATTCGCTTGGGACATGATCAGGCATGCGCTACATGTCAAGCAATGTTGCAGCCCCAGATGCTGCCACGTACACAGCTATTTAAGCGCACGCTCAAATAGCCGGGCGTGCGGCTCTGCGGCCATTGTACCTATGGTAGCCAGCGCATACTATGCAAAAGATGCAGCTTCGTCTAAGAGCAATTGGCATGTGCTTGACGCACCATACGTGCCACGGGAAAGGGTGGTGGGGACGAGGAATCGTTGGCCCAGCCGGGCGGATGAGGGGTCGGCTAGCTAGCTGATCTCTGGCGACGCCCTAGCGTCACACTGTTAGTGACCCTAGCATTCAGCCATGCATTTGTCCAAGGTTCGGGATTGGTGGCTTGTGCATGTTCTCCCTGCGGGAGGTCTCCTTGTTTTTGTTCGCGTTGCTCTCTTCTCCATGTTCCTCCGCGTCCTCATGATCACTTGCAGATATGCCCAACACTCGGTGATGACCATCGACGTCTCATGTCCGACGTTCATCCAAATTCGACTTTCAACGACTTCACATCATCCTGTATTTATGAACACTTTTCTGTATAACTTTGAGCCTGATTTCGCTGATTCGGGAGCAGTGCCACAGCAGCATCAATTTACTCGACTTTTTCTTGACAAGCGCTTAAAGAATGAAAGATATGTGAACGTCCTTACTGAGCCGCTCGTTGTTATTGGGGATGAGGACAGATGGTCAAGCTTGCGAGTCGCTTTCCACGAGAAGACAATCCTGAGCCAAGCATGGATCATCGCGACTCCTCCACAATGAATTCACCGCCTCCACCATCAGATGATGGGCGACTGTTGTCAAGCAACGAGCCGTTCCCAGTTCACCCATTCGAAGGCTCGCTTGAGTGGGTGGAAGACATGCAGGAAGACTTACGAGATGCACGAGAAGATCTTGTTGGTTCCCGTTTTAGGCTCCGGACTAAACGTCAAGAGCTACGCGCAACAGGAGAGAAAGCATTTGTAGCAATGGGTCGAGCTTTTGATCTGATGCGACGACGTTTTTTGATTGAACAGCTCAACGTGCCTGAAGACATAATATCCGCGTGGTTGCAAGTTGACAAGATAAGGAACGCCCTTGGAGAGCAAGACGTTGAATATGAGCAGGCAGAGAATGATTACAACATGGAGGAATGGCAGTATACAGAGATGGAGGGCCGGTTCGTCCAAAGCGTCCAGAGATGTAGAACGACGCACGTCAATTCTCACGATCCGCCTTCTATACCAGCTAGTCTGTCCGAAAGACCCACGCAAATCCCGTTCTTCCAACCCCCAGACTCTATTATCAAGGACAGCCTCGCTATTGAGCTAGACCGAGCACATCCTTTTCCTGGCGTCCCGATGACTGTCATGAGCCTCCAAGGTGAGCAAGAAATACAGACTAGCGTGGAATCTCATTCCGCCCCAATAACAGACACTACTTCCATCTTTAGCTATCTGGGCGCTAATCTTGCGGACGATTTCTCTGAGACGGATAGCCAAGACAGAGAAGATGGACATTGCCGCGTTGCTGATGCC
This sequence comes from Parastagonospora nodorum SN15, assembly GCF_000146915.1. NCBI lineage: Eukaryota > Fungi > Ascomycota > Dothideomycetes > Pleosporales > Phaeosphaeriaceae > Parastagonospora > Parastagonospora nodorum. The sequence goes on from NW_001884552.1 coordinate 844,511, forward strand.
GACCTGCTCCGCATTTATGATCACAGCGATGCATACCTTGATCGTTGGTCAAATTCTCGCCAGTATATTGATCGGTGGATGTTAGACGTCTTAACCACTTCATCCTTGCAAAAGCAATGGCTAGAATGTTTTGTGCCCAAAGGAAATCTTAGTGATGGAGAATGGCTGACGCTCGTAACCAAACACTGGGAGTCAACCAGTTCTAATACCTCGGTCTTTCACACTGGTGACACCACTGTGTCTGATGAAAGTGTCAAGAAAGAGATGTCTTCAGGCGACGTCCAACGTCCCTTTGAATCTTCTACATACTGTAGCTCAGATACATGGCAACCGTCTGGCAGTCCTGTATTTCCAGATGGCCGTGTGGCAGATCACCAAGCTTCGTTCAACAACCCAGTCAAGATCAGGGCGCGCGACCTTATTGATGATCCGCGGCATGTTACGTTTAGCATAGTCCCATCAAGATCATATTCAGATCCAGTGAGAGTTATCTCCGCAGATCCCATCACTTCGAACTCAGAACAGCTGTTAAGCGCGGCGTCAACCACGACACAGACCGAAGGTGCGTATGCACGCTCTCTATCGAAAGAAACGTCAGCCGCCGGTTCATATATGTCCTCCACTTCTAGAGGAAACTCATCCGTTTCTACGATCGAAGCAGAACCCTCGTTTCGATTCTCGGCTGAAAGACATGTGTTGCACCCCGGGGGTGACATTCCAAATGAGAGAGTAACGATTCCTTCGTACATCGAGATTAAAACAAAGGCGGCCTCCCACGGCGAACAGAGCTCGAAAGATGAGCTGCAACATATGAAGACATCTAAATCAAATCGATCACTACACACCGACTCGGAGTCCAATGGACAAGCTTTGATGCAAAGCAACGCTCAAGAGCAAACAGCATCAGAACATGGGGCCAGCATGGAAGAAGCGGACACTCTTTTGACTCGGCGGCCATGGTCACATACACGATACCCTTTTGCGCCATTTATTCGCGTGAAAAGCTCAGAGCCCTGGACTCTTCCCTTGCTACGATTGACCCCTATTCCAACGCTATCATTCGACGACCTCACAGTCGCAAACCACAGTAGTCGCTTGGAGAACGTTCCATTTGTTTCTATTTCCGATACTCCCTGGCGACTGCCGGGGCCTTATTCGTCTTGGGTTGCGTGAACGCATGTCGCAGTCCAGGGCTGATATACGTGACTTGTAGTCAGCTTGTATTGAGGCCAGCTTCATGCAGTAATGTACCTTCTTAGTGAGGAGTCTAGCTTACAGAGCTTCGAATTTCGTGTGAGGTCACCGCAAATGGTTTAACTTCATTTTATCTTTGTACTTCTCCCCAAGTCATGGGCATTTCTTTTGGTTCTCACTTCTATATCTTGTAAAATAGGGTTAGTTCATTTCCAGTGTATAGGTTGTTTCCATTTTCACCATTTCTGCGGAAGAAGCAAGCAGTTTGCGCGGCACAAATTGGACCCTGGCCCAGGGTCTACATTTTTTGTGGGCAAGATTACACTTGTTCTCTAAGCTTGCTGTGCTTGCAGCCTTCTGTTGATTTGAACATGGACGTTACGAGCTCTCTTCACAATACAAGTCTATACAACAATGATCGCACAGCCTCGGCCGGGTAATCTGCAAGGAGAACCTTACGGCGGACCGAACCCCGAGCGGGAAAGATTCTCGGGACACCAAAACTATGTCAGCATTGTGATTGGTTCGGAACACGCCAAATGCGGTATCACATTCATCTGAAGCGACACACCGCAAGAACGCGTACTATATGCCAATCAGACCACCCACGTTTTGCCTCTACGCAACACATGCGATTTCAGGTAGAAACGAGGCGACAGGTGTAGGCAAATGGTGTCATGGGGCCGAGCTTCGTTACAGCTAGAAGAGCCTCATTGTACTTGCAAGGGCGTTGATGGCAGAGAGCAACGGGTGCCTCGGGATAATTAGCTTGTGATCCTTGCTTATTGCAGGCTTCTGTTTGACGAAGCAAAGTGATCGAGGTCTCGCTGATGAAATAACGCCCTGAAGGTATGCACAGTGTTTCTAGACTCCATATGCGACGGTATTGCTCTGTGTAGCTTCAGGCTATTGCTTGGGTTGCCACCACGTGCACCCCGGGCGCTTTGCGTCAAAGTTGACAGCATACAGTGCTAAATCATACGCAATAGCTTGATGCAGCTCTGCCCACATGCGCAATTACACGCAGGCGCAATGTTGGTTGCATTGCTCGCACCCTCTACGCTAGCAAGATAAGCTGCTGAACGATGATAGGCAGACCTAAAATTGTCCCACGAATGGCAAATGCCGTGCGATCTGTATCACGTTCGCGAACGGACAGCGACATGGCTGTTTTGTACTGACCGCGTCTGCCAGCTGAACATCAGAAAATCGATTCCTGCACAGGGTGACCAGTCAAATGCGAGCGTGGGATCAAGAAACCTGGTTCTTGAGCATCCTGGTCGGGTTAAGGTCAGCTTCTGGCTCGTAAGAGGCGGAGAAAGGCGCCAGGTTTTGATTTGATTCAAACAAAGGCACACGTCCGGCACGGGATGTCATTAATCGGCAACCATGTCTTCTGTTCCCTTTTGCTGCGCCTTCTCGGCCGCGCACCAAATGGGACCGTGCCCATGCGTTACACGTTGCACACAAAAGGGTCGTTGCCGCGACATTGTACCAGTCTGGTATGTGGGAGCTGTAGACCGGTGGATAGATGCTTATACTATACGCATTTTGGATTGATGAACCCACTTTTTGGCCTTAGGCGCCCGCGTCTTCGTAGGGCAGACACCGGGAAGAAGTCTGCCCCACTTCCCTCCCATGCGTGCCGCACACTGGCTTCCGGCGCATCATCCCTGACGCCGTTGTGGACCCACATAGTGTGGGGGTTCAGGCTGAAGTTTGAAGTGGTCCGGAAGAAGGCAAGGTTGCCTGAGACTGTGGTATCTGCTGACAGCACGGTGCGTCAATACAGGAAAATGATCAGCCATGCTTCAAGGCATTCCCGAGGTTTTGAAATCGGTACCCGGCAAACGCATATCTAGACTAGATAGACTAGCAAACTACGTGGAGTGAGCGCCATGCCACAAGGTATGTACAGGGTCTGCTCAACTGGCGATCAAAGGCAAGGCTATTCAGCTATGCATTCCATGGAACTTTATTCCAAACTTTGCACGTTTGTCTATTGAACCGTACTAAAGAGGTGTCGGCCCAGACAGGGTGATCGCCCGTATGGAACCTTGAATGACACCTGTAAGATGCTGTTCAACAAACCTGTGAATCGAAATCAGTACGCTACAGCCTGAAACTAGGCTGATAAGGCGTGGCTAATTAGCGCAATCGTGCCCTTCCTTCGGGATCCGTAGTTTGCACTTAGTCGAGCCGACTCCGTGGCCCGGTGTGGTGCCCGGTCCGGAACTGAACCCCACGTCGAGCCGAAGCTGGCTTCAATCTATTAAGCGCAGCCAATCCTGTTGATCGTGTATGATGAAATGTAGACAGCATTATAATCGTTATATTCATATCGGAACGTAGTATTTGAGGGACAATAGCGGCACAAAGAAAGAAGAAAAAACGTATTCAGATAGGAAAGGCCTAGTAGCGATATTGCGGAACATTTGCGTATCCAGTCTGGGTATAGCTCACACCTGTGGCCGCTGCTGGAGTGTAGGTCGAAAACACTGTGCCAGACTCATCGTCCTCCTCTTCTGAGAAGTCTTCGTCATCGTCATCGTCAAAGCCATTGCGTTGCTCATCTCTGTAGTGCTTCATCAAGCGAGACCTGTACCTTGGCGCAACTATCCCAATTTCGCGGACTTTGACGTTCCATTCAATTGAGTAGTGCTTACCAAAGCGTAAGCGTGACGCAGGGAGCATTGTCTCGGTTTCGTCATCCGGTGTGACTTCGATTGGCTCCTTTGTCATCCCTCGCTCCAACTCACCCTGGTATGTAGTGGCCTGGGACCCAGTCATATACACAGGGGCATGCTCGGATGCCGTGCAGCCACGTTTCAAAGTGCCTTGTCCGTTGTAAGTGAAGATGGCACTGCTTGAGTGAGCCCATTTGTGCCTTGACGAGGTGAATTATGGACTGACCACGCATAGACGAAGTGCTTCTCGCGATTGACTTCCATGATTACAAATCGGCGAATCTGTGAAAAGACTTGCTGGTTGAACAGACCAACTGTGATCGCCGTGTTTTCAGTTCCATTGCGCGCTAGGTTGGCGGTGGCTCCTGCTGTCTCAGACCAAAGCATTGCAAACACTCGTCCTTTGACGAAGAAACTATGCGCTTCTGCCGCGGTTCTTACCCTGTACCCTGAATGCTTACTTAGAATGCCTGATGACGGATGTAAAGATTTGAAGAATTCTTACTCGGATCAAGGTCATACCATCCACGATGAGGCGTACCTCTAAATCTTACCTCATGTTCGAAGCTTGGAGGCACTATGGGTTTCAACACAGGTATGTATGCCCGAAGTCAACTCACGGACCTGGAGGGGCCATTCTGGGTTCATTGGAAGCTGAGTCATTTCGTTGGCGCGACATTGTTCTAAACCAGTGTCAGCATTGACTGAATGAATATTGTTGATGTGATTGCGTACTCGTTTTGAGTTCCCGGAAGCGCGTGGTTTCCATTGTGGCTAGCCACTGGCTGAGTGCCTGAGCTTTGCGCTGATTCTGCCCATCGAGTGACATACTGGCCTACAAAGGTATAATTTATGTCAGATATCTGACATGTACTGTACAACTAAACTCGAGGAGATGAGCTCACCATCTGCTCCAATGGTCATGAGATAGTATTTCCCATGCTCCCGGCTCCAGATCCAGTGATTGAGCGTAGTGTTGGTGGCATACATAGTCGCAGAAGCTCCCGAGGTCCATATTTATGCAGTCCGAGTGCTGCCATTTATGTTTGGGCTCGATGCGGCTCTGCGATGAGATCATTTCGCGAGGAATGTCCAGAACGGGGGTTGTAGAAGCGCAGAGCGTCGTTGCTGCGGTCTTGCAGCATGCAACGCATCTTGCATACAATTCGATTCGCTACGCATATGCATCTGCAAAGGTGTTGATCGGGACGTGGGGCTTTCGTCACTGATTGGGTGACTTAAAATCACCACTGGAGAGCTGACATGCAGGAAGGCGCACGCCCCCACCCTAGGCGCCTGCCTGCTGGGTCGTCCCGGGAGACAGAATCGTAGACCAAGGGAGGGTCACGAATGTGCGCATACCGTCATACTTACCCCTGTGTCGCCCATGAATACGCTTATCTTTAGCACAGCAACTGCTTCGCCCGATAATTCGTTGGATCATTTCACATTCGAGAATTTACAGTTGAAAACAGGCGCTGATACAGTCATTTCGACAGCGTAGATGGCAAAGTTTTGTTGAACTCTGAGCCTCTCGGATCTCAACACGTCATTCCTCCAGATAGAGTTTCGCCTCGTTTACTCATCACTTACGCACTTTTCGATGTTCACGTTGTCTCTCACTCCAAACCTGACCTTCGACCCAAGCATTCTCTCAAATGAGCACACACTATTTGTCACCAGCATCACACTAAACCCATGGACGAATCGAGCCTCTGGACTGAATACAGCATAGCGAGTCTACACCGTTCCGGGCCGAACGCTTGCCTGCAATGGCTTCGAAAGACACACTCCTCAACTCGATTCTTGCACACTTCGAGCCGAAGCTCCGAGACTTAGCATCTCAACAAGACCAGTTGATGAATATGAGGGAGAGTCTCTTGGTCCAGCGAGAGGATGCGCTTGCGGACAAGAAGGCAGTGCGGGAGCAGAGGATACGAACAGTCAACGCAGAAGTTGCACTGATGAATGCATTCCGCAAACACTATAAACAGCTGGACCGACCATTGCCTAAAAATCTCATGGATGCATACGAGGCAGCAGAGAAACAACAACAAGAACTGAGATCATGGGAAGAGTCGTTGTTAGAAGCGGAAGAAGACTTGGGTGCGTCGGAGTGGACGTTCGCGGATCTGGAGACAGAATTTTATCAGTACAAGATCACCCAATTATTCTCTGACGATATTAACACAGAGGATATAAAGAATTTAATCAAAGGGGGAGGAAGTTTGAAACCCGATCAAGACCTTGACTTTCAGCCATCGATCCAAGCTCAATATCAAACCATCGAATTTAAGCACAATCAGCTTTCTAAGCGGTTTGAAGCTTTACGGAAGCAACAAGCGCTTCGTTTGGATACTTTTACTCAGTCGGGTGATATGTCCTTGGTTCTCGCGGAGAATAATCAAATGAAGCTCGAAGCTGAGGCGCTGTCCAATGGTCTATTAGGGATGATTGCGGATCACGATATACAATTGCAGCAACTGCGCCCAGGCTTGCGACTTGGACCAAATGCTCCTTTCAAAAAACTACACTTGGTATCTGAGCCAAACGGGGATCGGAGCCATCATGATGACGACGTGAAGACAGCCTACACTTCGAGATCAGAAGGAGCATTACCGTCAACGGTGAATGACGTTTCTGTGGATGAGCGTATGGCAGACTGGTCTTTGCAATCACTGAAAATGAGTGCACTGGACAAACTTCGATATCTGAATATACTGCAATCCAAGTTGGAAGTTCAAAGGCCGACAGTGCTCGACTTCGATCTCTTGGAACCATTGATCACAAATTTATGGAGGACGGAAGACGTCGATCAGTCGGCAAGGCACTTGTCAGACGTATTGGTTAACACGCCCCGTATCAAAGGGAGCAGCGATGCGGACACAGAAGAGGCGAAGCCTTCTTTTGAGCCGGGCACCCCGACTCATTACTCGCTTCCACAATCCGAAGACACGGTTACCCACGGTGACAACAATATCCAACATGGACAACTTTCAGATTTGCCAAATTTTCCCTCTGTTAGCACACATGCACCTGGGACAACGATGTCCGCCATTGTAAAAGTCTGTCGGTCTGGTTCAAAGGCCTCCGTTGGGCAAAAGCCTCAAAACCTTGTGTCAAGAAACGCCTACACTGGTAGCAGCTTTGAGAATATTATTTCCATCGACTCGATATCTCTAAAGCAAGAGAGCTCCTCACTGATAAGGCATGTTGTGAATGATGAGACACTGCAGAAAATAACACCAGATTCTATCAGTCCAACAATAGCTCAGGGTGAGAATTCGAAGCTTGCTGTGCGGATTGGCCCTTGGCCGTTGAATGAAAAGATGGCAGTCATGACGTTCGGCCTCAAGACGGTGGATTTTCTGCTTTGGGTTGATTCCATCGGGGTGACAAACACCTTAGGCCTCGGCAAAGGTACATCGTGTCCGCAAGCTACTGATACAGACGGGCGTTACCCGTTGAAGGCCTTTTTGCAAGTAAGCCTTGATATGCTGCATGCCTAGTGAAGAATCTGTTGAAGCCTCCTGAAGGCTGTACTGACTATGTCTCAGGCTCTGATAGGTAACTACGTACTGTGCCTGCATCTACCTCCTTTGGGTCTTCAAAGACCGCAATTCTCAAGTATTGCGAGAGCACTGTACGATGCATTCCTGACAAGTGGTGATCTATCGCTGATGAGCAGCACTGACTGCGTTCTTTACATTTCTGTGTACGTATTTTGAGCTTCTTAATGAGTTTCTAAGACGCTGCTCACAAATTTGTTACCAGACTGTCTCGAGACTCGGGAGTCTGGAGCTCAGCGCCAGTGTTACCAGGCGACAGTGCTGTGCGCAAACCCCGATTCCATGCAGAACTATCGCAAAGTGGGAGTATTTGCCTCTACATCAAACCGTGGAAAGACCAAAAGATATTACCCAGTGTACAACGGTCGCACGAGGCTGCAAATCATGAACGACGGCCAGTTAATTATGGGCTCGGAAATGGGCATGTGCAGCATGTGTGTGCCTTCCTAATCAAATCGGAAGCTGTGCGGTATTAGATAGAACCAGTTGTAGCAGGTTTTCAAGCGCAATCTCAACTCGAGAAGTCGCGAATCATTACGGTCATGGTTGTGCCAATCATCACGTCATAATTCATTGGATCCCAATCGAGTGTTCGCGTACGACAGCACCCTGAGAACAACCACTCCATCACAACCATGTCTATTAAGGCTGATACCGGGCCGAAATTCTCGGGTTCGTAGGGCTAGGTTTTGATCCGGATAAAGGCTGGTGGGCTGCTTGTGCATCTTACACAATTCCCGACGTACATATTGCTGTATGAACTAGGCCTTATCGGGAAAGAACGCGGTGGACAGTATGCAGCCTTCTCAGACGCTGGGTTCATCGGTGTGGGATATCACAGGTGATCGTTTAGTTGCCTTGCGGACCCTTGTACCGACCAATCTTCGCTGTTAGGTTCCCATGCACCACCGTCTCATCTGCCGCTTGGCTAAACGCCTTCTGACGAGCAGGGCGATAGATATCGATACTAAAATTCTTCAATTCGATTGGTAGATCAGAGCCTCATACTAACCAAAAGGTGACTCAGAATTCCTGTTCTGCTGAAGATCACTAAGCATAGATAAGTGTTCCATATCCATCGTATCGCGAGGCATGCGCGTTGACAACACCCCTCCGTGTCCCACTTGACGGCCACCATTTGGGCACAAGTCGCAGGCAAGGCGCAGATCTGCAGTCGCAGCGTATTATATGGCGGCTGCGACGTCCGGCAATGATGTGTACTGCATGGTATGCCTTATGTGGGGACTTACATGGCGCACCTAAAGTGGCTTGTCCCCTCATGGTAGACAGGGTGGAGTGCGCGAGACAAAGATACTGCTTATGACTCTTTCCCGCTCAGTCAAGATGTATCTCCCGCCAGGCTGCGAATAGCTATCTACCATGATTATTTATTTTTTGATTTTGGGGGGGGGGGGGGGGGAGAAAAGTTCCTTGAAGGAGTCATGACGCATCTGACGCACCATCAGCGCGCCTCAGTGGCTCATCGACAAATTGACATAGTCTAACCATCAGCTCATCAGTGCAAAACGAGCAATAAAGCAGAAAGACTACATCGTACGGCATGTGACGCATTTTCAATGGCGAGCGCTTGCTCCTCCCAACAACAAAACGCAAGTCCCAAAATCGCGCTTCAGTGATTAATTGTAAAAGACATGATGGTCTACAAGGAATTTCAGTCAATCAAAAATCAATCGAGCACCAAGCGAGCACCATTGAGCATTTATTGAGTATCGATGAGCATTTGTTGAGTATCAATGAGCATCAATCTAGCCATTAAGTTAAACGGCGGAATCAAACAGCATGCGAGGCACTGTGGACGGCTTAGGAATCCTCTCCCTTCCTTCGCTCGACACCGAATGCAAGTACTAAGAACGCGTCGCAGCGCCCAATCGCAGCAGCGAAATCGTCTGTAAATGAAGCAATTGGGCACGAACAAAGCAAAAAACAGAAACGCACAAAATGTGAGGCATGTTCAACGGCGGGGACACGTGAGTGCGTCTCACAAAAATTGGCGGATTCGATTCATGGCCACTCGGAGCTTGCCTTGTAAATTATATATCGTGGTCATCATCAAGGTTGCGTTACTTTTTACATCGTGGTCTTGACCTCGTTTGCTGTGCTTCCCACATCATGGTACTCATCATGGTTCTCGCCATGGATCTATGTTCAAATCATGGTTCTGGTTCTTATTATGGTCAATATATCATAGTCCTTTCAACATGATTCGTCATGGATTAGTATGGAACAAATTCGCAATTACACATATGTGGACAGTTCAGTGCAGGTGTGGATGTACAAAAAGTGTTGTATGCTCTTCTGTCGAAGGAGTAATTGAAGACGCACATTGCTATAGATATTGCTGCACATACGGGACGTGGGATCGCGACTGCAAAGGTCACTGGAGAAGTGATAAAAGCGAAATCTAATGTAGGAATGTCTCGAGACGTATACTCATCATTGATCGATAAGTATTGCGTCAAGATCTGATGCAAGATCTGACCACGAGTATGTCGATGACGGCGGCTGCGAGAACTGCTGCGACTCTGACTCCCCATGGAAACCATCAGGCTCATGGTACAGCATCTCCAGCGCGACAGCGTCCACTGTTCGACCGATCTGCACAGCACGCTGCGTCTCTGGCAAACTCCAGATCCAAGCACGGTACTTTGCCCATTCCTCGCCCTTGCGAGCAGGAACAGGGTTGGAGTCCGGGCCGGAGATATCTTGCCAGGCGATGCGACCGCCCTGTGCGTCTGACTCATAGTTCATGCGACTCACGTCAAAGAGGATGTAGGCACGCGCGAGGTAGTCGTCAAGCTCATCGAAGAAAGCTTCGAACCGTGCTTGAAGCGGGATCATAGTTGGCTTGAGGACGCAAAAGACATGGTGAACCAATTGCTTGGAAGTTACCCTGTCAGGACAGTGTCGGGAGCTCAGCTCAGCGGCCGCGTGAACGATCTCGTCAAGCTCCTTGAAGATGGCGTTGTACTCTTCGACACGGGACGTCTCGAAGAGCCGCTGCAGGTGGTCCAGGTGCTTTTGGGCAATCTCGGGAGGCTGCCGGCTCGAAAGCTGGGAGGAGTGGTAGTGGATCCCCGCGATACGGTACATGTCTTCCAGGAGTATAGCATTTTCTAGAATACGTTGGAGACGGGCCTTGGACCTTCCCATGTACAAGCTGCACCTCGCGGTGATCAACTCTTCGTGGCGAGGAGCGATGGTCGGGCATTTGATACACATGATGATGTATGGTGTGGGAGTTGGGCAGGAGATAAGTACTGTTTCAGTCGGTGAAATACTGGAGGCAGCGAGAATGGGTTGGGTGAATTCGGGAACATTATTCCAGAATCAATATCAATACGTGTTTTACATTGTGATGAAACATTGTCTCTATCTTGTTCCCAAGTCTTTGTGAAGATTCCGCAGCGCTGTCTCACAATGTGAAAGCCAAAGCCAGCTCCGTCGCATTTCCACACCCAATGCTACATTGCTGAGTGGATTCCTCCTATAGTCCAACATCCTCGAGCAACATACTCCAGTAGTCGTCTTTCACGACGCCCTCCTTCAGCAGCGTTTGCGCATACCACTCGATGTACGTCAATCTGGACTGCACATGTTTGCCGTCGGCCTCTGGAAGTGTCGAAATCCATCGCCGAAACAGTCCTCCTTCACGGCTGAAAGACGCAGCCAATGTTTCTGTACCGTCGAGTTCCGCGCGCTTGTTGACGTCTGCAACAGTCCCTTGCAACCACCTTAAAGCGACCCACGCCACCTGACACGGCTTGTTCAGGTTGTCGAAGGCGAGTTCGAACTTGTGGTGAAGAGTGCGGAGGGAGTCGATTTCATCGGGTAGAGGCTGGTGATTGTTCAGGTCATCCAGGACTTCGGTAGCGGTGTCGAAGATTGCAATCCACGGAGTGAAGTACGTCTGCTTTGAGCGCAGTCTGTCCGTCTCAAAGATTTCCGATAGTCGCTTGAGTAGTGCAGAGTTGATCTTGTGGCCGTTTTGAATGGTCGACGAATGGCGGAGATCGTACGGTATCTTGTGGTATATGAGTGCTGCTTGACGGAACAGTCGCTCCAGCTTATCCAGTCTATGCAGCCAATTCATCGCAGTGTGCTCTGCCCAGTGCAGCCAGTCTTTATACAGCTTCGTATCCATGGTGGGCGCCACAAATGCATCCATCAACTCATCTGGTGGAGGCACATTCTTTTGCCATCTAATAATGCTCATCATTCGCAGCGGCGAACAATGGTTTTCGAAGTCTGCATCCGGTACAAGCGGTACTCCGCCTTGGCTTGTCCGTGAGACTGCGCTTGTCAAGAGTCGGGGCATCATGTGCGCAGTTCGTGTTTGGTTTGTTTAGAGATCGCCGGTTGAGTTGAGGGTGCCAGTGGCAATGTGCGCTCGAGGAGTGCTTTTGGGAGCAGAATTATTAAATTCGAGGTTCCGGCAGATAACTAGGCGCGCAAATCACCTACGAGTCGCTTCCAGACAAGTCAGAGTGAATGTAAACGGAGTCACGCTAGTGTGACGGCGTCAAGACAACAAGTCCTTCGGCGTTAGAGTTAGTAAGGCTGTACATCCACCTCGGTATATTGACTTACCAAAAGACTAGCTTGTGTAAGCGCAGTAAATGATCAATGGCCGATAATCATCACTCTTGTCGCGCAATGCTCTACCGCCCTCCTAAACAGCGCTCTTATTATAATGCCACCCGAATGTGTTCATCACATTTCCTTCGTTGTAATTTCAGACCCCCTGACGCGATCATACTGGTCATGTCAACATCGTCACCTTAAGCATTTTCCACCCTCAAAGCATCATCTAGTATGCCGCATCTTCCTAGAGGTTTCAAGAAACTGATTGGCAAGAGCCAGAAGGTGAGAGGTGACAGCGACGATCGTGATCGGCCATTCCTGACATTGGGAGCTCTTTCATGTCGCGGAGTAGCACTGACATTGGTAACGGTCGACCATTACTGGACAGCGCGAGCTCAGCCTACTCACATCAGACCTCGTCAGCGTATGGCGCCTCGGATCCAGAGGTTAAGCATAAATTACAGCCAGCGAGAAGCATCCCGCGGCTTGATGGCATCGTCAATAATCCGTATGGATACACGACTGAAGTAGCTGAACAAACAACACGTACAGGGACAAACCAGATGCAACAAACAATCACAACTACAGCTTCTCCGAACACAAATGCTCATAGGAAGGCGCTTCCTGCACCTCCGGGCAACGATCAGGACCGCGGGAACAACTTTGCAGGCTCACTTCGTAAGTGTCGACCTCAGTCAATCTAGTTCCGCTCCGAAGGTGCCACAGAAGCAGGTCCTCGCATAGATCTTATCGCCAAATTGCGGGCCAGAAATTCGAGACCCGCTGCAAAGCTAGAGCGACTTGACGAAGAGGACGAATACATCGATCAAACCAAGCAAGAAATTCGCTGTATCAAGATCCAAGACATCGGCGCCGCTCGTAACGCACTTCGCATGGCTCAGCAAGCTTTCGAAGCTGGAACCGGAACGCTTAGCCAGTTGCAACTGCAGGGTGACCGTCTTAAGAACGCAGAGAACAATCTCGACCAGGCTGCATTTGCCAACAAGGACGGAGCGCGCAAGTTGAAAGCTCTGGAAACAAGCAAACTGTATGATCAGCATTCAGAACCATTTTGCAGAAGCCAAGCGCGAGAAGCAATCTGATAACGGGATGCTTGATGCAAGGCGAAGCTATCCCAATGAGTAGGACCAGATACGCGCTGCCGGATGGCAAGCCTCCAAAGAAAAGAACATCCACAAGTTCACAGACATACGTCGTCACCGTGGCGCTACTTCCAAGGACATTCTATCTCGTGCCAAGTACCAGTTTGAGCCCGACTCTGATGACGAAGAGCTTGAAGATGTCATCGAAGGTACTCTTGACGAGATCGCTTGAGTTGCTCAGCAGCTGAAAGGTCTCGCGCTGGATCAAGGCAAAGAGCTACAGCAGCATAATGGCAGACTTGATCGAATAAGGCGGACAGCTGATAAGGTAGACGATGGTCTCGCGTCTAATCGTTTGAGACTTGGCCGTTTTAACTGAGTCTTGCCTCTTCCTGTACTCGTACGCGACATCGGGACGAAGTGTAAACCATGTTCCTCGGATTAGATAATTTATTTTTTGTTTTGAAACTGCCTGCTATTGTTGATCGAGCTACCAGTTCAATGTGATGATTTTGTGATTTTGAGAATTGTTGTCAGGAGGTACGAGGCGTTAAAATGAAGCTAACCTGATTTGCTGAGGCATGACGTACACAGATCTCAAACCACAACACTCGCCCATCTGATGTGGACCTCTCCCTTCCAACAATAACCATGTAAGTCCATTTCCACTCGAAAACAAACGCACTGTACAACACTCATGTTTGAGCGACCCGGATATTTGCAGGCCCGACTGCGTCGATGAATGGAAGCCATGTGACCGCGCCCAGGAATCTCGTGGCACCCCGACAGCTCACATTCGACTTTAATATCTCTCGGTAGTGTCTGCCGAACCTGGAATGTTACATCGGTATACACTCCATGCATTCGAAAATGTGGGGAAGCGCTATATCAGGTGTTGTGTCTTGCTAGATGCATGACGGTCAACTTTTCCTGGTTCATCAACCCGGCTTGGGGTCGAGCTCAAACATAACCACCAACATCGGTCTCATCTTCTACGAATCCTGGTTTGAGGCCGTCCAACCCTGGCCGTGGACGCGCAAATGATGATTCCATGATGCGGTCATTCCACACCTTTTCTTTTATCTTGTGCATCGCGCCCGTCGTTGCCTCGGCCAATACCATATGCGAGGCTGGCTTCTCCAGGTTTTCTTTACTAAAAGTCTCAGAGCATCAACCACGAGCGCAGAATGCGTGGCATCGAAGCCCGGGGTGGATCCGAGATGATCGGTGCGTAGTGGGCATGAGCCATAGTGTGATTGGCCGAGGCCATGAAATGACCATGAGCCGCCATCGTGGACTTAAAATTGGCGCCGCGCGATCCCGCAACAGGTTTACCCTGGCTCGAGCACAGTGCGTGTGTGACATCAGAATATGCCCTGCGTTCACCCATGGGCTTCCAAGCCCGGCCGCGTGTTGGGAAGGCATATAAATGCTGTGGATATGTCCTCGGTGACACACTTGTTGATCGTCGCTCTGCAGCTGCGATTGCTTCTCATCAATAATTCCTAGCCATTGAATTTTCATTTGTACATATTTTCCAGAAACCTTCTTCCTTGTAAATACACCAATCTTCGGGCCGTAACCGCACTTCCGCAGCCTCCCGCAACGCTGTTTCGCCATGAATTCAATCAAGAATTTCATCAAGAAGCGTCGCCAGAGTTACCAGAAAAAGTCCAAGGCGGAAGGCTCTCCGGCACCAGCTCCGGCACCAGCACCCACACCAGCAAATGGCGACACCAACACTGAGAAGCGTGCGGAAGCTCTAGCACAGGGCGAGCAGCAGCAGCAAGTTCTTGCCGAAGCTGCGCCGGGCACGTTGAGACTCGCACTTCAGAACAAGTCCAACTCTGGCAACGTCTACGCATACATCACCGGCCTAGCTCTCGAGAGGAACAACACTCCACTCTTCGTACAAGCTGATGGTCAGAGTATCTACTACCCTACCGCACCCAGCGACATTCAGCAACCTCTCCAGGCCGATGTTGCAATCCCACTCGGCGCACCGGGTAACACTGTCAACGTCACCATCCCCAAGATTGCTGGAGGACGTATCTGGTTCAGTATCGACGCGAAGTTGACTTTCCTTCTCAACCCAGGACCTGCTGTCGTTGAGCCCAGTGTGACCAACCCGTCTGACCCAAACTACAACCTCAGTTGGACATTCTGCGAATTCACCTACAACGATGCACAGCTTTTCGCAAACATCTCCTACGTCGACTTCGTCAGCATCCCGGTTGCATTGTCACTCACCAATGCCCAGGGCAACACGCAAACCGTCCCAGGAATGGGTCCCGACGGCTTCAACACGCTCGTCAACGAGCTCCGCGCTCAATCTCAACGCGATGGTCGTCCATGGAACCAGCTCATCTACGAAGCGAACGGACGCCCACTTCGTATACTGAGCCCCAACAATCTTCTCGTAGGCAATGGCGCAGCGTGGGACGGCTATTGGGACGCGTACATCAACGCCGTCTGGGACAAATACCGCAACGAAGACATCACCATCAACACTCAAGCAGCTGCTGGCAACCTTACCGGTCGCGTGCAGGGCACTGAACTCCAGCTCGGCGAAGCAGGTTCTTTCAACGCACCTTCTGCCCGTGACATTTTCACTTGCTCCACCGGTCCATTTGCCACGGGATCGAACCAGGCGCGCAACGCGGTTATTCCACGTCTTGCTGCGGCTTTCAACCGCAGCATCTTGCTCAACACGCCTGGCAACCAGTTCCCGAATGGAAGTAATCCTAGTCAGTACTACAAGGATCTCGAGACGACGAACCATTACTCGAGGCTTGTACATTCAGTGCAGAAGGACGGAAGAGGCTATGCGTTCCCATACGATGACGTCGTGCCGGATGGTGGGCAAGATGTTGCGGGTACGGTGTTCGATGGCAATCCGACGTTGTTCACGATTGCTGTTGGGGGGCAGTAGAGCTTTGCCGAAGTTGCAGCAGGACGAAGAGGTGGTGGGTTTGTTTATGTATATAGAGATGGAAAGGTAGTTCTGGTATACCCCTGTCGTTACTTGTCATGACGGTCTGACTTCTTTGCAAACATTTTGGTATTGACGGAAACTAGATGTACATACTCTACATTAGGTATATATCACGATTGCATATGTCCATCTAGTAAATTCTCTTCATTGGCATCCTATCTGTCTACTCTAGGTGGATGGCTGCATCTCCTCATGGTACTTGGTATATTGTATTTTGTCCTTGTCATCGCAAGTATCGTGCTTGCATTGAAAGGTCGAGGAATAATTAGAACCTTCAGTTTCGATTAGGGATTCAACGCCACAGAATGCACAGATTGCATAGAAGGTGTTGTACCACCTCGTCACTCGGCCCCTTGAGAGTGTTAGCAGATGTCTACTATGTTGAAAGCAGTGGTTTCATTTACAGGTATACCTTCAGTGCCTGTCGTTCGTCCACATGGATAGGCGCAGTAGTAGTAGTTCTACCACGGGCACGCAAATATTCCCTGATGAACTTGCGCTGCAACCCGTTGGGAAGTTTGACTTCCGGGGCGCCTCTGAAGAAGTCTATAAGCCCTTCATCGAACTGCATGGTCGCATCGTAGGCTGCTTTAGATAAATCTTTGGGCATAGTGAAAATATTCGCTCGATGTGAGATATTGTAACTGTGTTATGATGGTAATGTTGCCTTTGATAGCAGGTAACGAAACGGTAGTATGGCAAAGTTATGCGTTCACTATCAATGGTTCTACCCTTCTTTTATCCATGCTGCCAGTCAGAGAAGCATCGCTAGTCATAATTTATGCCTGAACGTAGCCTTCATGAGTGATTCTTTGCACTCCCTCAGTAACCACACCGTGCTTGGTCGACCAACCAGATCGCCTCCAGAGCTATGAGCATGTCCCATTTCCTCATATAGATCGATTGGTTACTGGAGGTGGTACTGTGGAGCGGCCCTCGCACGCGCGCTCATAATCGTTATCGCGGGGTCACTTCGACGTTGGACTGCTTTGGGCCCATGGTCCGCGATGGATAGATCAGTGGTGAGTGCGAGCTCAGGAAAATCAGTCACAACTGATCACGATCGCTTTAGCCTCGATGCATGAGGGTTGCATTGTGGTACGGACTTGTCACTGCGTACTTTGCTGCTCCTGCAGCAGGCCATTCTCGGCCCTTCGAACCATGACATCGCCGTGCAAGTCACCCAAGTGTGACCTGAAATCGTCGGATCGAGATGATGAGTCGCTCAGGAGTCTAACAGGTCGTTCCGGGGTCTTTTGATGACATTGGACATGTTGAATAAACGTGCAACCGATGCGTGCCGTACTACCAATGCTCTCGCGGTTGTAGATGACCTCCAAAACACGCGAGCTTTTACATATGACAAGCACCTGCTCCTTCTTAAAACTCCATATTTCTTTGGTGTTGTTGCAATACCCAGCGTCGAAACACGCAGCTGAAGGACGTGTCGGTATATGTTCCTATACCAATGTGTGACTGGGCGTCGTTGTGGACACACCTCGCGCATACGTCGTAGTACAAACGTCGCGGCTGTTTGGAGGTAACAGAACATTGTCCGCTTGCTTGGCCGTATTGGTAGAATCCATACAATGATAGACGGTGTAGGTGAGAAAGTGTGCGTTGATGAGGTTGAACAGCGCTATGGAATGAGAGGTTTGCTTGTGTGCGTCCGGCCAGAGCGCAGCTAGGGAGATGCTGGCTGTTACCTCGAAGCAGTGGCGCAAGCAACATGGAGGTGCTACAAGCAGCCTGCCTAAGTGCCATTGTTTCTTGAGTTTTGATTGAAGTTCTTTGGTGTGTTTGAAGGCTTCAAACTCGAATTCGGAACATACCTGCTTGCTTGCGAGGATGATGGCTCGGTGTTGGTGGGAGGTGTCAGAAATCGGCCGTTGCAAAGTTATGGCGGTAAACTTGTACGCGCACCTCGGCCGGAAGGCTCAGGAATGGCATGTTGACGATTGGGTTGTTCGCTGTGGTGGTAATAGCACTGTGGGTAAATGCGGCGGGTGACACCTTGTCTTTGATGGAGACTTGAGTGTTACGTGCACTGTATTGGTGTGGAGCTAGGTGCTGTCAACTGGTACATCCGCAGGGCCATGCCAAGCCGGTCATGTGACATTATCTACTGAGAGAATGAATGCCGCGTGGACGTATATTCACCATAGGAAGTGCGTCTAGTTCTCATACAAGCATAGTGCTGACACACCATAGAACGAGAACCGCCCCGCTATAGAAATGAGCGCATCATGAAGGTGTTGCTCGAAGCTCATCCATGGATACCTGAAAGCGTGGAGTGACGGCGAGGTCTTGCCATCTAAGTCTATCTTATCCTTCTCGCGAGTCGCTATTTCCGTGCCTCTGTGTATCCATCGAATTGGAAGGACTTCTCTATCGTGGAGATGAATTGTGCTGTAGTTGATGAAGTTAGTGGATTGGTGTCTTTCCCCGAGTGCGCATTTGAGGTTAGTTAGCGCCCCGCGTCATCACCTGTCGCGTCGCGCCCTCGCCAACCATCATTTCTTTGCTCCTCTACGATATCTAGTAGCATCGCAAATTCCCTTCTCCATATGCGACATACATCATGGCATGTCCGACAGTCGCGTGAATGGAGAGACGCCTGACTCGCCCATGAGCGCTCCCAGCTGTGCCGGCAGGCAATTACTGATGTTGCTGAGTTGCAGCTCATTGAAGTCGGCCTTGCTTCTGCACAAGCAACGGACGCAGCGACCTCGCGGTAGATCACGCTGGTCCGAGCCTGGATGCGATTACCTATCTAGACTTCTTGTGACAAGTGCTTGCGGCTGAGCGGCTTAATGCTAACTTACCCCTGTCCTCTAGCCATTCCGAGCGTTTTGGCCCCCAAACATGCCGCTGCGGGTTTCGCTGCCTGGAGGTACTAGTGAAGCCCATGGTCTAACTATGGACAGATATTGCGAAATTTTCTCCGTCTTACACTCTTTCCTTGGGTGACTTTATGCCGCCTAATCACTCCCTTTGGCGGAGAGACCATAGCCTCGAGAGGCTCTAGATTGTACCATGGCGGCTCCCGCTAAAATCCAGCATGGCAAATTCCAGGCTATGGTGAGATCACTGCATCTCATCCGAAGCTCACTTGCTAATCATAACAGGCCGTGGGGCTTGGCTTCGACATTGTGTATCCCGTGGCAGATAAGCCAGCATTATCAAAAGGACCTAGTAAATACGAGTATGTGCTTCATGCCAAAGCTTGAGCAACACTTTGATTGACGATGACAGAATTGTTGCAATTCCAGGTATTGGTACCGACGAAGAATGGTCGTGGAAGCTCAATCGAGTAAACTGGCTGCGCGACACCAACATGCTGGCTCAAAAAATACCTGAAGCCCGGATCAGCATCTTCAACTATACACCTGATGGATTCGACAAAGGTCCTGTCAACCAACGTCTCGATCACATGGCCAAGAAATTGTTGCTTGGTCTGGATCGTATGCGCACAAGTGTGCGTCATAACAAGAAGCTCACACACCTCGCCTACTGACCGTCTGCAGATGGACACGAAGACACCCATCATTTTTGTATGTCACAGCATGGGTGGCATCATCCTGGAGAAGACCCTTTTGTTGGCGCGCCAGCATCAAGACGAACATCCTTCTGTGTATCCTTACGTAGCCGGGTGTATCTTCCTCGGGACACCATTTCAAGGGTTGACTGAGGCAAGAGCACAGATTCTTGCCGACATGGCTCAGAACAGTGGTGTCGGAACTTCCGGTGAAGTGGTCGAATATCTTGCAAGAGACGCTGCCGTGCTTCGCGCTTTACTCGACGAGTTCGCCCTGTTGGCTCGGAACGCGCAAATGCGCCTCTACTGTCTTTTACGAGCAACAAGAGAGCGAGCGCGTCAAGTATGCCATAAAAGGCGTTTCCAAAACGACTTCCAAGCGATCAGATCGGATCGTGGACGAGTTGTCCGCAAGGATCACATCAGCAGACAGATTGGGTCTGGCCGCAGACCACTTCCGACTCAACAAGTACGAAAACTCAAAAGACCCCAACTTTACATATGTATCCGAAGAGATTCCGCGTCATGACTTTCTAAAAGCGAACAGCATTCTGAAGTCCAGGCAGAACGCGCAGATTCAATCTTTAGTAGATGAGCGCACGTATCGCAGCATGGCCAACCATTTGACGAAAGGATTTCCTGATCTCGACTTGGCCATCGGAGGCCAGTTTAGAGGCGCGCAGAAGAGTGGAGTTTTAGACCAAGCGACTTTCGTCGAATGGCAGCACGAAGAGGACACGAACAAGCCGCTGTGGGTTCACGGCAAAGCGGGAAACGGTCAAAGCGCCGTTGCGTCTTCGGCTATTGATCACTTGAAGATGTCCCGGGAGGAGGGCTCAATCGTCGCTTCATTCTTCTGCGACCAAAGTGAGAAGCAAAGACGATCACTTCTCGGGCTGCTCGAGGTCATCATTTTCCAAATTCTTGAAGCAAACAGCGATCTTGCTGTTCACCTACTGTCAGATTCAAGAAAGGCTAAAGAGGCTGGGAAGCTGCAGTTCGATCCGGAAGCTACACTCAAAGTGCAGGTCCTTTGGGATGCGCTACAGGCGATGGCAAAGCAGATCCCTGGAGGAAGCATCTTCATTATCATTTTCGGCTTGGACCAATTGTCGGAAGATGCCCTAGACGACTTTTTCACATACATGGAAGAGCTTGCGGAAGCTCCGCTCATGCAAGAGTCTTACGAGACTGTCCCGATCAAGTGGATGCTTCTCAGCCGTACCGGGCGTCCAAATATTGTCAAGTTTCTTGAGCCCAGAGCCTTTGAGATCGATCTGGAAGACGAACAGAACGTAGCGTTGGTCAGCAACGATCTAAGACTTCAGATCTCCGTGAGCGTAGACTCCCTACAACTGCCGTCCTCTTTGGCGTATTTCGTCAAACGCCACGTACACTCAAGAGCTGAGGACAACGAGATCTACATCAAACTTGTGATACAAGAGCTTAGGAACGCTTGGAATCCTGGAGTAACGCAGCATGCTGAAATTCGCAAATTGCTTGAATCGTTTCCGTACGGGCTGACGAATATGTTCGAACATATCAGGAAACGTGTCCTTGACCCCCGCGCAGAAGGATTGGAATACACAAAAGAGATATTGCGTTGCCAGATATGCGCCTACGTCTCGCCAACGTTACGTGACATGGCCATCATGGCGGGCTTGCCAAATCACGATCGCGAAGACCTGGAGAAGCTCAAGACCTACGTTGTCCGCTGTGGCGCTTTTCTCACACTAAGGGGCGACGATTGGGATATTGCAAACCAAACAGTCGAGTGGATTAACATATCTGCGCAAGAACATCTACAGCAATACGCAAAGGAGGATCTTGGCCTGGAGTTGCTAGATATGCAGCACGGGATCATTGCTCTACGTTGTCTGGAGTACATATACGAAGTATTCCACGACCAAACATCTAGCGACGAGCATAAAGAAGACGAGGACGCAGAGGAGCATGATGCCAGCGAAGACGACGACGAACACGATGATGATGGGGAGTCCGGATCTCAAACTTCTAAAGCACACGACACCGACGGCGAAGATGCAGACAAACAAAGCGACAGCAACTCCAGTACTGGCAACGATGTCAGCGATGCAGACAATACGGACAAAAAAATGAATATCGAAGAATGCGCTAAATATCCCGTAAGGTACTGGGTCGAGCATGCGAAACGGGCTCCTCGTGATGTGCTCGATGAGTTCAATCTCACACATTCGTTCTGGCAAGACGATTCAGAAGCACGACAACAATGGTGGAAGCTCGTTCCAGATCTACATACACACAGTGATCAAGAAGGCGTATCTGCTTTACATGTCGCTGTGATCCTAAAGTTTTCTGCTCTCGTTGAGTACCTCCTAGAGAACGGCAGAGACGGTGATGTCCACAAGGAAGACTCGATCGGGTTCCAACCACTTTACTATGCGTGCAGAAATGATGACGGAGGCATAGTCGATACATTGCTTGGCGCAAGCGCAGACATCAACTACACGAGTAGCAGCGAACACCCTGCTGCGTTATTCGCCGCGGCTAAATTTGGACGTCCGACTATCCTTAAAACGCTGCTCGATCGCGATGCCGACCTTGATGCCATATCACCGGACCATGGTACAGCCTTGTACGCCGCAATAGAGAACAACGACAACACAATCGCACAGCTCCTCTTGAGTCACGGTGCGGATGTGAATGTCACTAGCGAAAATGGCCGAAGAGCGCTAAATATTGGTGCATTTGTCGGCAATCTTGACGGCGTTCGACTTCTAGTCGCAAACGAAGCTGATATTGATCCCGACGAAGATTACTGGTACGGTAGTGCATTGGGCGCTGCGGCCCGCAACGGCCATTCCGAAATGGTCGAATATCTTCTGTCCAAGGGATGGAGCGCTCACCGTTCCATGAAGACTTACGGCAACTTTTTGACAGCAGCTGCTATGTACAATCATCTCGGAGTTGTAGACATACTTCTCAAAAAAGAGGAGAGGGTGCCTGTCCTTGAGATGGCCCTTCAAGCCGCCTCCCAAAGAGGTTATGCGCCTGTTGTCAAGGCGATCTTGACCAAGAATCCCAATCTCCGACTTCGCAAATCATTTGCTCAAGCCGCGTATCACGGCAGAACCGAAGTACTGAAGCTGCTGTTCGAGCAAGACGTCATCGTGAGATTCATGACGACTACAGCATCACGACGATGCACTTTACCAAGCCACAGACAACGAACAAGGAGAGACTGTTGAGCTGCTTCTTGCCCATGGCGCGAATCCAAATGCAGAAGGGCCTACGTAAGTGCACAGAACGACCATGATGGATTGCGCTAATTTGACTTGAAGCTATGGGTTTGCGTTGGCGGCTAGCGCGTGAGTTGTCCTACAGATCGCTCGAGGCGTCACTAATCAGTGGCAGATACGATGGCACGACCAAGATCCTGAAAGTACTGATCGCCAATAATGCTGATGTCAACAAACGCGGAGGGGAGTACGGAACGGCTTTACAGGGAAGTCGAAATCCTGGACCGTAGTCTGCTTATTCTAACACAATTACAGGCGGCAGCATATTGTGGTAATGCAGAAAACGTACAATTGCTTCTCGAACACGGCGCACTACTCAACACTGCACCCATCGGACATTATGGAAATGAATTGCAGGGTAAAGTCAGCGCGTCCGTTGATCGTTGCTTGTTGCTAATTTCGAATGAAAAGCGGCCGTTTACACAGGGAATGAGGAAACCATACGTCTGCTATTGGAGCGCGGCGCCGACGTCAACGCGTTTGGTGGTCACTACTCATACGCCATCATTTCTGCGGTCAGTCAAGGGTTCAGCAATGCCACCAAGGTACTCCTTGAACATGGCGCGGATGTCAACGTCCGTGGCGGTGAAGATAAATGGGCCAGTGATCTCGCTTGCTGCTTCCAGACTGCGCAAGGAAGACCTAGCGCTTATCTTGAATAAAGTCGCGGACATCAATGCGACATGCGACAGAGGCACTACAGCACTGATCAACTGCGCAGCGGCTGGTGACGATGAGGGTCTCGAATTTCTTCTCGAACATGGCGCAGACGTTCACATTATATCGGAGTCTTCAGGATCAGCTCTCTACGCGGCAGCGTAAGTAGTGTTATTACTCAAAGCTGCCAGGGTGCTAACACGAATGCAGCTTGATAGGCAATGAGGCCTGTTGCGGTGTGCTGTTGAAGGCTGGTGCTGACATAAATGCTTTGGGTGGTGAATACGGAACTGCGCTGCAAGCGGCCTGCTGCGCGGAAGACATTGAGACTGTTCGTCTTCTCTTGAACGCTGGTGCGGCTGTTAATGTCGGGTCTCATGGAACGTTTGGATCTGCTCTATCGGCAGCATCTAGTGCAGATGAGCCTGACATCGCGAAGCTGCTGATCGAGCACGGAGCAGATGTCAACCTCGCTGGAGGCTACGATCACCTTCCCATTATGGCTGCGGCCCAGACTGGCAACTTTGCCATTTTGAAGCTACTCCTCGACCATGGAGCCGACGCAGCTGCAACAGGTGGCCAATGGGGATCTACCATCACCGCTGCTGCTTACGGCGACGAAATGGAGTGTTTTGAATTGTTGCTCGAGCGTGGTGGTGATTTACATGCAAAGGGCGGACACTACGGCAGTGCACTACAAGCTGCTGCAGTCAAAGCGAACCTTGCTATCATCGATACGATACTCGATCATGCGGTTGAACTGGTCAACTACTGTGATGGGAAGTACTATACGCCTTTAATTGCAGCCGCTTACTACGATCGTCTCGAGGTTGTAGACATACTCCTCGAAAAGGGCGCAGATATTCGTGTTCATGGTGGCCAGTATCGCAGCGCCATCACTGCAGCAGCCATCAAAGGCAATAAAGCCGTGCTGGAGAAACTGCTCGAACTACGACCTGACGAAGCTCTCGTGGATGAAGCCCTAGTGGAAGCTTGCGCCCATCGCCAAGCCGTCAGCGTGGACCTGTTGCTGCAATCCCGCGCAAACGTATTCACCCGGCACCCTACGCTGGGCTCTGCAAACGATGCCCTAGAAGCGCCACAGGTTGTAGAGGAGAACTCGGACGATGAAGAGGATGATCCAGAGGAAGATGATGAGGAGAGTGACGAAGATGAAGACAGTGAAGAAGGTGTACAGTGGGAGGGCGACGATGGCAAATCAGTCTCGGACGACACAGAGGATCGAAGCGTCACTGACTTGAAGCTTGAGGAAGATTTGACGGAGAAAGCCAAGATCCAGAAGCTGCTCGATGAGGCCGTAGCTCGTCGCAAACGCAACCCGACAGTCGAGCGCTTTAAGTCGGTCAGACATCGAGCACCGCCAGCGAGATTTGCCGGTGCCCCTCCACCACCTCCCATTCCTCAATTGCCACCAGTATCCGACTTTAAGCCCTACAGCGCTGCAGCAAGAAACACATCCTTCGCATCGCCATATGTACAACAATTGCAAGAGACATCAACTCTGCCGTTTAGAACAACCTCGGGTCACGAGATACCAGCAGCGATCTCTCCACCTGCAGGTCCTCCAAATCGACAGCCAGTGAACATGTCCTATCCCGCATCTCTAGTTACTAGAAAGCCTCTGAACACAGACTCTTCGCGACGTGTCTCATCAGCACATAATGTCGAGCCTGCTCTTACCCCTGAAGCTGAGCGACAACCCTCGACTGGCTCAGTGACTCCTCCATCAAGGCAAGGGAGCGAGAACCAAGGAATAAGAAGGCAAAGCAAGGTCATGAATCGAAGGTCACTCGTTAATTATCAGCAGCGTCAAAGTAAGCTATCACCACAAGGTTCGATGGACCAGTTGACCGAGCGCCACGACTTTGCTGTCCCAAGCCAGGATGTACCATCTGTTACGGCCCCGCCTCTTGTGCCGTATAACTCTCATCCCAGCCAGCAGTACCATCCGCCGCCACCCCAATTTCTGCCCAGGCAATCTCAATATCTTGCTCAGCCACCACCGCCACATGCGTACGGACAGCATCAGCAACCTCAATATCAGCCACGTCCGGCGCCACCGCAACATCCTCCATATAGCCCACCAACGATGCAAGGACAAGGATATCCCCCTCGCAATCATCCGTCACAGACGCGTTCGCCATCATCTTTCCAGGGATCCAGCCAGCAGGCCAATGATAATGGTTCGTATTTCGGTCAAGGATTTGTCGCGGAATTACCGGCAACAAATCAACCTCAGCCTCCGAGACCTTATGAGCCACAGGGAAGGACGTGGGGAACAGGAGGGTATGACGGGCAGGGCTATAGCCGGTGATTCGACCGGGCTCGGCTACCGATTAGAAGCACGAAACGATGCTCTAGGGCATGACAACCATGTCCTCTTTACGGTTGAATGGCATGTCTGCGGGGTCGTG
Organism: Parastagonospora nodorum SN15; assembly: GCF_000146915.1. Classification (NCBI taxonomy): domain Eukaryota; kingdom Fungi; phylum Ascomycota; class Dothideomycetes; order Pleosporales; family Phaeosphaeriaceae; genus Parastagonospora; species Parastagonospora nodorum. Next base: position 870,569 of record NW_001884552.1, read on the forward strand.
CGTCTCGCTATTTTGAGCGGTTGTGATAATGAAGTGGCCCATCACGTCGACGGAAAGAGCAGTTTGTGTCATTTTCGACATGACACCCGCATTGTTTGTACCCAGTGTTTGTTCTTAGGCCTCACCGGTGACTATCGAGATAGATATAGATGGAATCATGCTACCCAGTCTAGTGACGAGTATCTCCTACCCAGTCTCGCCGAAACTTGTCACAATCGCAATGAATTCTCTGTCCGCCCTAGCACTCCTCGCGCTGTCTTCTTGCACTATCGCAGTTTCTACAATGGATGCGATAGACTTTCAAAAACAACATGAACCCTCTCATGAAAGCAACCGGGTCCATTGCGCGACCCCTACAGAGGCAAAGTCGTCGGCCGTTGCAACCTCGGCCAACTCTACTGCTTCAACCAGATCGTCTACGACCTCAGTAAACACCTCATCTCCTCTCCTTATCGTGCCTTTACCTAACGCATGATCTAGACTACAGCATTGACGATCTCACCCACCAGTTCTGCCGCGACAACCCCGGGATGGTGGGCTGCAGCGACTGTGACCTTGGCGGGTACAAGTGTCTTGATAAATGCCTCAATGCAGTCTTTACGTGCAAGGACAGGATCGATAAGTATGAGCATCAGAAGTCCTGCATGGGAGAGGTGCATACTATGAACTCGGCAGGGAGTCTATGTATTGCTGGGTCGTGCTTTTGAGGGATCGATTGGGGTCATTTGCCGTGTCCTGACCTGGGATGAAAGGGGGATATGGTGATGACGTTGGGTTTGGTAGGATTTATGTCTTCAAGATCTCGTTCGCACTTCTATGTAATCATGATCGATCATGCCGAACAAATGAGGAAGTAAAAACACAACTCGTGTTGAACGAAGCCTGATGAACAATTTTACTCCCCACGGGGAAACCTTTGACTCGTTATGCGTGTTCACTTGAGGCATCAAGAACTTGGTGACAGTGGTGGTACATCAGCGAGTGATGTTTAGAGTTCGCAGATCTCAATGAGGAGATGCAACCCCTGTGTGCCTTCACATCAGTCCGAACCTCCCTAAGCCACGTACGACCGTGTCACAGAGTTCGATTCAGCACAAGATGGATTACTTGCGATGGGAGGTATTTGACAGGGTAGCCAATGACCACCAGCATGTATCTTGCTCATCATGACCATATCGGCTCACCAGAAATGTGCGAGAATTAGCATAAGACATGCCGCATTCGTGAACTCATCCGAGGTAATTCTTCCATCACTCTCATCTACAATATGCACTTTCGGCCACTCCTGATAATTGGTGCTATATCCTATCGCTGCACTGCAGGTCCTGTAGAGGAGACATCCTTGATGGATCTGAACGGCCATGTCACCCCACCCATGAATATAACCAGCATTCAAAACATCACCACTGCAGGCGATATCGGTCGCTGTAGCCTCAACAGCTTATATTGCTTCAAGCAGATTGTCAAGGATTTCGGTATGTATCATTTCCGCAGTCAGCTTCCACCAACTCACGATGCACATTTAGGCTACCCAATTGACCAGCTCATTTATCAATACTGCCGCGATGTCGGGGATAAGGATCCAGATTGTAGGACCTGCGCAACGACGGGGTGCGTGTGTGCTGCTGACTGCCTTCGTGCAGTGTTCCAGTGTGCGGACGACAAGGGCTGGTATTCGTACACCGGCTCGTGCCTTCATAATCGTTGTGCAGTAGGAGAATGCTTGTAGCGATCTGTGGTGAGACGCTCAATGAGCGAAATAAAATTTTCCAACGGTAGATCTAAAGTATCTTCATGCCTGTGCAACGTGTCAACCACATCGTCGAAATGTACCATCACTATCACTCCGACGCGTTCCGACTCTGCAATGCTTGACTACCACGTTACTCGTATACAGGAAACACGTCGAGGTGTGACTATAGATTCGAAAAAACGTACTAAATCATGTTCTCTCTGGTTACGTGACTTCTATGACTACATCTTGATCCTGGGACTTTTCTTCCACTTTCTTAAGATGCATGTATTCGTGGCTCTCACACTTCTCGCCCTCTGGAGTTATTGCGCAGCGGGCCCAGTTCCTACGGACGACAAGACGTTCGAGCTCAACAGCTATGCCACTCCACCAGTGAATATATTAAACATGGAATTCAACAATACCGCTGCCGGAGTCGTCGGAATTTGCAACATTGGGCAGAGATACTGCGCCAAGCAGATTATCAATGACCTGGGTATATTTCATTCCTCCTGAATCGATACAGCTTCGACTCACCTACTGACCAGGCTTTCCGATCGATCGGCTTATCTTCAATTTTTGCCGCAATGTTTTCAATTCGCCGGGCTGTCAAACTTGTTCAACGACAGGGTGTACGTGCGACTCTAACTGCATCCAATCTCTCTTTCAGCGCATTGACGGCAAGGGTTGGTATACATACCAGGGCACATGTCAAGCTCCTTGTATCGCTGGTAAATGCGAGGGTTCCATATGGTGAAGTAAAGCGTTGGAAATGATTAGCAAATTTTCTTGCTTGATTGCCGAGGAATGACCCAATGATCTTCATTGTGATCGTGGCCGCGATTTTCGTGTTATTGGACTTGCGCGACAGAGTACCATCACTGTCAATCTCTTCCGAATAGGGCAAGACAAGAAATGAAACCGTTGGGTCTTTCCTGATTACGGATGAGCTGGCTCACAAAGCACCACCCGACCTTCCCATCTGCACCTAGCTCATAAGCAATTTAATTACGAAAGTGCATTCGCATATAGATGCGGTAATGAGGCATGTCACTAAGTTTGAGACAGGAAATCGTGAAATGGTGGTGAAGACTCCGAACTTGAGGAATGCGTTATTCTCGATATAATCCCCACTTTCATGCTGGCTTTCCGGCCTTGATAGCTGCGCTCAACGTCGCATTCGCAACCGTGACGTCCTTGAACTCCGTTGGGTACGCAGCTACCAACAGATCGCTCACAATCCTTGCAAAAACAACACCTCCATGCTCGTTGACATGCGTACGATCGCCAGATGCGAGATTGTACTTGTCAGCTGCAGCTGATCCGATTGCGTTTACGTACGCGGTGCTGGCTTTGTTGAGGTCGATGGTGTGTAGCGAACGGCCCTTCGCCACTTCCTGAGTCTTCTTCGTCTCATTTGAGAGGTTCTCTGTGACCTTGCCGCCGCTGAAAGTCCTGCGTGTCAAAGGGGTGACGAGAATTGGGATCGCTCCGGCTTTTACGACTTCATCGGCCATGACACCCAGATTGGTTGCGTATTGCGTGATGCTCACACCCGAGTTTTCTTTCTGGTCGTTGTGGCCAAACTGTTGCTTGTCAGTACAAAAACTGGATTGCCGTGACACATTGCGGACCTGAATCGTCACATAAACACGGTTGTCGGCTTTGAATTGCGCAATGCCTTTCAAGACGCTTGCCCAGTACCCGCCATCGCGGAAGGATTTTGTGGTGGCGCCGCCTTTGGCCCAATTGCGACCGGATGAACCGGGCGCAACGGTAGTAGAAAGGAAAGCATCGCCCCAGCCACCACCTGCAGCAGTGGTTGAATCACCTGCAAGCAACCAGTATACTGGCTTTTCAGCACGTTCGACCAAAGCAGTCGGAACGGCGAGAGCTACAGGGAGAAGGGCGAGGATCGGGAAACGCATCTTCTGTTGGCTCAGGTATAGGATGGGATGCGTACGTCCACGGTGGCAGGTGGCACCCTATTGTACTCCAAAAGTCGTAGTACCATGGTGACATTGTACTAGACTGCGCAAGGAAAGTCGTTTATTTGAGATGCCCCGAAGTCCGATGCATCGACAGCATCGCACACGCGGGAAGACCCACCTATCAGGATGCATCTGATCCCGACAGAAGTGACCCTTAATATGGAGTACGGTACCTCGGTGGGGAAAACTATGCGGGGAAGGCAGGGGTCGAAACAGAGCTCGGCATAGTTAGGCCCGAATGATGCTAGATGCTATCGAACTCCGTAAAGTCGTAAAACTCTCAGTCAGAGTATATGAGCACGTGAGTACGCGTGAGAGTGGTGTGGTCGAGGAACGGAGGAGGCGCGAACCCGGCCGGCACGGATGAAGCAAATTTCGTTCCCAACCGATCCGCATCAAAGTCCAACATGAAAAGTCCTCATCTCCCCAAGCGCCCACAAATGTTTCCTCGATTTCATGATAATTTTCGTGATAATTTCCGTTGTCGCGAGGACTCTCTCAATGGCCTCGTTCCTTGCACCCACTCATCTCCTGGTGTACTCGGCTCTCCTTGGCACCCAACTATACCAAACCTTTGTTATGACCAAAGTTTCTTACCAAGCTCTGCCTCGATCGGCTTTCACGACTTTGCAAAAGCGCGCGTTTCCTATCTACTTTCAGAGCCAATCGTTGCTTCTCTTCATGGTCGCCTGCACAGTCCCACCACGAGGCCCCAGCGCGCTCTTGCAGTCGAAGTGGGAGTGGATCAGCTTTGCGTGCGCTGGTGCAACGGCCGGATTGAACCTGCTAGTATATGGTCCGAAGACCAAAGATGTGATGGTGGAAAGGATCCATCAAGGTAGAAGTGCCTTTGTTGGGAGATCCTGAGCTGATGCTAACTCGCAACAGCGACTCGTGATGCGAGCTCGAAGCTCGAAGCAGGGACAGTGAGCGATGGCATGAAGAAGCTCAATCGGGCTTTCTCAAGAGCTCACGCGATGAGCATCCATTTCAATCTTATCACGATTGGTGCGACGTTGGTATATGGCTGGCGGTTGGCGGGGAAGCTGAACTTTGAGGGGGCGCCGTGAAATTGGCAATGTACCTACACAGCGCTAGCATATGCGTGCTATAGTTGTTCTCCCGTCAACTGAAGGAGCAGAGGTGTTGCGAATAACTATGCAACAAAGCTCCAAGGTCATGATGTAATGCTGATGAATATGATGCTTCCGTGTTGGGGATCCGAGAGGCGAAGCACACTCAAATTCAGCTAGCGCGGCCACGGCTGCCAACGTTCCTTCCGTTCCGGCACGCGTCTTTGCTCCTCCATCTCATAGCTTCCGCACGGATGGAAGACGAAGAACAGCCATCCGCGCCGAAAGCGACTATCGCGCGGACTTCGCAGGCTTGTCAGCGCTGCAGAAGTCTGAAGACACGTTGTCTACCAGGCCCTCAGTCGGGCGTTTGCCAAAGGTACTAAAACTGAAAGACCGTTCTGACGCGCTGCATCCATACTGACGAGTTGGCAGATGTACTGGATCTGGTAAGGAATGCATTTGGGCAGACATCCCGCGCCGAGCAAGAAAGCTTCGGGCACCTTCGTGAGTAGTCACGAGACAACGCTCTCTCGCCAATTTTACTGATCTTCATCGAGCCGTATTTCCCAGGTCGAGGAAAAGATTGATGGCCTTTTTGCGAAGCTTGTCAGTCCACAGGTGCCACTGCCTGTGCAGGATTCAGCGGAACCTTCATTACCAAGGAAATCGGGAGTACAACCACCTGTTGCGGGAGGATTGTCATCATGGTCAGAAACGTGGAAGAAGCAAGGAACAGTAGCCCCAGGCAGCTGGATGCCCTTGCCGAATTCTTTCGAGCAGAGCTCACGAGACAAAGAATCACCGGCGCACGCAACACGCCCAGCAGAAGAAACTCACGAACAGCCAAACTACGAAACGGAGGCGGATCGCCAGTACTTTGAGAAGATCCGTTCGGTGCACAATTTTGGGAACGGTGGGGATCTACACAGTGCACCGCAAAGCTTGTTCCAACCATCCAGATCTCAAGAAGCACCTATAGAGCATGCGCTGGTACAACATCTGCGCAACACCCAGGAGGCGGATGCTTTATTGAATGAATATCGCAGCATGTCGGTCTCTTTCCCATTCGTCATTGTGCCGGCTGGCATGACCGCGCACGAGCTGCATCGGGAGAGACCCATGCTATTCCTTGCAATGATTACAGCAGCCTCCTGGAAAGACCATATGCGGCAAATGTCGCTCGATGTCATATTTCGCAGGGAACTTGCTGAGCGTACCATCATCACTCCGAAGAGGACGCTCGGCCTTGTACAGAGTGTACTGGTGTACCTATCCTGGTACGTTGTGAATCTATTGCATACTCGCGATGCTGACGTGAACAGGTATCATTACACATTCAGTCACAAGACTCAACAAATCTTCTTTCTGCACCATCTCGTCGTAGGCCTAGCGCTTGACATTGGCCTCCATCGAGACTACCAGCCCATGGCCTTTCCTCACCGGCCAAGACCCAAAGCTCCAAGTCCGCAGGATCAGCGCGAACGCGAACGTACATTTCTTGGATGCTATTACCTATCTTCAACGCATGTGTTCGCATCAGTTCATTATTGCCGTGCTAACACTACCTAGTATTGGTGCCGGGCTTCAGAAACCAAACCTGCTCAAGCACGCTCCGTACATGACTGAATGGGCACAAAAGCTAAAGACTGTCCGGGAGTATGAAACAGATGAGACTATCAGCCATCTCATAACACTCCGTCAAATCGATGATCAGGTTCAGGAAAACCTATTCTCAGCTGGCACGAGGGATCTGCCGCTCTCTGATGCACGCATACTCATGCACGTCCGGTTTCTAGAGAGCCAATTAGATATGTGGAAAAAAGACAGTCAGAATGCTGGGACGGAACGCTGTAAGTTTGCGCAGTTTGGTTGCTTCGCTTATCCGTTAACGACAATTAGTACTTACTCTTTCGTCTTCTTTCACGGAGATGTCGCTGCATAGCGTAGCTCTGCGACCCGCTGCCAGCGAGGAGCAATCAACAGGCACCGAATCAGTGCAAATCAATTCTTTGCTATCCGCGCTTGAGGCAGGAAAACGTTTCCTTGATGCTATGCTCTCGTTCCCAGTGGACGAATACTACCAGATCTCCTTCTCGGAGTGGATGCGGCTACCGACAGTCATCATGACAGTTGCAAAGATATGCATGCCTAACAATGCAAGCATTGCATCTGGTTGGGACTACAAGACGGCACAAGACCGGGTACGGCTCGATCTTTGTCTTGAGGCGCTGTGCTACCGAATGCAACAGCTCTCAACCTACGACAAGGTCAAGCAGACGCACCCTGATTTCTGGTATGCGATGCGATTGATCAACGATTTGACAAGGAACTGGTACATGAAGAAAACGAAGCAACCCGCGTCGTCGCAGCCGACGCCCGGCGTCATGGTGGGTTGCGCATTCAGCGAAAGATCAGGACCGAGCACTGGGGCTTTAGCCACGCCTTCCAGCGAACAAGGCTTGCCAAACTTTGGTATGGAAATGAGCGGTGCGGGCACGCATATAGGTGCAAACAATGAGGACGATCCCTTCGCTTTCTTAAAAGACACGGACTTCGATATGGAGCAATTTTTCGATATGGGTATTTGGGGCGATGACGTTTATACCGGAATGGGGTTTGGCAATAGTGGGGGTACTACGCCCTTCTAGCGTTCCTCAAGCTCGTCGCCCTTGGCCAAGATGATCCTCCAAAGTCGTCGCTGAGGATCAAGCTGTATCGGAATGAGATATGCAGGACCTCGGCAAGAGTTTGTAGGGAAACCAGTTTCACCGAATGGTATTCCGACGCCTTACCCAAAGCGGTATAACGTTGAAGGACGCAAACTTCTAGCGCGTCCTTTGTCGCCGCCTAGAAGCTTAAAACCCTCAAGCAGTGAACCACAATTCGTCCCTTACTTCCGCAATGTCGACCGTCCAATCCACATCGCAAGGCGTGGGAGATTCGGTCGTCGAGCTCAGCAACCTAAAGCCTACACGAAGTCCAGAAGCCCAGTCTGAGTCTTCTGCCCGAGATGACACAACTCCAACAGAATACCCCCGTGGCATTCGCTTGGTCTTGATAACTACTGGTCTGATCCTCAGCATTTTCGTTGCCGCTCTAGATGGGACAATCATCTCCACCGCCATACCCAGCATCACCACAGAGTTCGGCAGTATTGCAGACATCACATGGTACGGCGCTGCCTATATCGTTTTCCAGGCCGCATGGCAGCCAGTCTGGGGCAAAGCACTTCGTTATTTCCCACTGAAGACAACGTTGATGTTAGCAATTTTAGTCTTCGAGATTGGCAATGTCATCTGCGCGACAGCACCGAGTAGCGAGGTGCTCATCTTCGGCCGAGTCGTGGCCGGCGCGGGCAGTGGCGGTATCTTCTCTGGCTCATTCGTCTCGATCGCTTTAACAGCTGGGCCTGATCGTCGCGCAGCCTATATGGGCTTTGTCGGTTTGACATTCGGATCCGCAAGTGTCATCGGGCCCTTACTGGGAGGGGTGCTTACGGACGGACCGGGCTGGAGGTGGTGTTTCTGGTGCGTTCATATCGGCGCAGACGTACTCGGCTGCAACTAACACTGCATAGGATCAGTCTTCCTATTGGTTTCGCTGGAGCCTTGACGACATTTCTGTCGTTCAAGGACCCCATTCAACCACGCGTCGCAACTCTTCGAGAGAAGATCGCCAGCCTAGATCTGAACGGCGCGTTTCTAATGACTGGCTGCCTGACATGCTTTGTCCTCGCCATGCACTGGATCGGAGTCAAGGCTTGGACAAGTGCAAGCGTCGTTGGCAGTTTTGTCGGGTTCGGCCTTCTGCTTCTCTGCTTCGTCGCCAACGAATGGGCCATGGGCGACAAAGCTATGGTCCAACTGTACCTCCTGAAGAACCGTCTTGTCCTCTCGAACTTGTTCTTTATCTTCTTTCTCGCCGGCGCCTTCTTTCCGCTGATGTACACACTCCCGATCCAGTTTCAGTCTGTCAGCGATACTTCAGCCTCGCAAAGTGGCGTCCGCCTTATGCCCTTGGTCCTGGGCGTCTCGCTGTGCACCATGATTTCCAATGGGCTCATAACTTGGTGGCGGTACTACAAACCCTGGCTTCTACTTGGCGCGCTCCTTGCAACAGCAGGCAATTCTCGGATCTATACACTTGGCGCCAGCACCCCAAGTGGGCAGTGGATCGGCTACGAACTCATTACTGCTTTCGGTGTCGGCCTGGCCCTCCAGATCCCCTTGATTTACAACCAGGCTCTTGTCTCTGCAGATGACATGCCGGCAGCGACTTCTTTGACACTCTTCCTGGAGAACACCGGCACCGCGATCTTCGTTGCCGCGGGAGAAGCGGCTTTCACGAATGGACTTTTAACAAATCTGCGAGCCAGTCTTTCAGAAGTGGATGCGAGAGAGGTCTTGGATGCCGGGGTAACACAGATCCGCAAGCTGTTCGATGGCGCCAAGCTAGACAAAATTCTTGACAGCTATCTGTATGGATGTAAAACCGGTCACTTGATTCCAGTGTCCTGTGCAGCTATCGCCGCGGCCATATCGCTATCAAGTGCTGGGCCGGCGGCCGTCCAGGCGATCAGGATGAAGATCAAAAAGTCGCATCTAGGCTGAGCGTGGAAGGTAGATGAGCTGAAAGGACTAAAGCATCCAGGTTGCACGTATTTCTGCATGCGAAACAAGTCAAGCTGCGTTTCGAGCAATTATTGAATAGACGCGGCGTTACCAAACAGTTGTCCCATATCTTTCAAACCTCATTCGCTGCCTTGCTACGTGCGAATTCAACGAAATATACTTCGACCTGAAACTGACATCGTGCAGTGCGACCTATGACAACTCTGAATTCTTATCGCGTGTTGATATACACCACTTGATTACACTGATCTTCTGCAGGTATTCAGATCGCATTCTCTATCCTTGCCAGTTGGGGCCTTCGGCCTGCTGGCGGCGCGCATACTCCTCGTCATCGAGATCGCCGGCATTGAGGGCTGCCTCGTCGCCAGGAAGGGCGATGGCGCCCTGCTCCTTCGGGGCCATGCAGCAAGAGTAGAACAAGCTAGACCAGAGGAAGACCCTGATGATCATTAGTACATCGTTATGCAAAGTCTTCTGCGCAGACTTACCAGTTGAAGAAGTGCATCCACATGATCCATCCCTGGTACCTGTTGATCTTGACACCACCGAGTATCATACCGCTCTCGCCTTTCCTAAGTGACTCCTGCTTCTTGGGCATTGATGCAATCCAGAGAATGAAGCCGATGAAGTACATGCCGAATGCTGCGACGATCTTGAACATCTGATACTTGACATATTTGTCCTTGGTGAGCAGGTTCTTGGCGGCAGCGAGGCGTTCCTTGCGCACGAGAATGGTAGTTGTGATGGACGTGAAGATGAGCGAGTAGAGAAGACCGAAGGTAAAGGTCTTGTGCTTCTGAGGGATGACGGCAGTTAGGAAAGTCGCAATCACCGTGAGGACGACGATGCTGGCTTGTGCAGTCTGCACGATCTTGAGGCCGCGAGGCGCATCTTGACGAAGGTAGAGGAAGTCCATGTTCGTACAACAGTTTTCTGGTGATGCACGCGATCAAAGAGTGATGGATTCAGGAGAATTGCAGCAGCTCTGGGTATGGAGCGTGTTTATTGTGGGGGCTGGCTGTTCACCGGTCGTACGCCTCAGACTCGAAGGATCATGGTGGCTATGCGCATATTGCTACTTTTGGCACACTCGAGCACCCGTCAATACGAAATTCGTAATGATCCTTGTTGGGATTGTGATGATTGGTTGTGGTGCCTAATGTCGTGGTGCGCGATACCCAGACGGGTTTCGGGGCCAGGCGGTCGTGGTAGGCCTTACAGCAAGGCCCAGGCTGGCGTCAGCCCATTATCTCAACCTCGTTGTTTGCATGAGCTGATAGGAAGGCATGAGTCCGATTTCGCATGTTGTTTTGACTAGCCATGTCTTACTCATGATATTGTCGTTTGGCAAGTTTTCCGACAAAGCCCTGGAAGTCTCCTTCAAGCCACCATTTTTCCGGTATGGTCTTCATTATCGCGATGACGCGCCGAACGATCATGTCGATTGCTGCATGAAGGTTCGCTCTTGGACATTAAACACGTGATTCGGAGGCTCTGTAGAAGCATTCAGGAATAAGTAGAAGTGCGAGGTTTCACGTACATGCGTCACGGGCAAGGTTTTGATGCTGACCACGCACGTTGGTATCCATCTCGAATGGCTCAACGCCGCGTAATATCATCCCTTCCGAGCTCTTAACCTGTCCACCGTGTTGCGTGCTTGCTGAACTCATCGCATCCGAGCTTCAGTTGGTCCTTGCCCCCAAGTATAGTACTCGAAGCGCGTTCAAGGATCAGGTGAACCGTCGACAAGGAACCCCTCCACCTGACGGCTGTTTATAGACTAAGTATAGGTCTCGAAACAATGTTTCGCTGTCTCTTGCATTCGTTGCCTGACATGCTCTTGGCTGAAATTTTCTCCACTGACAAGTACGATTCCGGGTTAGTTGATGGTGGATGAGGTCTGGGTGCCAATCTTGGGGCGTCTGGGCGCTGTCGAATTTCCGCGTCGATCCACGCCCGGTCTCGCCCCCCACGTCACTCGCCCTCTGCCACTCTCCAACCGAACAACACAAAGACGACTGTCAAAAGTAATTCTCCGGGGCTTCATCGTATGGAATTCTGCGCTTGGAAGCAGAGATCCATGCACTGAAAGATCCTAAGATGGTCGCGCGGAAGTCCGGATAAACTGACAGGTTATATCGCAAACGAAATGCCACACAGGAACGCCACCCGACTCGGGCACCAAATGGGACAGGATGCTATTGGTCGATCAGCCGTTAGCGGCCAGGCACCAATGCTTGAACGAAAACAAGCATCAACACCAGGCTGAATGTGTCTAGATCCAGGCCCTCCACGGAGGGCTTAATGGCGGCTCTTAGGGGGCTTAAAAAGATGCTTCACCTCGAAAACCGCCAGTGCAACGCCCTCAAGCCTCGTTTCACAGTCTCTCGTTTTTAGAAACAGCATCTTCTGTCAGCCTTACTTAAAGTCACTCGTTTAGACTACTCACCGGCAACTAACTTTGTGCCATTAATTTCTCTAATTATACCAATCCACGAACTTTCACGAGGACTATCTATCAAAGCCAACATGCGTCAATCAATTGCCATTATTTCTCTGCTGTCCGGCGCCGTCATGGCTGCTGACACCATTCCATTCTACTTTCCTGGTGGTAAGTCAAATGCTCCACACCTCGTATTGTCCATGCTTGACTAACACTGCTAGGATCCGAGGGTGCTGACCCTGTCGCGGTTATCAAAAAAGTCGAGCCATCCACCACCGAATTCAGCATTGCATGCCCCACGGGTGTCGACTCCGACGAGTGCGGCTGGGGACCCGGTCTCGACTACACCATCATCTCCAACACGCACTACCAAGCGTACATGTCCGCCGCATCCGTTTCGATGAGCTTCGCTTGCGACCACAACACACAGGCTAGCGAGATGACCTGCACGGTCGCTATGACTGGAGGAGATATGGACCTCGGAGGCCCTCAGACTGCGGTGCTCAAGGGCGATGAAATCAGCTTCAACCAAGCAACGATCGTTGGTGGAGCTAGCTTGTTGAGCAATTCTCCTGCTCAGGCAACTCCCGCTGCTGGTGCTTCTGGATCTGCTTCTGCCCAGGCTACTCCTACTGCGAGTGCTGGGTCCAGTCTAATGACTGCTGCCTCCAGCGCTGTCGCTACCGGCTCGGCTGTTCGCAGCTCAATGGGCAACACGACGCACTCTGCCACTGGATCTGCTGCTCCTGCTGAGCACACTGGTGCTGCCAGCAAGTTCATATTCCAGGCACCCGCTCTGCTTGCCATTGTTGGTGCTGTCGCGGCAGCCTTGTAGATGCCATCTGTTAACACGCATTGGGTTCGGCGTTGAGCGTAGCATAGCGAGCATGGCGAAGCATTTTAGCTGTCGGATGGACTGTCATGTACTAGCAGATTCCATCAATAATCATCCCAAAAGCTCAAAGCACATAACGAGTCAAGCAAAATTTGCCACCCATTCACAAAAGCATAATTAGAACTACACATTGTTTACGGGATGGTGAAAACGACAAGCTTGAACTTTTACACGACAAAGCCCAGAAGCCCAACAATACAGGCGGCGATGGCGCCATCTGCTCTCATTCCCATGGCTGCAGCACCAGTGAGGGTGGGAAGAATTGGCGATGAGGATAAAATGTTGCTATTCCCAATCGTTGTCGTGTTCCCACTCGTTGTCGCATAAACGGGGATGGGAGTGGGATAAGGTACCACCTCACTTGTCACCTCGATTGACATTTCCAGCGTCCCTGTGCTAGTACCCCACGATAGTTCTGTCGAAGAGCCACTGAAAACTATGGTGGAATAGCTAGTGGAGGGCAAAGAAGAATCTGGGACGCCGTTGGGGACGCCGGTAACCTCTGACTGGGGCACCAACATCATGTCGATGTAAGGCGTCTCAGTGGGTTCTTCGATGGGGCTCGCGACCTCTGTGACTAGAGTATATGCGGTGATGACTTTATCTCATCAGTATCTGAGAAAAGAAGCAACTAGACTAAATTACTGTTGTCGCCGTCATCGCTGACATCGTGCAGCCCCATAGTATATAGCTCGTGCGATTCCGGGCGTTCAATTGGTATGCCGGCGTGTGCGCAAATGGCCACTGCCAGATTGCGGAATTGTTCATCTTCGGCGGGCGTACATTGGTGCTCAAGGCAAGCCGTAATATAGCCATTGATGTCTTGGTAGCATTCGCATCCACATTCGATCGCGTCGCTGGCGCAGCCTACGTCTAACATGGCATAGTCGAGACACTCGGCTGAGCAGGGAGGGAAATCAGCGGGAGACTGAGCGCCGACCAGGGCGGAGAGCACGGCGAGGATGATAGTGGTTCTCATTTTGAACGATTGTCGGACTTTGGCATTCGAGGTAGCTTCAACACTTGCAGGGCCTTTGGATGATCGGAACCTGTGCATTTTGACATTGTAGAGAAATACATCACCTTTAAACAAACGTGGTCGTACTGCTCGGTCATCTCATGTTCTCCTATGAGACTGCAACACGTCAGCGAGTCATTATCTATCCCAGAGCAATAATCCGCGTTGTGGTACGAACGCAAAGTCCCCTCTCATGTCCCTCCTCAGATCTCGGACATTCGCTGCGAATCATCCCTGCATACTGTATGCACCCGAAAGACAGCTCTTACATTGTGTCATGTTTGTGTATGACAATTGCCGTTACCCATCGGGTAGTGACAGGTCACTGGTTGTCACGGTCGTGCAGTAAACGTGTGACATCAAGCAGATCGCGTATTAACAGCGTTTCCGGTGCCGATCGCGCAAATACGATGTCCGAAAGCTACGAGATGAGATTAACGTGATTTCAGTCACAGAAAGACGGGATGTTATCGTTCGTGGGTATCTCCATGTTCTAGAACGTCAAGTGTTCCGTACCCTGGAAACATATCAGAATTTTTCCATTGCAACGTGATAGCTGCCTCTTGAGAGTATTGAACGATAATATGGATGTAAAAACGATGCATATAGGCGGTATTGTTACCTCCGAGGGACAATCGCCGCGCACCGTTCGCCAGGTGGTGGTTGGGATATGTCCTTAGTAAGGTATTTGAACTTCTTTCCTACTCCAATTGAACATAGTAAATGGTTTTCTCTTGAGGGCCAGCAACGCAGCAAGAAAGAAAGTGACTTTCTCTCCGAAACTCATCGGAACGTAGGCCTCCGGTTTCAACCCCAAATCGCGCCTGGATTTCCCCCCTCAAGTCTCCAGTTCGATAGCGTGGTCGTCGGATATCGTAGAAGCCGATGGTCTTCTCGTGCAAGACGCTACAGCGTAGTAAGAACATTGCGATTCATAGATTTATTGACTCTAAATCTAAGGATTAATCGGTAGACAATCGGGAAGGTTCAGCGATCGATTAGTTCCTCGCGTCATTAGCGGATCGACATGGGATCTCCATCACCATGTGCCTGGTGTACTTGTGACTGTCGATCATGCTGCTCAGGGTCCATCTGTCCGCTGGCCTCAAACTTTGATGAACGGACAGCTTGCTGTCTTGTGCAATTTTGCTGATTCCGATAAGGCTGCCTGCCTCGTCCTTCAGTGCCACGCCGGCAGACCACGAGCGTAAAGCGCAAACCATAATCGCGGATCCGGCCAGCTGTAGGATGTCATGGTGTATATTAACATGTGAAGATCTTTACTGAAGAAGTGCTTTCTAGTTAGACATCGTTGGGAATAATTGATAGCTCGATTCGGTGGCCTCATACTACTGCATTCGGCACCGTCTTTGGGACTACGCTATGTGGCTCAACCGGTGAGTCGCATCCAAGACCTGCATCTCTATCCACTTGATCCTTCTTGGAGAACAAACTCCATAATATGGCTTCGAGGTCGACGCCTTTAGATTGCCATTCGATGCATTCTTCAGATTCGTCAAAGCTTTGGTCGTGTTCTTTCGCGCGCTTGCGCATGGCTCTTGTCCGGAACAGCCAAATCCAATGGGATGCGACCATGGTCATTTCGATAGTGCAGCTATAGGTTGTTAGATAGTGTCTACTTCGCAGTTGAATTTGTAGACTTACCACAGTGCATACAGGGTACCAAATAGGACGTCGAACTCATTCTGCGCGACAAGCGCTAGAAGCGAGAAGAAAGCCCCGAGCCAGTCTATCGTGAGAAAAATGAAGTCGATTCCAACAACCCGTCCACGCCGCTTTATCAGTTCAAGAGGAACGGGAAGATAGCCGGAGATAAGGCTGACAAAAGCGACGATTCCGATAAGCAGAACAGGCCATTCGATACCTTTTGCGTATGCAGGCCTGATGGCGAGGATGAGGCCGGCTTCCACAGCTGCGAAAATCGCAAACAAGAAAAGAAGCAGCGAAGTTGCCGTCCATGTCCGCCATTTTCTATGTGACCGTCAGTGAGCAGCCCAGAGTAAAGGGTCGTCGCATCGTGTGTAAGATTTACCGTCCATAAATCAAGCATTGCGCCCAACTGACGCCACACAACGCGCAGAAGCATTGTGGCTGAATGATCAGGGGTATGTTAAACCGTTGCGCCGTTGCATACACACCGAACGGCACACCAGATATCGACCATATCAACATCATCGCAGCCGGAAGTCCTTCAGTACTTTTCGTTCGATAGTTTCGCCATATCTGTGGCGCTAACTGGACACACCAGCAGACAGTTCCGAGAGTACCCAACACATTAGCGGCTACAGGTATAGAATCCTGTGGTGCCATAGCCAAAAACGACTATGCGCGACTGAACGAGGTGAGTGAATATGGTTGATGTCGACGCAGCGGGCTTGCCAAGATTTAAAGTTCTTTGACGTTGGTTGCGTTCAGCGTTGTGACAAATATCGGGAACGTCAGGATTTGTTATCGCTTGACGCCGTCGGGGTCTAGTGGCAGGCTTCCGCGGAAGTGCCAGACTTTTGGTGGACAAAAAGCTGAATGAAGTCGCGAATTCACTGAAATCGCGTAATGTCTCAACGATGGCGAATATGCCTATTGTTCCTACTTTTTGGGTCGCATATCTTTTATTGCGAGGGGTATTACAGAGCTCTGTTAACGCACATATGTACACTCAAGCACGGTACACATAAATAGTAATGTTTCCTCACATCTTGAAAACTGGTTCAAGTTCTTGTAGCCATGTTGTTTTGAACGTATATGGTGGATTTGATCGCAGACCGCTGGGATGGTAGATTCTTGTGCTATCGAGTGCCATTCTGAGAGCCCCGATACCTATGACATATGACTTTGAAAACCACGAAGTACCATAAGTATACGTTGCACAACTTACAAATAATTCATACTGATATGATTTGACACATACCCGGCTCAGCGTCACAAGTACACTGAATCGTATTATTCACTACTCATGCTTGGGTGTTTTCGCTAGATACCTCCTGCCCTCTTCAATGTGCGTTCGCTAAACTACGGGCCGTACTAGGTGAACAGTCATGTCGTGGTAGATTCGGCCACTTCACTCTCCCGAGGTTACACCAAGTATGTCTCAATCCAATGGCTGCCTGAGCTTAGCGCCTTCTCCCGCATTAAAGACAACCAATCAACTGCAATATTCCATCCTCCACGTGCAGCTCCTACCTAGTTCAATTAATCACCTCCCAAATACCACTTCGATCTAATCGAAATCTCGCTATCTCAAGAATTCCAATGATGGCTAGTAATCCACCTCGGTCCTTCTTTGCTTGCCCTGCCGAGCTACAAGTAAAGATCTACGCCTACTTACTCGGCGAAGTCAGCGATAAGCCAATACCTCAGCTGCTATAGCCCTACAGCGGTATCATCCTCTCTTGCAAGAAGAGCAAGAACGACTTTGAGCACGAGTGGCCAAAAGTCTTCAACAACTTCTTATCACGAACTCTCGGCGGCATTGATCTTCGAGCTATGCCTGTCAAGCTCTTCCGCAATGCGCATCACGTGTAGTACCTTGTTCCTAATGACTTGTTTACAATTTTGACCACGGCGATGGGGGATGCACTCGTGGCCTTGCCGCTCATTTCTCCACTACTGATTCTGCGGTTAGACAAGTCTTTTCCCGTCTGTCGCGGCAACATACGGGATTTCTACCTCTCGGAGCAGTGGCTTGCCTCGATACACCTCTCCAATGGCCTATACGTTCGTGATCACGTTCCAACACCTGAAACATACCGGCCATACATCCTAATCGGCTGCGCAGAAAGTACTAGCCGCCTCAACTCGTTGTTGCCCGACGTCCCAAGATAGCACCCATTGCACGCCTACCAGTCAAGTGCAGAGCCATGAACGGCAACTTTGTACGAGCCGCTTTCACTACTCATCGATACACAGTCTACCACGCCCAAAGACAAGCAGCAAAATTTGATATCCAAAGGCCGATTCAGAGATGAGCTCATCAAAGAGATACTGCGACGCTGTGTATCTTTGGATGAGTTGAAGAATTACTGTGGGTATATCCAGTCGAGCACGGCCATATTACATGAGTTTGAACAATTCGTTATCAGGGCTTGACTGTATGAGAAAGCAAATCGAGGGTCTGTTCAGCAACAGGGTAGATTGTGGCAAAAGGGAAGATGGTAAATGTGTAAGATTCAGAGCTTGGCCATTAGGTCCTTGTTCACGCTGGAAGTAGAGCAGCTCAAGTATGGAACCCTGTAGGAGTAGCAGATACCTTTAGCCGCTACATGTGACTGTCACTTGCAAGCTTCATCAATCACGTGTGTATGCATAAAAACAACCATCGGTGTGATCGTGCAATCTTCACTATTGTGTTTCGAAAAGCAGCGCCATGTTGATTTCAGGCCTCAATGTTAAATCTTCAGGTTCTGCAATGGTCGACTGGCCTACTGTCTTAATATTGAGAGCGATTCAGCCCGACCTAACTGACCAGTGAAGTTTCTACGCTACATTGATGCATCTCTTATACCATTCGTGGGGTAGAAGAGCCGAGTCGGCCTTCAATACGAGAGTCACTTTTTGACTGATTGGTGTTCCTGCTGGGCCAAGCAGTCAGATCTACAGAAAAGGTTTCACGAAACCCTCGAGGGTCAAGATCACTTCACCCTGAAACGATACTGCGGCATTCTGCTCTAGACAAGCCTCAATAGGCCAGGCATGAAGTACAGAGGTGCAAGATCATCATCAGTGAATCGACAGAAGGCACAGCGCACGCGCCCAATGTCAAGCGGGTACAGTTCCCCGTCTGCCCCGACCCGTCAGTGACTTGAATTGCGGTGAACAGTGACCATTAATTTCCTCAAACGATCCCGTGTGTCCACCCTGTCAAAGTCGAGTCCACCGCTGATCTGACCCAACACGGGTCTCACGTCACAACGTTCTATTGCCTCGAATCCTAGTAATGCGAGCTATTGAAAGTTCAGAGGTCTTTGACCGGGCCAAAGTAGTTGACACAATGGACTGCTGTGCCCCTGCATTGGGTTGTCTAGACGGCTGCAGACTCATGATTACAGTCTGTCCAAGCCCACGAAGCACTCTTGTTGTTGATCAACACGTCATTAGGCACGACCCAACGGTACAAGGGTTGCTGACGCGCAGGGGTGTCAATGCGCACTACCAAGGGGCGTAGAACAGGAAACCCCTTCGGCGAAATATCGTGAGCGCAGCACTGAAGATCCCGATTTGGACGAAGCTTTGATTTGGCGCACTGTCGGGCTGACTGTAGTTTGCACCATGCTGGGTTGCGCCGCTGACAAGTGCCGTACTAAACCTTTCTTCGACTTCTCGAATGTCGGTCTAGTGCCATGGATGGTGCCGGAAGCCACAACCTTGTCATGGGAAGCTAACGTTCCTGAACATCACAGACGAATGTGGAAAGCCAAGACACATGGCACTGGGAATGAGATTTTGAGATCGGCATGTAGATCTGACGCTTAACCCTGCCGATCGTAACTAGTAACGACTGCGCCATATGGCACCACCACACCTACTCCACACTTTGTTGACTCAGTGGTTTGATGAATTTGGTGATCTGGATATCCGAGCAGCTTGCATCGTGGAAACATCGGTGTAGTCTTTCGTCACCGACTGTTTGTGCGGTGAGCAAGTGTTGGTGTTTTGGGCGAGGAGATTGCGACAAAGTTTGGAATTTGTCTGTCGCCCTGTTTCAACTTCCATTTTCTGGGAGACAGAACAACCTTCTCGAGTCATGGGCGGCCCGTGCCTCCACACCACGCGTACTGCACATGGGAAGAAGGGTTCCCGCCGCTAATTTCGCCGACTTAGTGTAAACGTTACACAAAAGCAGTGCGGCTCTGAAGTTCAAAGCTCACAACGGTATTTTCCGCATCCCTGCAGTTTTGCATACCTAGGTGAACGTTATGTTAGATGAGGTAGAGTGCTTACTGTTATATAAGGGAATCGTGATGCCCCCAATAAGAAGTATCATCTGCATCTCCAGCTTCGTCTTTTACAGTCCCTCTCTCAGTTCCTACCCACGTCACTCTTTCAGTCACTCTTTCGAGACATAATAATAATCAACATGCGTACCTCATCCGCCATCATTGCCAGCTTCGCTGCTCTCGGAGCTGCTGCTCCAGCATTCCCCCGAGGACTGCCTCTCGACACCGCCGCTCTTCCCAACGTTCCAGCCGTCGGCAACGTAGTTCCCCAACTCCAAGGAGTTGTTCCCGCCGATCTCCCAGTCAAGCGCGCTATTGGTGACCTTGCTGGCGGCCTCCCAGTCGTTGGTGGCCTTGCCGGTACCGCTGAGGGTGTAACCTCTGGTCTTCCCGTTGTTGGTGGACTCAAGGGCGCTCTTCCCGTGCGCGCTGTTGCTGACACCGCTGAGGGACTTGTCGCCGGTCTCCCAGTCGCCGGCGGCCTCGCCGGTACCGCTGAGGGTGTCACCTCTGGTCTTCCCGTTGTTGGTGGACTCAAGGGTGCTCTCCCTGTCAGGCGTGGCGCCACCGAGAGCGCTCAGGCTACCATCGAGGAGGCCATCGCTTCCCTCACCTCCCTCCTGAACAAGGCCAAGCGTGGTCTTGTCAACGTCCCAGTTGTTGGCGAGAACGAGATCCTCAATAACGCCGACGTCAAGGCTGATGTCAAGAACGTCGTCTCCGACGTTGGCGGTGTTGCCAACCACAAGCGCGGTGACGACCTCGTCAACATCCCCGTCCTCTCTGAGAACGAGATCCTTAACAACGCCGACATCAAGGCTGATGTTAAGAACGTCATCTCCAACATTGGTGGTGTTGCTAACCACAAGCGCGGTGACGACCTTGTCAACATCCCAGTTCTCAGCGAGAACAACATTGCCAACGACGCAAAGGTCGACGCTAAGCTCAACGACATCATCTCTAACATCGGCGGCATCGCCAACGACAAGCGTGGTGATGACCTCGTGAACGTCCCCGTCATCGGCGAGAACAACATCGCCAACGACGCAAAGGTTGACGCAAAGGCTGACAACATCATCTCCAACATTGGCGGTGTCCTCAAGCGCAGCATCCTCAACCTCCCCGTCATCGGCGAGAACGACATCCTCGAGAAGCCCGACGTCAAGGTCAACCAGCCCCGTGGTGACATCAACATCCCCATTGCCTCTGACAACGACATCCTCGACTGCGCTGACGCTGTTGCTGATGTCTCTGATGTTGTCTCCAACGTTGGTGGTATCCTTAACAACAAGCGCGACCAGCTCGTCAACGCCCCTGTCATCGGCGAGAACAACGTTGCCAACGACCTCAAGGCTGATGTCAAGGTTAACGATGTGATCAGCAAGGTCGGTGGTGTTGCTAACGGTGTCCACGCTCGCGGTGAGGACCTCGTCAACGCCCCCGTCATTGGAGAGAACAACATTGCCAACGACCTCAAGGTTGACGCTAAGATCAACGATGTTGTTAGCAACATTGGCGGCGTTGCCAATGGCCTCCACGCTCGCGGTGAGGACCTTGTCAACATCCCAGTTCTCAGCGAGAACAACATCGCCAACGACCTGAAGGTCGATGCCAAGATCAACGACGTCGTCTCCAACATTGGTGGTGTTGCCAACGGTGTTCTTGCCCGCGGTGACGACCTTATCAACATCCCAGTCCTCAGCGAGAACAACATTGCCAACGATGCCGACATCAACGCCCAGGTCCAGGACGTTATCAGCAAGCTCGGTGGTATCTTGTCCCGCGACATCAACATCCCCGTTCTCTCTGAGAACGAGATCGCCAACAACCTCAAGGCTGATGTCGCTGTCAAGGACGTCATCAGCAACGTCGGTGGTGTCGCTAACGATGTTCTCGCTTAAGTGGTCAAGTTTTGCTTAACGGGTTTGGTCAGGTGTCTCGTTTGTACATAGCATAGTTCTTGGAGTTAGTTACGTATATATACAATGATTTTGGATAATGATATTCGCTTTGTTGTTTAACATGTCTTGGTTTTTCTCTGGTGATGATTGTTCTGCGACTTGAATCATTATGATTTCGATCCGAGTAGTCACTAACCGTTGAGGCTTGCATAAACAAACTCTGCGAGGCCTTCATTATTGATTATTTCCTCTGGGTTCCACTGTTGCATGCCACCCTCGCCGAAAGCAAAGTCATTTTCGATCTGCGTAAAGAGATACTGATGCGCTTCGTCCATGGACCATGTATAAGGGGCCGGGCTAAATTCCGACTGACCCGGGACCGGGTGTGGTGTTGGTTGTGGAGCAACGTTGTCGATCGACATGACTTTGGGGGTCTCCTGTGCCGTCGGCCCTGATGAACCCCGGGCGCTCGGCGTTTTGCTCGCGGCACTAGAGAATCCAACGTCATCCGCCTCCATTGCCAGTCGCGCGGCTGTCGAACGATCGAGGTAGCGAAAAAAGAGTTGCAATACCCAGTTCGTGACCTCCCACGTCTTCTGGAGCTCTTGAAGTCCCATCAAACACAACTTGGCTCGGTGTTCTGCGAGCGTCCTATTAACACCATTTGAGCGTCGAAGATGCGCTACATGTATGCAGAGCGTGTTGAAGAGATTAGTGATGACATGAATCTGAGCATGGCCAATGTTTCCGCTCGGCAGTAAGTCTTCCACGATCCGGGAATTTCGAGCGGCGGCCTGCAGAGCAATATTCCCGTCCTTCTCCGCACTCCCATTCTCACCAATGATGAAGCTTGTTCTGTGGAGCAATATGAGCAAATTGTTGTAGGCAAGCTGCAGCGTGCTAGCTTGGAAACTTGGTTGATCACCAGCGTAGTCGTTCAGTTGAACAATGGCTGGTAGACTGTCTTTCCATTTGTATAAGTCGCCGCGTATCCTAATCCGATCGCCAGCGTTCAGAGTCCGGTTTGGTAGATATCCAGCGTCGACGATCTGGCCCAAGTAAACGGCTAACTGCATCATACCGATGGAATGCGCTGTGTAGCACTCACTATCAGCAACGGTAGTAGATGCACCGAAAGCCGAAGTGAAATCCGACGTGGACAAGGGCGCGATGTCGCAGTCTTCGTCGCGGATTCGATTTGGCAGCCCGAGCGCAGACCCACACTGTCGCTCACGTACGTAGATGGCCCACCACAAACGCCGTTTTAACTTCGATATTTTCTCCTCTCCGTCCTCGCCTGCGCGGTGAAGAGCTTTCGTTTGCGCTAAGCTGATAGCGGTGCCGAGCCAGTGGCGGGCGTCCTTCTCCAGCAGCGCACCGGCGCGCCAAAAGCTCATCAAGAACAACGCTTGGATGACCGTCACTTTGTTGCTCTCGTACGTGGCGTCATATATGTCCTTGGCTCGGATGTAGAATAGCCACTTTGCGCGATGGCGATTACCCCAACCTAGACTGACCAATGTCGATTGCTCGCAATGAATGACTCCAATGAACAGCATGGCCTGTAGAAGAAGAGGCGATACTGTATCATTTTCGTGTGCTTCCCAGAAGTCCGACTCGTCTAGCACTGCAAAATGAGAGTGAAACCACTGGAAGTATGCCTTCAGGAGCTCTAGACGAATCGCTATTGGAGGGAAGGAGAATGTCCCTTCAGCTTGGAGAGCTTTCATGCGCACACGACGTCGTTCAGCCTCCCACTCCGGCACCATTGCATCCTCTTTAGCGGTACTGGGCACAGCATGGTGGAATCGGAAGAGTGATTGCCTCCGTTGCGTAGCTGGGCCAGCAGGGGAAGGCTCCTCAGTGACATATCTGAGTGAGCTCGACTCACCCAGGAAGACGGCTGTATCGTCTTCCTGACGAGGTGTCTCGGTCTTTGTCAAGATACTCTGGGATTCAGATCTTGCTGATGGCGATGCAAAGTGAAAATGATCCAGGCGAGTGTTGGCAGGGCTATGGAAGTTTGATGAAAGTGATGCAAGCACGTGCGAGGCAGCGACTTCATCCTCGTTTCGCCCAGGGCTCAACTGTGTATTTGGGGAGCTAAGCCGTGTTAGAGGTGTGGCTCTTCTTGAGAAAACTTATGTTGAAAGTTGAGGGTTGACATACATCTCCTCGCGTGCATCGGAATCCGTCCTCGGCTTCCGCGGGTGTTTTCCACGCTTACTTTCGCGAGTCTCGCAGTGGATGTTCGCTGTGAAGCAGTTTCCACATGGCTGGCGGTCTGTAACATCGCATTTGACGCGCCGCGCATTACAAGTGACGCAAGCGAGCTTCGCGCGTTTTCGTGGTGGCTCCGACATTGTCGTGTGCGCTGGAGACTGCCTGGAGACTTCGGCTACTTACCCTGGGAGCTGCTGCTTGTTAGCGGCCTTGGCGCCAACGCCCACCATTCTTTCTTACCTTAGAGTACAGTTCAGACCATATGACTTCAAGACTTTTTTTCGTACTCCGTATCACGCTCAAAAGTCGTCAGCTAGACAGCCTTGTTTGCAGTGTGAAATCGTTACTTCTTGGTGTCCGGGATTCCAACAGAGCGCACCAATTGCGGCACCCGGTGATGCATCCGTCGGCTATCGGATACTGAACATATGATGTTACCATTCGAATAGCCGAACCTCCTCATACAATTTCTGGTCATCAAACATCACAAATATTGGCAATATGGCACATCTGACTCGCCGCCTCTTCACCACCTCTGCCCACGCTCACTCCAACTCCGCATCCGAGGCCTGTGCCGAACTACTCTCACGCTTCTCCAACACCCCCGTGAGCAGCCGCTCCCAAATCCTCGACGCCAACCAACTGCACCTGCTCTCAATAACCCTCAACCGTACTCCAACATCCTACCACCTTCCAAAAAATGGCACGCCAATCCCACCAGGACATCATCTGGTTTACTTCACGCCCTCTATAATCGAAGCCGAATTAGGCTTAGACGGCACTGACCGCACCGTGAATCCCTTATCGCCATACACCCGCCGCATGTGGGCAGGCGGTGAACTCAACTGGACGCAAGACGCCTCCTCCCTCCTCCGCGTCGGGCAGGAAGTGCACGAAACCACCGAGTTAATCAGCGCGGAGCCCAAGAAGCTAAAATCTGGCGGAGACATGCTCGTCGTGGGCGTGTCCAAGACGTTTTCAAACAGCCATGGCGTAGCGCTGGTAGATAAGCGCAGCTGGGTTTTCCAGCGCGAAATCACACCGGACAGTCTTATCAAAGCGGCTCCTAAGCCGGAGGAGAAAGCGCTGCCGGAAGGGCAGTATCAGAAGGATTTTTGCCAGACGGATACGACGCTGTTTAGGTTCTCGGCGCTGACGTTCAATGGACACAAGATTCACTATTCGCCGGAGTGGTGTCGGGAGGTCGAGGGGCATCGGAATGCGGTGGTACATGGGCCGCTAAATTTGATTAATATGCTGGACTTTTGGCGGGATACGGCGAGGTGTGGAGAGCAAGAGGCGGTGCCGAAGAGTATTGCGTATAGAGCTATGAGTCCGCTGTATGTTGGTGAGCCGTATCGGATCTTACTCGAGAAGTCTGAGGACAAAGGGCAGGGGTGGAAAGCAGGAATTTGGGATAGTTTCGGGAGGCAGAGTATGAAGGGGAGTATCGTGGAGTAGCTGTGCATTATTCTTCCGCTCAAACGTTGAGGTTGGTATAGTCTATATGGTGCCGTATTTATATCCCGCTGCAAATGCAATGCCATAATTCATATCAGTCCGTACAGTCATTGTAAATTCGATTACGCCCACTTGCCGAGAACACTCATCAGGATTAAACCGCAGATGAGCGCGAACATGGCGCAAACTGTCCTCACCACGCCAGCATTCAACAACTTTCCTTGCATCCAATCTCTCGCCAACATCTCAACGATACCAACCCACGCGAGGATACCCGCGGAGAGCGCATCAAGCGTACCAATCGCAACGATAGTGCTGGGGTCGTTGCCGTTGAATTTCTTAAGCACACCAATACCAATAGCCATGCCGATGGGCGTGATGAGCGCAAAGGTACCGGCCATGATGCATTTCTGCATCGTGTTGGCAGCGGCCCTTGGCAGTTCGGCAATGCAAGTTCCAAGCGCGATACCCTCGAACATTTGGTGAAAGAGGATGACGATGAACAGCGTGATGAAGAAGTTGTCGCCGGAAACAACAAGTGTGATACCAATGACTGTGCGCATGTTAGAGGTGTTTCGCATTAAGAACAAGTCACACTTACGAATAGAGTGGAAGATGATACCAGCCTCCAAGTTCATGACATTGATCTTCTCCTCCATTGGTGTAGGTTCGCGCGCTACCCCGTGGGCGTGACCGTGACCATGACCACGCAAGACGTCGGTATCCTGGGAAGCCGTTCCGGATCCGGCAGATTTGTCGTCGCCTGTAGCAGCTGGCACTTCTGCGCTGCCACTGACGTGCTTGTTCTGGCGCCACTGCACGAAGCGAGCACCGAGGTAGTCGACAAGGAAAGATAGGAAGAGACCAGCCATGAAGATGGCAGCTGTAGTGCCTTCATATTGAAGCTCGCCGAGGCAGGAGTTACTGAACATCAAGTCTGCGTGGGTGAAGAGATGGACAAAGGCAGTCGAGATAACAATGCCCGTGCCGAACTGCTTCAGGATGACGAAGATGATGTTCGTCTGCGAGATGATGTTGAAGCGGGTGGTGAGAATTGGCATGAACACTCCAAAGGCGCTGGTCACGAGGATAACGAAGAGCAAGCCCACGCGAAGCGGGATGTTGTATTCGCGGTTAGGTGCATCGCAGGATTTCTCCTCTGTGCTACCACCAACGCAGTGACTGAGAATAGATCAGCATGACAACGTCTATCGACGCAAACAAAGTTCACTTACGGGATTCCAGCATGGTCGTGGCAGTGCTCGCCAGAACCAGCGGGCTCTTCTGAAGCATGGCCGTCGCTATGTCCATCGCTGTGCCCTGCAGTCCCAGTAGGAGTGCTCTCAGCGCCTGTTGTGGCTGCTTCAACCAGGATTTGAACATCCTCGCCCGCATCATCAACACAGTATCTAGAAACTGTCAGTGAAATCACAAAAAATGCAGCACATATACTCACGTCTGGGTTCCGTGTGTATGGCAGTCGGTGTACTGTGGTTGCATGTCCTGGGTCCTCGTGGGCCCGACAACCTGGTACTCTTCGGTTCCGACCATACACCAGCTGTCAATCGTTAGCGTCGCATACATTCGAGTGGTTCAAGGGCGCACATACTTCACGGTGCCATGGGGATGGCAATCCGACACCGCGGTGATTGTTGGCTTCGATGAACTAGTAGACGTAGGAGCCGGCGTTACACTTTGTGCAGCAGCACATGCTGCAAAGAGCAAGGCTACAAGAGATGTGGCTGAAACCATGTTCAAGGCTGGTGGTCAAGCGAGCCTGTGGGTGAATGCTGTCAAAGTTGTGCCAGCGCAATGCCTTGATATAACCACCGAGAATCAGAAAGAAAATGTCTTGGAATAGTCAGCTGCTCGGATACCCAGTACCATGATGGGGAAAGACAAATGCAACCCCATGAAGAGACTTTCGCTCGCTCCGCCGTCGTGGAGAGTATGTGCTTGGCAAGAGTACCGAGATGTCGAGCTACGACCTTGGCGTCCGTCTCCGGGTCCACGTCGTCGAATCAAGAAGTCGTGAAGTTGCTTGTTCTAGCAATTCAATCTAGCACAAGCGTAGAAGGTGGCACTGTACGGTGGCGGGCGTCTTGGCGCAGAACGTTAGGTAATCGGACTTGTGTCAGTGCTCAGTGGGGTAGAACTGGATGGAGTAGCAGGTAACACGCCTGTGTAGTCCTTTCGGGTAGTCGTAGTGCTCATGATACGTGTATTGTGCTTGCCCGTGTTGTTATGAGCAAGTGGAGCCCAGCGATAATTCGCAATGTTCAGCCCCGTTGGTGCGCAGACCGTCCATGCAAGCTCCGCGTGATACTCCGTCTGCTCGATCATTCTGCTCTCGTGCTGACACATGCCGAAGAGTGGGATGGCGAAAACCCGCGTTGGCTGTCAGTAGCACCGTCGCCTTTGCCGAACGCAGGGACTGATCCCGAACCTCGTCTCTTAGACGTGAAAATCTGCCTGCTGTTGGAGTCCATCATGGTGCTCTTTCGACCATTTTGAACAGTCTGAGCGGAGAAACCAGTCGTCCAGGCCTGTACAGCCCGCATGCCCAGACTCAACCACGCGGGAGGTGCGTCGGCCAAGACGGTCGACTAGCCTTGTACATGCATAGAGTACCATGAGGCTCTTCGGACTGGCAGCGAAAAGCCCGCATGTGCATCAGCGGCGGCGTTGAGGCGTGCTTTCTCGCGACTTGGCGTGGATGAAGTACTCAGATTTTCGGGAGAAGAGTACCGAGGTGTCGCCAGAGGAGCCAGTGCTCTGGGTTCTGCGATCGTATAAAGAGCAAGTTGACTGCATGCATGAAACCGCATCCAGCTTGTCGGGACCTACCTTGAACAGCAGTTCGCATATCTTCAGACACTCGACGTCTCATACTGCAAAGCTTCAATTCGGATCACTCTAGAAACCTCATCATGGTCGCTTACTCCTCTCTTGTGCTCCTTGGAGCTTCGGCCGCGGTTGCCAACCCCATCTTTCCCCGCCAGGCTGCTGCCTCAAGTGCCCCTGTGGCAGCTGTTGCCCCGGCAAGCACCGCTTGGGACGCGGGTGCCGTGAATGAGTACCCCATTCACGCCTCTTGCAACGCTACCCAGAAGGCCTACATCAAGAAGGGTCTGCAAGAGACCGAGACCATCGCCAGACATGCCCGCGACCACATCCTGCGCTGGGGCAACTCGTCCGCAATCTACAAGAAGTACTTTGGAGATGCTGCCACTGGCGAGCCTGCTGGTTGGTTCGCCAAGATCGCCGACGGTGACAAGGCTGGTGTAGTATTCCGCTGTGACGACCCTGACCAGAACTGCGCTACTCAAAAAGGTACGTCCATACCCGGTATTCACACGAGCTTAGACTGACTTCTTCTAGGATGGGCCGGTCACTGGCGTGGTGCCAACGCGTCATCCGAGACTGTCATCTGTGACGTTTCCTATGAGACCCGTCGTTCTCTCGAGGGCCTCTGTGGATTTGGCTGGACTGTCGCGACCGGTGCAACAAACTTCTACTGGGCAGGCGATCTTCTCCATCGCCTGCTTCACATTCCCAAGGTAGGCGAGGGCGTTGTCGAGCACTACAGCGTAGGCAAGTACCCAGGCGTGCTTGAGTTGGCCAAGGAGAACTCAACATACGCCGTGCGTGACTCGGACACCCTCCAGTACTTCGCCCTTGAGGCCTACGCCCAGGATATTGCCGTTCCCGGTGTTGGATGCGCCGGCAAGTACACTGCCACCTCTTCCTCAGCCGCCGCTGCTTCGACGTCTCGCGCTGCTTCAGTCAGTGCTGCGCCCGCCAGCGCTTCCGCCACGCCCACTCGTGCTGCTGCCACATCTGCGGCCGCCACCTCTACCAAGCCTGCTCAGGCTGCTCAGTCCTGCACTCCCCACGATGACCACTGGTAAGTCTAAGTCAATTTCACCATCAATACGAACCATTGCTAACAACACCTAAGGCACTGCCCTCCCGGCGTCCCCGAGCCAGCTGGCCCCCCTGCTTAGAGTGGTGGGTGACGAAAAGTTTGGTTCTAGCCTCTGAATCCGCGCCCATGGTTGGGAATCGTGGCCCAGAGTGCTGGTCCGTCACGATATTCATGTTTATAGACCCTAATGATAATTACGATCATTCTCCATTTCGCTGTTTTACTCGTGACGATTCGTTTGACGTGCCCCTCATTCTGACATGGAATCGCGATTTGAATAAGTGCTTGGATAATGCCGTAAGCGGAATGTCTACACGGATGGGGGAGATGCGCGTGTTAATGCTGGTGATGTCTGGACGGATGATTGTCGGACCCGTGTTGATGTTGGCGACGCATGACGTAGACAAGCCTTTCCGAAAGAGGGTTGGCGCAAAACGCGTACATTTTGCATACAGAAACATTGCTACATCGGCGTCTTGCCGAGTCTCACCCGTCGTCAGACTCATCGCCATGCTTCTATAACGGACACGTCCCAAGATACAAGTCATCGCTTGAAGTTGTTGCGGACGGTGCCAAAACGAAATGCGCGTGCTGAGTCGTGTGGACGCCAGCTGCGCACTATCGACCGTTGCTCACAACACACTGACCACATATCATATGACAGAGGATAAAACAGCATGTACATGATCAATCGCACTCGTATCTCGTCACTTACAACCAGTCTTCCAAGCTTTTCTCTCATCTGCAGGGACCTTCAAGAAGA
Source organism: Parastagonospora nodorum SN15 (assembly GCF_000146915.1). Taxonomy (NCBI): domain Eukaryota; kingdom Fungi; phylum Ascomycota; class Dothideomycetes; order Pleosporales; family Phaeosphaeriaceae; genus Parastagonospora; species Parastagonospora nodorum. The sequence continues at coordinate 900,585 of NW_001884552.1, forward strand.
GTCTATAATGACATACCTACGGCGCACTCGATTGGTATTCGACAAGTCTCGTCCACTGACCCGTCAAAGCATCATGCGCCCTCTGGAACACTTATTCAAAAGAGGCTTTGAATCTATTCGCATGCTCACTTCCCGCGAAGCATCTTGCTATGGAAGTTCCACCATACCAGAGTTCTTTTATCCTGGGAATTTCATCTCTGGCTGTACCGGCCTTCAAGACCTGATTCTTGGCTTTCGTCCTTGTCACCTTTTGCGGTTCATTGATGAAGATGATCTACCAGAAAATCCTGGAGGAGAGAGCCCTACTCCAGAGTAATTTTCAGGGGTGGAAATTGAAGACCGGTGGGGCCTGAGAGGTCTCTACCGGATGCAGAATCTGAACTCTGTCCATTTCCACTGTCTGGGCAGCAGGCGCGATTTCGGTTAAAATTTCTGGACAGCATCTTCGTTAATCCGAAAGCAGTGTTAGAGGAAGGATTCCGTAGGCGCCGAGAATCTTTGAGACTGACCGTTGTTGCTGTATTTGATTGAACCCGGCCTGATATTGTTGCGACAATGTCTGGTACACAGGATCTTCTCGCTACAAATGATCCAGCGAAGCCATATCTAGAAATTTTCCTATTTCACACAAAATCCTGCCTGAACTCTTTTTGTTCTTCAGCGCACGAATTATTGCGCTCATTCAGCCACCTCAGCTCGAAATGCGACATAATGTCGGACGATATGTCTCTCCCCGCTCTCTTCGAGGCAACGCGCCTGGACGGTCGGACTCCTCCAAATCGCCAACCTTCGTCGCCGCAAAGGATCCCCTTCTTAAATTTGCCCGCAGAACTAAGGATACGCATCTATCGCGAAGCCATTAAACTGCCCAATACGAGACAACGCTGGCATGAAGTCCCTATTCTCAACATGCCACCTACCGTTCCAAGCTCAACCAAAAGATTCACCCATCCATCTCACCATCGCTAGGATTCAGCACTTCAAGCACCCTGCTCCACAAACAGTATCCTCCCTCACGCTTCCTGTCGAGCTGCGGCTGCAGATCTACAAGTACGCCATACCCGCCATGCCATATGATCTGCCATAAGAGAATGCGCCCGTAACATCACCCACCGCCTTGGCCATCCGCAACATATCCGGTTTCATCATGTCGTGCCGGCAGATCTACCACGAGGTCGAGCACGACACCATGTCTCGCATCAACGACTACCTCACAAGTGCACGCTTCACACAGTAGCGGAACACACGCAACTACCGTGCTATCGGCTTCCCAGTCTTGACTCATCTTTCCGACGCGATCAGCATGCGCTTCAACGTCTCGGGGCTTTATGAAAATTTCCCTATTTCCGGACAACTGATTCGTTCAGCACAAGGTCTAGGAACTGAGATGTCTCTGGTCGGCTTGCTCCTGAATACCTTTGTGTCTTTTACGCTTGAGTCTGGGCCATATCAGATAGTTGCTGTTCGTAGCTTGGGGAACGGCAATCGTACGCGAACCTGACATCGACGATGGGAGAATCGACTTTGAGCATGCACAGCCGAAAAGATGGTAAGTTGTCGATGAAGTTGTGGATGAGTGTTGCTAGGTGCGGATAATATAGGGGGTTGCAATGATAACGTGGAAGTTGGATGGCCGGAGGGATGTGGCCGGTAATTTTGATGGTGATAGTTATGGTGTCGACGAAGGTCTGGATATGCGGTATCAGAACGTCGTAGAGAGTGGTCGTCCATTTTGCCTTGGAGGCCTTCAAGAATTGATTAACAGACTTGACAGCCTCGGACTCGAACTCGTGGTAGACTTGGCGGCAGGAGAGAATTAGGCCTTGATAAGGCTCCATGGTAGAAGAAGTAGGGATGGGAACCGTGTCAGCGATGTAACCGTAAATCTGCAAGCGTAGCTCAGTGGGTAGGCCGAGAAAGCCATCCGTGGTTTCGGCGCCGTTGGACATGCTCAGAGATTGGTTGAGGCTTGTAGCAAGCAAGTTGATCAAGAAGGGTGGAAGGAGAGAGATAATAAGGCACTCGAGGTCCTGAAATATACACCGGCCAGGCATGGAGCGTGGCGAATTACCCCCCATCACGTGTCCAACGAAGACGAAGAGTGAAAAAGTTTGTCATTTAAGCTTACAAAACAACTACTCATGAGTCTCTTCTGGGTCCACCGGATCGTAAGTGCTCAACCACCCAGCAGTCGATTCTTCTGCGAGGTCGTCTCCCTTAGCCTGTTCCTCGACGTGCAAGAATCTCTCGCCGCGGCCATAGCCTGTCTTCACTGGAAGCTCATCCCCGAACAGGATCTCATCATCGATTCGAAGCTTCCACTGCTCGCCCGCTGTAGCAGATAGAGTCACGATCTCGGTCGTACAATGCTCACGGCTAGCGGACGCGATATATCGCCATGTCTGGGGCCCAGGAGCTTGGCGGTTTGGCGAAACAAGACAAAAAGACATCTATGAAGCCATCAGTATCAGGCCCTCTACACAGGAAGCCTGGTACTTACATCGTAGCTTGTGTCCGCATTACTCGGGTTCCCGCGAATCATCCACATCGCCAGCCCAGTCCCCATGCCAAACTGCGAAAAGACCAGATCCAGGGTGAAGAATATGCCAAACGCGCCAAGGATGCAGACTGCAACGGCGCACCAGAAGCAGCAGAAGGCGTAGAAGCCGCGGTGGTCGCGCTTCATGGTGGTGAGTACGAAAGTTCCTCGTTCACAGTCGAAGGAGTCGCAGTCGGGACAATAGCTGTAGTCCGACCGCTCGTCCGCGTCTTTTGCTTCATCGATTGTGAGAATTGGAGTGGTGAGCAGGCCTTCGATGTCGTTGTATGGTGGAGGTGCATGTTCGCTGGGCTGTGCGTGCGATGTGCGAGGATGGAAGTATGAGAGCAGTCCGGCGTGCGGAAGAGCGACGTCATTATTCTCGTGGTATGTGGCCATTTTTAGAAGGATGAAGTGTATCAGATGCGAATTTGTTATGTTTTTGCAATGATTTGAAGTTTGTAAAATGGGACAATGCAATTGTTGTAGTAGCCTAAGTAGCCGCTACGCGGAAATATATTATAAGCCATTTCTGCGCCTGGTATCTGATATGTTGGAAGTCGCGCTGGATGCAGTATTTAGGAGGTCGTTTGCAGCTATCTGGGAAGCTGCATAATATTTTGCAGCAGTCGCTTGCGGTGCGGTGGTGGAAGGTGAGGCTGGCTGAGGAATGCGCGATGGTGATTTTGTGTAACACGGAAAAGTAGTTGGAAAAACAAGAGAACCGAAAACACTAAATACGCCACAAGAGCTCCACTGCTCTATCTGGATATGTCTTGAGAGAAGAGACGAGGTGTAGGACGTGAAGCACCAGTATCAGTATTTGCGGGGCGTGGTGCTCCGAACAGGCCTGGGTAGGTTGGTGGCTGGGAGGGAACAGCATTGTTACTGCTAGGGCGCGGCGTCCCAAAAAGTGACGCGGTTGTCGCTGGCTGTACGGTACTGTTCATACTTGCAAAAAGCGAAGGCACATTTGCTCTCGTGTTGGATGAACTCACCGAGCCAAATTGTGTTGCACCGCTCGCAGACTTGACCGCGCGATTTGGAGCCTCAATTTTCTGTGGCCAGGATTTGATGAGCAAAAACGACAGTTCGTCAATCGAATCCAGCTTCGCCTCTGCACCTGGTATCGACGCGATGTCAGTCTGGAAGTGCGTTCGAAAAGCCTCCATGACACTATTTCTCAACCCGCGATTCGAATCAGGCGTGGTGCTGTACGCAATCTGCACCGCAGCGATGAAATCCTCCGTCTGCGCATGATGATGAAGACAACACTCGAACTTCTCCTTCGCAAGACTGCTCAGCCCTTCGACTTGGTACTTGTCACCCAGCGCGTACATGGACGCATGAATAGTCAGCGGATTTGCAACCTCGACCGCATTCGCCGTCTTCTCGTAGACCTTGTAGTCCTGTTGCGAATCCGTCTCCTTTGCGACGGGCTGTTCTGTGTTTTTCGCATTGGGCGCGAGACACGCGCATGGATCAGTGACCGACACGCCAAAAGCGCCTCTACGGTAGTGGTGGGTTGGATTGGTTGCTGAGGTGGATTCATGCTGGGCGATGGCTCCGAATTGTGCCAGCGACATGCCGCTGTTGGGGTCATAATCCCCAAGATATAGATACGCGATCAGGCGCCGGATCATCTCAGGGTCGTCTTCTGGAAGGTTGATGCATTTTGATTCGGCTTCTTTGCCAGCAGCAAACTTTAGGCTCTTTAGGAAGAAGTCGCATGCCGTGCAGACAACAACGGCGTGCACCTTGAAGGCGAGCGAGCCACAGATTATAGTCAAATCCGTGAATTCGCCATTCTTGTACGCTCTACGTCTGTGTCAGCATCTCCCACCCATCGTCCCAAATGCGACTGACTTGAGAATGGTAGGCGGACACGCTAGGCGAGGCTTACAAGTAAGCGCTGATGTGCTCATGATGAGATGGTGGATGTCGGCCTTACTGCTACAACAGATTATCGATCGACCGCTGCCTCACTCACAGCAAAGTACGAGGAAAGGGGATTTGCTATGGAGGTGACCTCAGGAGGCCTGAACTCAAACGCCGCATCGCGACCTTAGCGCTGCTGAAGGACCGTTTCAGGACCATGGACCCCGCTCTACCCCACTTTCTCGGCCAGGGTCGTCAGATCTTTATACTGCCCCCGCTCCAAGACTATGAAATTTCCGTTGGCATACCAAAAATGATCGCGGTGTAGCAGGGCTGCCTCCGAGCAGGTGTCGTTGTGAGTATATATAATATGTAAATTTCGGCTTGATCAAAGAAGGGCCCGATGGCGCAATGGTAGCGCGTCAGATTCCAGCGAATCTATTTCGAGTCTCCTGAAGGTTAGGCGTTCAAATCGCCTTCGGGTCAGACTTTCCCTCTCTTTTTTCTATTTTTGCTAGTCATCTGTGATGTGCGCACTGAGGCTGTTTTTGTCATGAGCGCGCTACTAATCTAACTAGAACGCGTCAGCACCCCGCTGCGCAAACCTTCTCTCTCACAACGTAGTTCGACAGGCCATAGCAGTGTTGCAAGAACGCCCAGATTTGCAGAGTTGCTGTGAAATGACCATTTCATTTTCCCTGGCCCTACTCTTTTTTGCTTGTACTACGAATGTAATGTCTCAAATAATGCGCAGGTCGACGTAAACTTTCACGGGATATTGCACATTTCATAACCTCCCATCCCATCATATCGTTCATTTCTGATCCTTCGTCACCTCCCCATCTTTACGACTCGCCTCACCATCCTTTGTAATATCACCACTTTTAACAGTAACCTCCCCATCCTTCCGCGCCTCACTCCCCTGCAATTCCGCCGGCGGCTCATACTTCGGCGGCGCATCATGCTCCCCCGCCCTCATCGCCTGCATCTCCGCCGTACTCGCAAACTTCTGCTGCTCCACAGGCGGCGGTGGTGGTATCTCCTTACCAGCCTCGAGCTGCTGCTTCTTCTTCCTCTTGCTCCTCAGCACCGCGAGTGCCGTGACCAGCGCGCCGATCAGCAGCGCAAGGCCACCCAACACGCCGCCGAGAATGGCGCCGAGCTTGGTCTTGCCTTTCTTGTTTTTCCCCTTGCCCTTGGATCCCGATGATGATTTCGAGTCTTCCTCGACTTTGAAGACGCGGCTCGAACTCGTGCCTATGCCGGCTGTGGCGTCGAAGTTGGGCGGGTCGCGTGCCTGTACGAAGGCGACGACGAAGTCTTTGTCTTTGCGCAGGATGTCGAATGGGATGTCGATTTTCCAGCGGTAGTTGCCGGGCTGGTCGAGGGAGATGTTGCCTGCTCGCTGTTAGCATTGCATCATGCACGAAACGTAGGGTATGGGTGATGCTTACGCCTGAGTACAGAGGTGAATGTGCCACTCTTGGAACCCGTGACGAACAAGTCGACATTGGTCTGGCGCAATCCGCTACCAGTCCAGCCCGCCTGCCATCTAATGTCGAGGTTGTCGCCGACGCCTAGGTCATCTTCGCGGCCGTCGGGTGAGGTGAATTGGTTGGATTGCGCAAGGGCAACACCGACTAGCGCACAGAGAGACCACTTGATCGCGAACATCATGAGAGATCGCGTAGCAGTGTCGGTATTTACGGTGCAAGTGCGGGTGCGGAGTGCTTATGTACCGTCGGTGCTATTCGGTCTGATCAGACGTTTGACAGGCGGGTCGTGCGCTCTGCCATGTTCAGAAACGGAACACTGCGGCAGGTAAATTTGGGAGCGACGTAAACCTTGTTTCGTTTCTTCGGTCAATACACGGTATATTCGCAGGCATCGTATAAACATACAAGGCTGTGTGAGGCTGGGGTTAGGTTGATCCTGCCAATCACGTCAGCTCCCAACATGGGCCTAATTTAAAAATAGCTTGGCTCGTGTTCCTCGGCCTGGAGGTCTACAAGCATCGATGATAAGGCTTAGCTGGCTTTGAACGAACCGTCTTCGTTTGAACGCACAGCGTAGAGTCTGGAGCTGATTGACAAAACAGACGAGGAAGCAGAGAGCTTAGACAGGGAGTAATGTTTGATATGTCAATTCTCGTTGTGAGGTAACGCAGTATCATTAAGTTTTCTGCGTAAGATGCAGTTACGTCGGGCGGAGCATTCGTCAGACTCCAAGACGAAGAGCTGACGAATATGCTTGGCATGCCTTTGAGAAGAGAAGCACCGAAACGGGTCATGGGCTGATGCCCGAGACAGAAAGAAGAGGCCATTGGACATGGTCAAGTGGTTTATACTGTGTAATAATGCTTGACCGAAACGCTGAATGACGTGGTGGATCGTTGTGAACCCGGATTGTCGGCGCCGATGGGAAGCCCGGAGAAGAAAGGCACATAAGCCAACATAGCTTTGCCATGTTTCCAGCACGCGAAGACAGGACTGAAGCGTGACATACTTATCAAAGTCAGTTTGATATCGTACGTAGAAATGATTGACCAACTCCTCGCAGATATTTCAGAGCAATTCACGCGCCTCCATATCTTGACCTAACGTGCCGCACAAACTCAATCCAGCGAGGAACTCGATGATTTCGAAGATGAACGGGTCGTAATCGGGATCGTTCCAATCATCACGATAATCTTTTGGATCCCAGAATACCCAGACCAGGATTCCCACCTCAAACAACCTATCCCACGTATGGAGATGTCAGTAATATAAGTCCTGATAACCAGCGCCTCGGTGACTGTACTGGCAGAGCTCGACAGTGATGCTCTTTGTGAAATGACATTTCAGTGGCAACAATCCTTTTAGGTAGGGAACGACACTGAGACGCGGAGCGAATATAGTCAGATTTTCAAGGCTAGGAGGTAACATTTGCTCAATGGAATTGCCATCCGATCTAACAATCATATCATGTTCGACCTGGAGCTTGCGCAGGTCTTGAAACCGAAGGAGCGACGGTCCCATGGGTGAAATGAATTCGAGAAATGACGCATCATTATGGTTACAAGCAGATAGAATGAGGTATTTCAGTGTCGAGGCCAAAGGGTGCAGATACAACAGTCGTGAATCCAGCGATCCCAGTGTTCCCGGTTTCAGCACTACGTAGGAATCTCCAGTGCTTGCGTCGATTTCCGAGTTGCAGAATGAAACGACAAGTTCCTCAAGCTCTGGTAGACGACGGATGAAAGCGACTAGCTCGTCCGATGCCTCCGTTTGTGTATTGAGTAAACGAGTGCATCTTTCCATGGACAATGTTTTGACCCGGCATGTCGCTCGCGGCGGGAAGCTATAATCCAGGATAGAGCACAATCAACCCAGATTGAGTGTTGTAAGATGCGGTAGCTGACACCAAGCCCACTCCAGTGCCCCACTGTATAGAGATAGAGAACGAAGCTGTTACAGTCCTACAACATTCGACATTGCTGCTCCTCCGTATGGTTCTTGTCCGTGGTCGTAGCCAAGCAGATGCTCATGCGTGCGATCCGAAGAAAAGCTCGCAGCCTCTTCGTCTCTCACGTCCAACAGCAGGTGCCGAAGGTTAGGAACGTGCTTCAGAATGTAACCCACAATTTCCGACTCTTTCATGAAGACCGTGAGATGCTGCATGGACTCTGCAACCGTGTCATCCCATGGACAGAAGAGAGTCGTTTCGACACTGACGTGGCTGGTGTGGGGCTTCAGGTCGAGTTCCTGGACTTTGCAGGCTAGGTGAGCATTACGGGCCAGTACTTCCGCCAGCATTGCGATCCGCGAAGGGGATGACCTACGGTAAGGTATGCTCGGTGCGCAGTACGCGGCCTCCTGCGCAATTGTTCCAATTTGCTTCGAAACGGGTGATAACTCGCACTGATCCAGTGTCGACAGGCAGTGAGCGATGTCGAGGAGCAGCTCATCTGGCAATGTGAATAGCAGGCAGTGCGCAGTTTGCGCAGCTCCCGCTACGTCGCCAGCCATGTGCATGGTCGAGATGTTGGCAGAAGGTGAGGTGAGAGAAGAGAAACAAAGCTGTCGCACACCGGGGCAGGAGCAAATGATTACCAAGCCCCACGCCTGCGCTGTGCTCTCACCTTCACTCCCAATATCGCGTCCGCCTACACATGCTTGTGTGCAGTGCGTTCCTATTGAGACATACTATATTAATTCCTGGATGAATTCAGTAGATCAAGGCTTGTTTGTTTGAGTGCGATACGGTGGAAAGTCGTGTCCATGGTAGCTGTCAGGTGCTGTGCGATGACACTGGAGACGTGACGAGTGGATAATGTGTGATGGACCATGATTGTTGAATTGATAGTAGAAAGACAGAAAAGTAAGAGGAGACACATCGGTCGATCGACTGCGTTCTGTACATTGAAATTGATATTTTGAAAGAACTTTACATTGTCACGTGTGCGCTTTCTGCGCTGCCTGCCTAGGTGCCATCTATGAACAGATTCGTTCGCGAACTGTACGTGTGTTTCCTTGTCATTGATCTCACACTCGTCGATTTGCACCCCGCAACGAGCAGCTTGACGGCTCATGTAATCCACCGACGTCCACGACCCGGACCTGCGTATGCAGCCCCTCCTCACAACTGCGGTCGTGGAACAGTTGTGTAGAGCTAGCCCCCACCTCTTCAAGAGAGGTGATTGCTCCGCGTATTTCACTGCTGCGGGGAAGTGTGCCGCATGCTGCGAGACATTGCTATCTCAAATTGAAGCTGGCCGCTTATGACGCGCATGAAGTGGCGGCCACGTCTTTGCATGAATCGCGCGATTCGTTCTCAGTGGAACGTCCGGCTGAGGTTCACGGAGAAAAGTGGCTATTGTGCACTGAACTTCGACAGGAGGATTCAGGACGTGATAGGCATGCCACTCGCCATTCTGTAGAGTTCGAAAGCCAGTCCAGGGGTTTCTCTCACAGCCATCTCTACGTCCGGTCGCAGGGATAGTCCTGGGTTAGCCCGGAATGCTTGGACGATCACGTCACGGAGACCTCGATCAGTGTGGAAGGTGGATTCGTATGCCTCCTGGCACGCTTCTGGGAAGTCGGGACTATCGAGGTGCAGATCAAGCTCTTGCACAAATTTCTGTTGTGCGATAACTTTCAGACCTGCAATGCCGTATCTGTGATGGTATGTTAGCCATGCATGACCTGTGTGTGCGTGGTTTTCTGAGATCGCGTGATTGGAGGGACGTGGTTCGTTTCGAGGATGTAGAGGTGAGATCTGTGCAGGAAACGCTAATTGTGTGCTACAGGGGTAAAGAAACAGAAGGAAAGATAGACAATTGAGACGTGGCGATCTGATGTGGTACGTGCATTGACCTGAAGTGATTGGGCTTTGCATACGCTCGGTGACGCAATTGGCGGCGTTCGTCGGTGTTGGACCGCCTTGGTACCCCAAGCACATCACAGGCGCAAATGTAATCTGCGGGCGCAAATGAAAGGGGTCCAGTGGACTGGGACGCGCATTCAGGCAGATGAAGAAAACCCAAATAATGACGAAAGATCATACGTACTTCTCAGCAATTGCGTACACTTTTGCATGAGTGACGAGGTGTGCACTCTGCATGGCAAGCTCGGGCTCTGATTGCTCGCCTTCTAGCTCATCGATTGCAAATTGGTCGAACATCGGCGTGTCGGGGAGTTTTGACGACGCATCCAGATTTTGGAGGACAGGTTCGTCGGCGGGAGGCGTCAGCGGCATCGACAAATTAGATGCCGTCATGCTCGCTAGCAAAGGGTCTTCCACGAGGGCCAGATTCAACTTCTTGGGCGGGCCGCGTTTCGAGAAGCCTAAAGACAGCGGTGATGCCGGGCGCGATGAACGTTGCGAGAATCGACGCGACTGCGTCTTCTTCAGATAATCCATATGGTAGAAGTCTGGAAGGACCTGGATTAGTCTGCGCTTCGACGCGTGTTGGGTTGTACTTACAGTGGATCATGTGCTCTACGGCCTCAGCATCGTCTTCGGAAAGGTCAATGACACCAGTCTCTGCCTCTAGAAACGAATTGCGGCAAGCACCCTCAAAGAAAGCCGATCTTGTTGCGAGCAAAACTCGGTGTACGGGATATTTTCTCGCTCCACACACAATGGTCAAGTCTGAGAACTTGGGATCGGAGAACAGACTTGTCGAATTAGCATTGCAACAAACAGACTGAGTTATGACTTACGATGCCATTGCTTGTCTGAGCTCTAATGTGGGTGCGTCCATTGAATGATATAGGTCGGAGAGGAAGCAGCCTCTTTTCTAGTGAAGATGTTGCGGTGTAGGGCAAAGTTGAGAACGAACTTGCTATGAGACCCTGATCTGCGGCGCAGGTTTCTTTTAAGGGTCAGGCTGTTGGCCGAGGGCGGTAGCACGGGCCTTGCGTAAGAGCGCTGTGAGGTACGTAGGGGTCGGCCAACAGTTGTTGATGAACGCGGCGGATCCGGTTCTATGGTAAGGCTGCACAAGGGTGACAAGATCGGCGGCAGGGGACGGATGGGGCTTTCGTGGCCTCGGGATGGCTTTCGTGGCCTCGGGATCTACCGATTCAAGCAGATCTATCTTGATTTCGCACTCGAACTGGGGGATGTGCGTCCTCTTGTATGCTTGAAGCTACGACACGCTGGCGTCAGTCTGGCGAGGTGCAGTCATTTCAACTAAGTCGCGCTGCGTAGGCTTGGAGTCTAGACGGGTCACAAGGTTTCCCTTCAATGCTGTCAATGGTCGAGAAAGCTAAGCTGACACGCAACTGTCCGCCACAAAGGCCAGAGGCTTGGCCGCCATGTAGCGGACAGTTGGGCCCAGGCTTGCGCAGGGAGCTGTCTGTAAGCGTACTCATGTCTAGCAGGGATAAGCTGCTTTCTAAGAGGATCTAATTTCATAGTGGCTGCAGCGAACGCAGGCGAAGGTCGAGCTGGACAAACACTGGCTAGGAGGGCGAAGCGAGGACGGCGCCATCATGCGCAGTGGTTTCGCAAATCAGATGACCATGCGAGTGGCTAGTTCATCTCTATCCTTTACGCATGAATTGGTAGAGTTGCATTTCGCAGCGGTCGGTGAAACAAGAGCGCCGTGCTCCGTGATGCAATCTGGTCGAGGGTGGGGTGGGGTGGAGGCCGAGCGATGGCAGTTATGCGGGGAGCTTTGCTGGGACGCAACCGTTCCACCACCTCATACCTAACTGACGTTTGGCGGCCATGCGCAATGAATGTCGTTCTGGGCCTGGTATGTCGATCCATGCCTGTTTGAGATGTGCTTCAGCTGCAGAATCACGGGAAGAGCTGCTGGGCGTTGCTGTGCAACTTCATAGTACGCCGCCCAACTGCTGTCTTACTCAACAGATGGCCACTGGGCGCGGAGAAGGTTCACTTGAAACTCCCATCATGAAGGACGTCTACGAAGGACGGAGTACGCAGCTCCTCGCCGGATGTTGCCGCAGTAGGTAGTTGCTGGCGCGAATGTGTCTCATCGGCTGTAGGCGCTTGGCAGTGCCCATCGGTCTTCCAGCTTCCGTGAGACAACACTGGGTGACATGCTGCAGAGTGCCATGGTGCGCCAGAGATGAGGACGAGGGAAAGTGAAGAGTCGCAATGCCTGCGGCCTCTTTGAACGGCTCGATCGCTAAAGCTTTGCGCTAAGCACCACTCAGCCTCTCATTACCGACGCCACGTGCTGGGCTCGAGGAAGTACATTTGGAGGAATTTGGGGCTGGTGTAGGATCGAAAGATGACAGATGCAGACTGGAGAACAAGGCGTGGGGCTGCAAAAAACTTGTCTAGGCGAGCTGAGGTCTGTCGTATCTGCGGGCTGAATTCTCCATAGTGTTTCGCGACAAAGTCAAGCTGCATGGTTAAGCGCCTCAAAAGAACTACCGAGGCGGCGAGACGGGTCGTACACTTCTCGATCTCAACGTGTTGTGTTGGTGTTGGTGTTGCTGTCGAGTGACGGGCGGACTGCTTACCTAATGCGCAAGCGAGGCGACCGGGGAAGTGACGTTGGTCGAGTGTTGACGTTCAGCGAGCGAGCCAGAGCTCTGTGAGAACAACGGCAATTCACTTCAGAGCAACGAGACTCACCCACCAACACAACGGTCCCGTGATCTCACCGCCCCAGACCCCAGAGTTGATGCCTTCCTCCCAATAATCGTCGGCCCTCTCCTTCTCCCACCGTCCTCCCCCAACTTCCCCCGCCGCCGAGCAACCCCGCGTGCACATCAGCCATGAGCGACTTCAAGCTGTCAGCTACTCTGCGCGGCCACGAAGACGATGTATGTATACCCACCCATGTGCTCCTTCTCTGTTCAGCCCCCAACAGAATGACTAACAACATTACAAGGTCCGAAGCGTCGCCTTCCCCTCCCCCGCCTCGGTCGTGTCCGCTTCTCGAGACTTCACAGTGCGCGTGTGGTCGCAGCAAACCGCCAAGCCGCCAACATGGGACAGCACCATCAAGACACACGGCAAGGAGTTTGTCAATTCACTCGCCATTGTGCCGCCGACAACGGCGTATCCCGAGGGTCTGATTGTCTCGGGCGGCAAGGACCAGATCATTGACGTGCGACAACCGAGCAAAAACCTGGACGATGACGCCGAGGCTCTTCTGATAGGGCACGGCAACAACGTATGCGCACTCGACGCTAGCCAGGACGGAAAATACATTGTGAGCGGCGGCTGGGACACGGAGGCGCGCCTGTGGGAGGTCGGCAAGTGGGGCGATTCGAAGCTCCTTCCTGGCCACGAGGCGTCTGTGTGGGCCGTTCTTGCCTACGATAGCAACACCATCATCACGGGATGCGCCGACAAGAAGATCCGCATCTTCCAGACCTCAGGGAAGCAGGTGCAGTCAATACAGGCCCCCGAAGTCGTGCGCGCCCTGTGTCGACTGCCTGCAAACCATGCCTCGGGCGCACACTTTGCCTCCGCTGGCAACGATGCTATCATCCGCTTATGGACTCTAAATGGAAGGCAGATAGCTGAGCTTCACGGTCACGAGAACTTCATCTACTCGCTGGCAGTGCTGCCCAATGGCGGACTGGTGAGCGCAGGCGAAGACCGGACAGTGCGGGTATGGGAAAAGAACCAGTGCATACAGACCATCACACACCCAGCGATTTCCGTATGGACGGTTGCTGTGTGCCCAGACAATGGCGACATTGTCACCGGTGCGAGTGACAAGCTCGTTCGCATCTTCACCCGCGAGCCAGAGCGGCTCGCCTCCGAGGCCGAGATCCAGCAGCTCAACGACGATGTCAAGGGCTCATCGATACCACAGCAGACCGTTGGAGACATCAACAAGGAGAAGCTCCCAGGACCCGAGTTCCTGACCCAGCGATCGGGCACCAAGGAGGGCCAAGTCCAGATGATCCTCGAAGCAAACGGCAATGTCTCGGCATACCAAATGGTCTTCAGCCGCCAATGAATGGCTGAATGTCGGCACTGTGGTTGACTCGGCAGGCAGCGGTGGACGCAAGGTATCGCATAACGGCAAGGAGTACGACTATGTGTTTGATGTAGACATTGAGGACGGAAAGCCACCACTCAAGCTTCCTTACAATCTCAACCAGAACCACTACGAAGCTGCGCGAAAATTCATCGAGGACAACGAGCTACCCCTGACCTACTTGGACCAGGTGGCAAACTTCATCGTCCAAAACACACAGGGCGCAACGTTGGGGCAGGCTGCCGGACCAGGTGCAGATCCATGGGGTTCAGAGTCGCGATACAGGCCAGGCGATGCGAACCAAGTCTCACAGGCGCCCCCAACACCTGCAGCCCCAAAGATTCTTCCCCAGAAGGAGTATCTCCCCATCGCATCAGGAAACCACAAGGTCATCTTCAAGAAGCTGCAAGAGTTCAATCAGGCATTGATCGATGAGGGGCACAAGGGCATCTCGCTCAATCCTTCCGACGTAGAACAACTGAGCACCACCGTATCAGCAGTAGAGAAGGGTAATGGAAAGGGTGTCGATCTTACAGGCATTGATCTCCTTCTCAAGGCAGCGACACAATGGCCGGCAGAAAAGCGACTGCCCGCGCTAGACATGCTTCGGCTTGTTCTCATCTTCGAAGAGCCGACAGCACACATTGTTTCGCCTGAACAGAACTTTGTCTCGTCGCTCACCGAGTCTGGCGTCTTCACCGAGTCATCACCACCAAATAACACCATGATGGCTATCCGTTGCGTCAGCAATCTGCTCCAGACGGACAAGGGCCGCATGCTGGCGAGCACTGAGTTCGATCAGATACACCCACTGCTGTCGTCATTTCTGACATCATCAAATCGCAACCTCATCATCGCGCTGACGACCCTCTACATCAACTACTCGGTTCTGCTTACGTCAGAGAACAACGCGGACCGCGCCTTGTCGCTTCTGGATGACCTGTCCAAAATTCTTACCTCAGCTACCGACTCGGAAGCCGTTTACCGCGCTCTGGTCGCCACTGGTACACTTCTGTCTCTAGGGCCCGACTTCTGTGAGGCTGGTAGAGACATCCTCCAGATTGGCGATGCGGTCTCGCACGCAGAGCGCAAGGTCAAGGAGCCGCGGATAAGGAACGTCATCGCGGAGATTCGCGAGAAGCTGCAGGGCTGAATTAGAACCGCCTTGTCAGGCTCCGACGGTTCGAAGGGAAAGACACGTGCAAAGCGCGTCTAGACCTATGCACTAGTCGCCAATACGCATTGTGGAGGAATGTATCATACAGGTATTTTGGCATAGACGGATTGAATGAGTATGAAAGCGGAACGAGCAAGCATCCTGACGGCATTTTTCAGCGAGCAAGTAGTAGCATCACACCGCCATGAAGGCTTGAGATAGCGGCGAATAACGAAGAATTGATCAAAACAGAACTGCCCAGTAATGCTGTACTTTTGTTTTGCTAATATAATCACCCGTCGTCAAGATCACATCTTTAGATGAGCCACAGGAACAAACTACAACATACGCGTCCTGTACCGCGTTCTCTTGCATGTCTTCCATGCTAACTAATTATTTACCCATCCACGGGAGAGAAGTAATTCTCCGCCCCTCACATACCACTCTTCCTAGCAATTCATGCATTAATGCCGCGAGCATTATAGTTCACTACCTACAGGCATACACCTTGCACCTACGCTAGCGCACCCGTCGCGGAATGACGCGCGAGACGAGTCAGAAGAACTGCAATTCTTTAGCTTTGCGACTGCACGTTGGTGCGACTCGTGGCGGTGTGGTGAGGCAATCGTCATTTGATCGGCCACAATGAAGCTCACCGACTCACACGTTCACGGCGGAGCTTCCCAGCTCCTCTAATGAGCAACATTCGAGGCCAATGCTTGTGTGCTACTTTCACCGCTGCATGTCGGCGCTCGGTATTGCGGAAACGCCGACACGCGACGTATGCCAAGGGACGTTGCGTGGCCTGTGTACGCATGTCGAGAGGTGTACCGTAGGGGAGGGAGAGCCGCGTGGCTGAACATGAGCTTGGGATTTGGATGTTCGATACTCGGCGTGGTGGTGGATCCGAAGATGCGATGCGGATCTGGGGTGCGATGATGGGTATGAAGTTTAGCCGACGCTAGGGCCGATTTGGCATAGCGCAAATGGGGATGGGGAAGTTAATGCCGAGGGGGATGTGACGTGGTGGCAGCGTCGACATTTACGTTGAAGGGGTTGGTTTCAACATACTGTGTCTTTGATGATTATGAGGAGAGATTCGAGTTGATAGTGTTGATGCAGAAGGATTGAGGCTGAAGACTAGTCCTCTCTCGTGACGTCAGGAGTCCAGTCGTTCTATGACAGCATCATGTCTACCAAAAACGTCAGTAGAGTCTGGCGCGAAAGGCTCAGGTACAAGCTTCGAATGCTTTTCTCCTCCATAACACTCAAGTCCTATGGTCTTTCTTCACCCAGAACAATTAAACGCATCACGTATTCTCCAACCTAACACCGACATGTCATCCAAAAACGAACAAGGCGGCATGGACGTCAAGCAAAAGAACGGTACCCTTTATCTATATCCCTAGCATTTTCCACACCTACTCACGAAGATAGTCTTCAACGCCCCCCTTCACAAACACTCCTCCGAATCCAGCGCGCCCAAATCCCTCCCCTCGTCCCTGCACGCCGGCTACTGCACAGCCGCCAACCCCATCGGCGCACAACTGACCTCAGCCTTCATCCGCGCCTCGGGCCTCAAGGATGTCAGCGCCGGCCAGCGGTTCTGCGTATCCGCCGCGAGCTGGAAGAAAGTAGCAGATAAGGGAGAGGATGTGCCTGGCGTGACGCTGGCGAGTAGTCATGTGGGTGCGTTAGATAGTGTGGGGTTAGATGTATTGAAGAAGTGGGAGGTGCGGGATCATAGGTATGTGCTATGTGAGGAGGGAAGAGGGGTGGAGTGAATGGGATGAGTGAAAGCTGACTTTGTGTGTCTAGTCATCAACATGGGGCAGCGAGGGCGGGGGATGGGAATGGTTTTGTCAGGGAGAGTGGGGAGATTGGGGGGAAGGAGCCGAGGGCTTAGGGGGTGGGGTGGTTTGTGTTTTCCAAGAGAACTGCTGTAAACGCACGATTAGGACCAAGCTAAGTTTGCTTGGAGACTTTTGTTTGTCTGTGGACAAAACCGCTTTGTATCACCTACGTCACTGAGACACTCGATGTTGAACGCAGCGGCAAGAGATTGTGTTTGCGATGTTGTATAAATGCATGGTAAATTTACTCGTATAGCAAGCATTGTTAGTGATTATGGCGCCCCACACAGCGGAAGTGACATATAATTCGTATCCTGTCTCTGAACTTCCACCACTTAGTCGTCTAGGTTTATACTAAACTTGCATATGAGCAGCCATATATACCATCAATATGGAAAGTAAGATTAATAAAGACACTTTGTATTCAGGACGTTCCGTTAACGTGCTTTAGATACTATACAGCAATCATGTTCTCCTAACCTCAGGGTAAGTGCCATCCTATAGAGCACTTTCGGCGATCTCCTAGGTTACAGTGTATTCAGTCTTGCGACCCCGGCTCGCAAATTCCGCCTTGACCCAGTTCGCAAGGCCGCGAAGCACTCGCTCATGCTCAGTTGTCATCCACAACCCATGCCAGTGGACAGTGCGCAGCCTCTCACAATCGAGAAGTCGACGCAGGTGATACTTGGTGACAAGTTCTTCAGTAGACCTGAAGCGATGGTCATACTGTCCGGTATCCTCATCTAAGACGTGATAGCCGATGAACCTAGGGCCCATGGTCAAGTGCACAGTCCGCAGGCCCTCGCAGTGCACTGCCAGCTCAAGGTCAGAGTCCTCAGTATTCAACACCCCAGTCTCGCGATCGTGCTCCGGGAAGAAGTCAAAGTTCCGGAAGGACAGTTCGCGGATATTGAGCTGGCCACCGGGTACCGAGGCAATGAACTTTCGAAGGAAGACATTGTCGTGGATCGAAGCGATGATGTAGCTCGCGTTCCGCATGAACACAGCAACAGTCTCATCTCGAGTGGACCTGGATAAGAAGCAGACTCGAGGGAGAAAGCTAGGGCGATCCGGCTCTTCGCGCCGGTAGACGTGGGATCGAAGATGGATTCCATTGGAAAATGTGCCGCCAGCGCGCATGGCAGCCTCCCAGACCAGCTCACGGACTTCGGGGGGAAACTCGAACAGGTCAAAGCCGGTTGTGCGACTTAATTTGAGCACATCCGCATATGTATAGGCGCCAGATGTATCGGTGACCTCGAGGGCATCAGAGGCTTGGGCAGAGTCGAGGGGCGGGAAGTCGTCTTGGCCGTATTTCGGTGGGCGTTGAAAAGTATAGGTGTCGGTTTGGAGGCCAAGGCGAGGATCTTCATCTCTTGAAACTACACGAATATGTGAGTCGACGTAGAGACGACTGAAACTCGGGAGGAAGTCATCCGGGAAGGCAGTGGTAGAGAACATTTCGGTGGGGGAATTGCCAAGGGGAGAGTCGAGTCGATCTTTTGAAGTTGAGGGTTGATGAGGTATTTTGGGTGGTTGAGTGTTGTTGATGCGGAGTCTTGCGAGACAAGAAGAGGTGCAGGATGAGAGTTGTCCCCAGGAGTACTTTATACACAGGGGGTGAGTGGTACGCCTAAGATTCTTTCCACAGGCTTGATGACCGACCAATTGGTCGGCCATCACTCCCCAGGCTACAGTAGGCCTACGAATTTCCTATCAGCCTCGCACTGACCAGAAACTTGACACGCTAATCGCTCGCCAACTCCTATTACTCGACCTTACGACCCAGCTCCTCCGCCAACATTTAGTCAACCAATTGTGTCCACACAAAGTAAGTCATTTATCCCCACAAGCAAGATAATAACTAGCGTAGCTGAATTAGCAAAGCGTAGCACTAAATGGTGGTCCTTACAGTTCCTTGCCGTGGGCATCCTCGACACGATGTACCAGCCCCAGTGACCGCTCCATATGCTTTCTATGAAGAGCAATTTCCGCTCCTGACTTCCCTTGAGTCCAAAGCTGCCCTGATCTCCAAAAATTTGAGCACTGGCGCCCGCACCTGGGTCGAAGTCGTCCGTTATGGGGCACTGAAGACGGCCGTGGCAGGTATGTTGATATTGAACTTCAATTCCATAAATTTCACATGAGAGCTGACGAAAACAAAGCACCAGCGGTCATCGACGACAACAAGTGTTCGCCCCAGATTTCCATCCCCAATCCAGAACCAGAGCCTGAGTTCCACAACTTCATGCAACTGGCACGAGAGCTCCGTCTCGTCATCTGGGACTTGGCCATGCGCGATGAGCCATACCATCAGCCTAACGGAATTGGTATGCGCTACTTTATCGACCCGATCGCATTGCGCGAGTACGTCAAGGTCGGCGACGATCCAATAAGCCCCAATTTCCTACCGGCCATTTGCTCGGTATCCGAGGCGACTAAGGAAGAGATCATCGCGGTAGTTATCGAGGGGTCGAAGTTCATGGTGGCATCTATCAAAGACAACGCCTTTCTTCAGACGTTCCTCAAGGCTGCTCCAGGACGTCTTGAGCTTTGTCGCGACCTGAGCTTCGACTTCTTCAGTCGCTTTCCATATGGCTACGAGAAGAATTCTGACTTGGAGCTGGCCGTCCTTTGCAATGGTTTGCGCACGATCAAGTTGACGTTTCACTTCGAGCCACTGACATACCTTGTCATGGAGAGCGAAGATAACATGACTTTGAGCCGTCGGGCACGCTCCCCTAATGAACTACTCGAGAACTTCAAATTGCAGAGACTTCTGGACTGTAGGAGTCTGAAGAATATAACCATCGAGCAAACCAGCCAGCACGTAATGGAGGCTTCCAGGGCGGCAAATGATCTGGGAGAGTTGATCAAGACCAAATTCTCGCAGTTGTCACCGCCACAGCACGTAGGTGTACTTTACACCCGGCAAGCACCACGGCCTCGTCGGCTCTACACATATTATTAGGTTCGCTAGTCTAGCCTGTGTCAGTAGAAGACTAGGAAAGTATAATGAAGAGATTTGCGATCAGTTTCCAACACGTCTTAGCCATCGAAATTATACGCGCTTCCTTATCAGAAACGCCCTGCGCACTAGATCAATGCCAACAAAGCTTTCCCGCAAATTTCAAAATCAAAGATATGTAACCACACCTTGACTCAGCTCACAGCTTTGCCTCATCTCTTCTCAACTCCACACATCCTTGACTCATTACAACTTTCTCACCTTTCCCAGTTTGATCTTCGACGACCATCCTGAAAAGTACTCTTTGCCTTCCTTCCTGTGTCACTTCCTCCCACATCTCCGTCTTGACTTCCTCACTCAATACAGCTAATACCGGCTTATTCAGCCTGACCTTTACACTGACAAATCTGCTTACGTCTCCTGCACAGAAAGCCTCAACGACATGCCTTACACCAATCCCTAACGTGCAAGTACCCGTCAGAATCGGCGCCGGAAACCCTGCTGCAGTCGCAGTGTTCGGATCAATATGTAACGGATTCAAATCACCTGACGCAGCCCGATACAATGCCGCCTGCTCCGGCGACGTCTTATGCGACAGCACCTTATCCGGCTTTCTCGACGGCGTCGGATGAAGCATCGTCCTCTCTCCTCTCGATGTTTGTTGCGCATTTGCTCCAGCAGTCGGTACCTTCATGACAAACCCCGCCCATTCGTTTTCACAAACCACGTTTCCCGATCCCTCCTCGCTTGTGAAAATATCCACACAAACTAAAACCCCCTTCTTCCGATCCACAACGTCCACCACCCTCGCCGTCGTCTTTAATCGAATTTCATCCGCGCCTTGTGGAATGGGATACGCCAGCACAAGCTTGAGATAATGCTCACCATGGACGTAATTGTGTCCCTGGAAGTTTGGCAAGAAATCGCTCATGGCGCGGTGTACAAGACCCATTACCGCTATGCCGTGTACGGCGCCGAAAGTGGGGAGGGCATGGAAGCTAGGGTGGCCTTCGTAGACTAGTGCGAGATTGATGCCAGATGCGCCTAGGGCGAGGTTGTAGGATATGATCTGTGAGACGGTGTAGGATGTGGTCATGGACCAGGTGCGTTGCTTGATGGCTGGAAGGTTGATTGTTGTGGGTGGCATGGTTTGAGATATGATGCGGTTGGAGAGTGGAGATTTGGTGTTTGAATGCACTTTCAACACATGCAAGTACTTGCCCGAATGATGTTTAGGTACATATGTATGTTTTGGAGATACCCCGCATTTCTTCTCACGCTTACTCGCAATCGAGACCTCGCACAATCTCGCTCAAGGAGACTTCAGCAGAAGAGAGACAGAAAGTGTGCACAGATATTTATAATCTGCTAATGCGATCCATTGCGTCGCTTATTCATTGATGATAGACTGAATGGGTCCATAGTATTACAAGTGATGATTCGACGGACGATGACACAGGTAAGAAGATTCAGTGCCAAAGCCGAGTGGCTAGAGAACCTTGCCGCGAAGAAATTGAAGTCCCAGCTTAAACCTGGAGTTCCTGGCGCTCAGCCGGCTCAAGAATGCCGCGCGAACCTCCGTTCTGCCCAGCCTGCTCTGCCTTGCTGAAAGTCCTGCCGCCAGCACCCATGTGTAACCTGTCCGTATCGATGAGGCCATCCTTGCGCAGCGAAGATGCGTCGAATTTGGCGCTGGTGATTGGGTTGACGTGCAAGACGTACATGGTGTCGATCTCCTCGAGCGATCGACCCTTCGTCTCAATCATGAAGAAGTATACGATGAAGAAGAGCGCGAAACAGCAGGTTCCAAACACGAGACCATAAAGGTAGTCGATCTGACGGGTGATCATTGACGAGAGGAATGAGATTAGGAAGTTGAACAGCCAGTTGGCGGCGGTTGCGAGAGCCATGCAGAGAGCGCGGTAACGAGCAGGGAACTATCGTAGGTTAGCATTATTCGCAAAAGCTTTCGTATTCCAGCGCTTACCATTTCACCAACGATAGCCCACACGAGAGGACCCCAAGTGGTAGCGAAAGCCGCAATGAAAAGGCACGTGAAAACAATCATCACATTGCCGGGCCCAGGCGTAAGCTGTGGGTTTTGCTTGTCGAGTGTGTAGTGACCGACAAAGGCGTAGATGAAGAGGCACATGCCCATCCATGCCGCACCAGCCATCATCGCCTTGCGACGACCGACATTCTCGACAATCCACAGGCCAACGATTGTAGCCGCAACGTTGACGGTACCAAGGATGATGGAGGTCACGTAGGAGTTTTCGAGACCAGTAGCCGTAAAGATGGTAGTGCCGTAGTAGAAGAAGTAGTTTGCACCAGTCAGTTGCTGGCCCGCTTGTAGTACCATTGCGAGGAGAGTACGGTAGAGCATTCGGGGTCCAGTAAAGATCTCGTGCCATGGGTGGTCGCCCCCAGCGCTCTCGGCCTCTAGCTTCTCCTGGATTTCACGGATCTCGGCATCGATAAAGGCGCTGTGCGGGTCGACTCCGTTGAGGCGGGCCATGTTCGTGCGGGCCTCATCAATTCTGCCCTTGCGGTACGCGTAGCGGGGCGACTCTGGAAGCAGCAGGATGGTGCTGCCAAGAATGATGGCCCAGAGTGCGGAAAGGCCGTTGGGGATTCTCCACTGCGCGGAGTTCGAGTAGTCTTTCACGGTACCGTAGTTGACCATGTAGGCTGTCCAGATACCAAGAGTGATGAGCAGTTGGTAAGAGCTGACAGTTGCTCCGCGAATGCGCTTGGGAATTGACTCTGACTGGTACATTGGGACGACAGTGGACAGCGCTCCTATGCCAAGACCGGCAGTGAAGCGGCCCATTGCGAATTGTACCCATACCTTTTTGCTGGTAATCTCGATGATCACACCAATGATGTAGAAGAATGCTGAACCGGAAATCGTGAGGCGTCGGCCGTAGGTATCGGCGAGAGGTGCTGAGCACAAGCATCCGAAGAGTGTACCAATACTGTCTCGACGTAAATATAAAGCACAAAATTCTCCATCTTCACAACTTACGCAAGAAGACCAACAATAGTTCCTTGGCGAACATCGGAGAATTCTCCATTGTCACCGAACCGCTCGATGAAGTCTGGCATTGCCAAAAAGCCCGAAATCTGACCACTTTCATAACCGAACATGAAGCCACCAATGCTGGCGACGGCCCCTAGTACGACCGCAATAGCAGGGATGCGACCTTCAGGAACGACATTCTCTGCCGTGTGAGAGTTGCCCCTTGGTGGTGTGTCTGCTGGCGTAGAGTTGGCAGGGGTGCCTTTCTCATGAACAGCCTCGGTCGGCTTGCGGAAGAAGCGCATTTTGTTTCAGGCGGCGTGAAAGCTCGATTCAGTTGATACTTCCACCAGATGTTTTAAGGTGAAATCGTTGTATGGGTCTGGGGTGGAGGGGAAGTCAAGTGCGGACTTTGAGGAGAGGTTCGCGCTTCATAAATAGTCGGACGCGATATCGTGGAGTCGCGTGGCCAACTGACAGTGGAGCCCCGGTCCTAATTTCTTTCAATGCACCAGATCACGGAGCATCGCGTTGCAGGTGTGGTGACCGAGGCCAATACAGAAAAGTATGCTTTGGTAAGCCGGTGATACAGGGTCACGGCTATGTGGTGCGTCCCAAAGCACGTTATTTTCTCTAGTCATTCGACGAAAGCAACACTCGGACCGGGAAGCGACCGATCAGAAAAAAAATCTTCGATGTTCATGATCGGAAGACTGAGAATTTCACCCGACAATTTGGGGCGCCACGGTGATCTTTCAACAATGGAAACATTGCACAATGCGAGGCTCCTTATCTTGTCCCTCTCTGGAGGAAAGGACTTCGAAGGTATTGACTGCATCCAGCAAACGAGCTCTTGTTCATCCTGTCGATATGGGAAATGTTTCAGATGTGAACCGCATAGCAGGGGGCCCATGATGCGCAAGTCGGTTCGGCTCGTACAGTTCAAAGCCAATCAGTCCCTGAGCGCTAGCCTTCTTCGATTTCGTACCAGCTGCGACGTCATCGCGAAGTGGGTTTGGATTCTCAGGCTGTGGAGACATGATCGCCGGCGTCGCGCGATATTCCGGAATGTTCGTTACACAATCTAGAGCCATGGAAGCTGTGATCTTTGCGTGATTATGAAATGCCAGCAATGCTACAGCCGTTTGTTCGCCTTGGACCTCCGTTATTCAAAAGTCTCCTCGAGATCTGGTGTCGTGATCATTGGTGCCATGGTGGTGATGTTCTGGCCGACCTTGACCGAGCGTGCTCCGACGTTGCGTGCAGCCTCATTGTGATCTCCGAAGTTGCAGCGCTAGTGGTCCGCAAATGCGCAGATTCTTCAAGCAAGTTTTGACGATGGTCGCATAAAAGAGGGTCGTGGTGGAGCAGTGTCGTAAAATCGATGGCCCATGGGTAAACGGCATTTGTAGTCGGGTTTACCGGGTCTCTGCAGACATTTTCAGGGGGCGACAGCGTCCCAACGCGCGGTAGCACAATCTGTGCAGCACCTGCATGCTGCATGGAACAGCCTCCGCGACAAAGAGATCACGTATGGTTGGGACATGCTGTAGTTCTGGTCACGGTCAGCTCACCTGTCTAAGAATGGATGGGGCGGCCTCAATGATACGGGGCCGGCACGCGCGCGGAAGGGAAAGTGTTGCTTACCACAGCAATGCAATGGCGTGATCAGCAGTATTGGGTCTGGCTTCGATTTGTGCCAGCGTAGGGAACGAGGACGACCAAGGTTCTCCAGACCATCGCCATCATACTTGAACCATTTCTCCCCACGGGGTGCACGCCTTGCTTTATATCGTCCCCCTCGGACAGGTGTACCCCGAAATGTGGAGAACAACGGTGAATGCTAGGACGATTTGAGCAATGCACCCGATGTTCCAAAAAGGATTCGGAGAAACTTGAGTCGTATTTAAGCATACCAAGGCCTGTGATTTGCGTGCGATGGCGCTTCTCAGTCGGCCGAAGCAGTTGCTGTGATGTCCAGCGGAAATTATGGCAGACGGGCAGCTATACGATATAGAAAAGACATGGATTTCGTCGAGTTAAGGGTTGAAACAACCTTTGAGTTCTCTACAGTGATCAAGTATCATAGTGCCAGAGTAATTGGGCCTGATGAACATCGACAAATATCTCTGGGTTGATGAAGATGTGCCGGGAGTTGGGATCCGGGGAACACTAGTCTCAATTGGGCTGTGGCGTCAACAACCCGTGCACAGCGTAGGAACTACCACTTCGTCGAGCACACAACCTTTCACGCTTCAACTTTCCGATCAGGAAGACCTACCTTCCCATAGAACTCTCCAACAGTATCCTTGGATTATGGACAGCTTTGTCGGCATGCTGTGCATGTGCTCCGCATCCGACTTCCTCGCGTGACCCACTTGGAAAAGAGCAAGATGTATGAGGATCCCTTTGAGTGTTTAGATATGGCATGCTATGAAATATGCATCCATTCAGTCCTTCGTCCTGATGTGATTCCAAGCGCCACCTCCCGTACAACGTTGCAAGCTGTGGAGAAGGCGGGACTGGGGTAAGATCGTCGAACAACCTCGGCAACCTCGGAACCCATGGAGACTCGATCATAACGATCCTTTCTCTGCCTTAACAACCGACTGGGAACGTTTATAATGCTGTTGTAACGCAAGTAGATTTAATTAAATTGCGATTGATCATATTGTACTGTATCAGCAAAAGGTCAAACACAGCCATAGAGCAGCTCCATTACCAAGATGCCGTGGCTATCACAAGAATCTTACCCACTGCCAGAGGAAGATTTGGTATCTTTCGCTTTCGGAAACACCGACTATGACAATGATAAACTGGTACGACTGAAGGAAGCCGTGGGAATTGAGTGTTGACACAGCCAGGTCTACCACGACGCCGAAAATGAGTCGCGCACTTTGTCACGTCGGCAAGGTCTAAGTATCGTTCAAAAGTTAGTTGCTGGATTCCGCAAGGCTGGCCTCCAGAAGGGAGATTGCTTTGCAATCACATCTTTCAATGATATCATGTATCCAATGGTCTTCCTTGGGGGAGTGGCAGCTGGTGGCGTCTTTTCTGGGACAAATCCCGCGTACCGTGTCGCGGAGATGAGACACCACATTCGGACCGCTGAAGTCAAATTCTTCATCGTGGAACCAGAACTACTGGATGTGGTGGCTGAGGGTGCGACAGCGGAAGGTATACCCAAAGACCGGATCTTCATCTTCAACGTGCGCGGACAAAAAGTGCCCGATGGTTACAGATCGTGGGAGTGGTTACTTGAACATGGCGAAGAAGACTGGGAGCGCATCACGGATCTCGAAACCTTGAAGACCACCGATGTCGCCCGTCTCACTACGTCTGGCACGACTGGCCTACCGAAGATAGCCTGTCAGAGTCATTACAATGCCACGTCATGGCATACTATGACAGCCACAAAGTCGCAAGAATCGATCACCTGGGAGCCCAGAGGCATTTCTCCTTTGCCCTTATTCCATGTTGCCACGGTACCAAGCATACATGCGTCTCCATTCCGCACCGGACATCCAGTATGGATCATGCGCCGCTTTGAGTTGGAGCCCTTCCTTGCCGGCATCGAGAAACATCAGGTCACCAACCTCGGAGTGGTACCGCCGCTCGTTATCGCCATCATAAATAGTCCACTGAGCAAGAAATATAGCTTGAAGAGTATACGAACGGCAGCCGTAGGCGCAGCACCGTTAGACGCGGGTAGTCAGAGGAGGCTGAGGAAACTACTTGCACCAGATGCGACATTCACGCAAGTATGGGGTATGACAGAAACTACTAGCGCAATAACGCTTTTCTATTATCCCGAGGCAGACGACACCGGAAGTGTAGGCAGGCTGATGGCGAACACAGACGTCAAGTATGTGAGAGAAAGGTGCGGATCGAATCTCCTACTAACTACACGCAGACTTGTGGACGATGATGGCAAAGACATTACAGCCTATGATGTGCGCGGTGAGTTGTGCGTCCGTGGTCCAACAGTAGCCCGACAATACTACAAAAACCCCAAGGCAACCGCAGAAACATGGGATGAGGATGGATACTTGCACAGCGGTGACATCCTATACTGCGATAGTAAAACTAAGCTATGGTATATCGTCGATCGCAAAAAGGTGGGCTCACCCCTAGCACCTCCTGCCGGCTCACCGCTGACCTCAACCAGGAACTCATCAAAGTTCGGGGCTTCCAGGTCGCCCCGCCTGAGCTGGAAGCTGTCCTTCTTGAAGCCAAAGATCACATTGTCGATGCGGCGGTGATTGGGTTGAAAGCCAAGCCCGGCTCTGACGCAGAGCGACCGCGCGCTCATGTTGTGCGCAAGCCCGGCAGCGACATTACGGAGGATGGCGTCAAGAGACTGATCAGTGAGAATCTTGCCAGCTACAAGCAACTGACAGGTGGTGTTGTTTTTCTCGATGAAGTTCCGAAGAGCCCTAGTGGTAAGATCTTGAAGAGGGTGTTAAAAGAGTGGGCGGAGGCGGAGGAGAAGGAGGGTAGATCGAAGCTCTGATCTCACGAATATTTGCGGCCAGTGGACAGCGTAGCGCTTCAGGGAGTGGCGAAGCCTCGGTTTGTATATCTTACGATGACATACTAGCTTTGATATAATCACTGTACTATCCAAAAAACGAATTGCCATGGGCCATACATAGATGGTAAACGTTAACGTTACATTGGAACGGGTATCTAGGGTATCCCAACGCCGACCATCATGAAGAGGAACGTGAGCGCATCATAAGCGCAGGATACAAGTGTGTCCATCTAAAAAGCGGCGAGTACTGAGGCAACGCCTTGTTCCGCAAGATGCACCCGAGATGCGCCTACCTGCATGATTTGAGCGAGCAATTCGAGCAAACAAATCGACATGCTACAAGAACATCTACAACTTTTTGCGCCGGTTAGCGATGGGAAGCTTTCCCAGGTCGAAGATCTGGGGAGCTGCATGCTGCCATGGCCAACCGTCTTCCTTGTATTGCTCCCTGTGAAAGTACTCGCGCTGGTCCTCGTGCAGACATTCGCAACGATGCCTATCACAGTCCTTTCCTGACTCCAGACGCGGGCAATCGTTCTGGTATTTAGGCTTTGGTGGGCGATAGTCGACTGGAAGATTTGCTGGCAAGAAACGAGAGTGTCCACGGGTCTTAGCACGCTTTTCTGCTGTGGTAGAAGCAGGAGAATCTTCGACACGACTACAATTGTCAGTTGATGCGTGATTCGTAAGCTCCCATTCATGAACTTACCGCTTTTTGTCGATGTCCTTGTCAGGAAGTCTCTTTGCTTGAGGAAATCCATCGGTATTCTTGTCCCTGCTCGTAATGGTGGTCGTCTTGGTGGAAGCTTTGCTCACCGTCTTTCTGCCTGAGGTATCTTCTGAGGCCGCATCTTGCTTTGTAACGATGGCGGTCGACTCCTTCTCTGGACGCTCAAGGCGCTGACCAAACTTGAGACTAGGATGGAGCTCCGATTCTAACCTAATCGTTAGAGAGAGTGCCTTGTCAATCCCGTGGGTCATACATACCTGAAGTGTTGATGTTGCGAACATCGATCGTGACTGTTGCAAGGAGTGGATCACCAACCTGGTAAACGACTACAGCATAGTCGTTGCGGAGCTCATCATATTTGAAGCCTAGGAGAGTCTCGAAGAATGCTACCTTGGTGCGCTCCGAATCTGCGGGCGCCAAGGTATCGAAGTTACACGCAAGATCGATAGCAAGAGGGAGCGGGGCCAATGACTTATCAACCAGCTTACGGGACGTGTTCGAGGGGGTAGAGATATCAGGCTTGTTATCGGCGCTGTCAATTTGTGCCTCACGATCCTTGGGCTGCGAGGCAGTGTCGTTGCGGGCGCGCGCCTTGTGCGCGAGACGATCACTATCTTGACCTTTGACACCCATCTTGGATGCGGCGGCGGATCCCTTATCTTTGCTCATCATGATAACTAAAGTGTCTGTCAGAGACAGGCGGTATGATAGTGACTGCAGGGCTTACCAATTGGTAGTAGAAACTGGAGGTTGAGCGCGCAGGTGTAACCGATGCGAAATCTTTGATATGTAGTACGCAGAGCACTCTCTATCAGGCTAAACCCTAGCTCCGAGCCTTCTAATTCTCTAGCGTAGACGACACATGGGCCAGCGGCGGAGCGAATACCTACCACGAGTGAATGGGTCTCGATGGCTTGCGGGGCTGTGGAAGCCCGCAGAAGCTACAAATATGACCTCATTCTGAACCTATCAGACGTTCATATCAGGCAACAGTCCGCGATGTCGGCAAAGAATGCTATTGCCTCCTGACATACACGCGTTTGCTCTCTTTCACCTTGACACGGGCTGCCGAAGTCGGGTCAACAGGCCGCAGGCTGCCCATAGCGCAACAGCTAGCGGCTCCCGTGGCATATATAGATACCTTGCCCGTTCCCCTCTGTTTTCTCTCATCAACTTAGCCACCCAGTATGTCTTCCCACCCCGCCTTTGCTCCTCCTCAATCAACTAATTCTTCCAGGCAGTCAATTCGCCCACCTCAGCGCAATACAGCGGCGTGTCTTCCCGTTGGCCCGGTTCAACGAAGGCGTGTCTTCCCTTCACCGACTGTCTCAAAGGCGTGTCTTCCCTTTGGGCTGCGCGCGTCTTGGTGCGTGTCTGTCCGCCAAGACGTGGCGACCGAGTTGCGTTGAGAGTCATTCAAAGCTTATCGAAGTCGTCTTTGACTTCTTCTTTGAGATTTGAGAACGACTTTTGGTTCATCGAGAGCTGATCCCTCTTCGATCTTGTGTCGTGCCTCGCACTTCGGAAGAGAACAGCCTTTGGCGTGTGTCTGTCCACCAAAGCTGTTTTGAACTGGTTGTTGTTTTGACTAGAGTTGACACAGCTCATGTCAGCAGAAGACGTTCTGTTTCTGTGAGTGGGTGGCCAGTTCAGTAGCAGATATTCAACATTACTGCTACAGCACGCTGGGCGAAAGCTTTGGCGCTTGCTCTTGCCGGGATTCAACTCCGGTACTTTTTTCATCGATGTTCATGCCTACTGGGCGTGAACTTGAGGAAGAATTACGTGAGCATTAGAGGAGTCATAGGAAGTCTGAGGTTCACTGCCTCAAATTGCAAAAGCGTAAAATCTTCCTGTTAGCAGTATGAAAGCGGGTACCTGCTTCCGAATGAGTTGACTTTCATGTATGGTTGGTGCGTGGAGGTTCAAAAAGTCTATCATGTCACAAAGAGACAAGATAACGACATAGTGTTCCTGGAAAAGGTATTGGCAGGCATTGCGCATACTGGCATGTACCTCTAACTGGAAGAACTAACAATTTCCATCTTAGTCGACAGTGACTCCTTTTGATGTCAGTTATATAACTCTAACAGTGGCGTTGTCTAATAGGAAGGATTGAGCAGCAGCGTACCTAGGTACTGAACCGTTTGCAAGCTGCATTCAGTTTGGCTCCACAATAGGTCGTATAGGCGCGCAAAGTCACAGGTGGCCTAACGGCACCTGTCCCAATCACTTCAGGTAAGCTCACCTCACTGTTATTTCCTTACCTCCAGTTCTCTTTCTGATCGCCGCTTTGCATCCACAACTAACAACTGCGATCTTGCTTTCAACCGAGAGAACTGATCATGAGGCGCACTCGCCTACGACGTGCACTCGCCCTGACCGGTATGCGCTCTTCTCCATGTTCAACTAATCCATACAGAGATATAACCATGCTCTTCGGTTTCCCTGCAGTCTCCGATTAATATCCCCCATGATTCGCAGAACTCTTCGAATGTAGCGATGACGGCCGATGTTCAGACACCATACCAGCAAATGCTGGGTCAACAGGTATGATCTCATTGAGTGGGATTTACATAATTAGCGGGGTGCCAGGATCGTTGTCGACATTCCGTTGCGGCGGGACAGTCTTGTTGGCGACCCGCGAACACCGCCAAGGCATGTGCTGGGCCCACGACTGGTATAGTGCTGTGTGAATACCCGATTCCAACAGACATCTCACAGCTGCCTGCAGGAAGCAGTGAGATGGCTGAACTGCGCGCATCGCATCAGGTTCCAATCCATCAGGGCCACGTTAGCCGCAAACGTGGTTGCAGTGTCATGAATTGCTCACTCATTTTCGCTGACGGCTGTCTGGGACGTCTTCTCCTCTTCACCGCAAGGCTGATGGGAAGTTGATTACCAGGCCCTCGCTTGTGGAGATAGTGTACCTTAACCGGTATTGGAGGACCAGCTACCTGGTTCAGTCGGTCTTTCAGATGCTTGGTGCTGCTGTCAGTCTTGCTAGTTGGTCATCTTGCTGCAAAGACATAGCAGCAGGACACGGCTCGATTTCACACCGCTCGTCTTTTTCAGTATCGGTATTCGGAAGCTGGCCGGTAGCAAGGAGGTTGCTTGTCTTGCAGGTCCTAGCTTGCTAGGCCTGTTGGATAATTGGCCTTCTGAACTATGACATCAGCAGTTGCGAAGCTGCAGATGTCAACCAAGGGATTGCACTCCCAGCATTAAGCGTCAAGCTGCGCGGTCCCGGGCCTGCAGTGGCAACTATCACGCTTGGTTACGATACTGGTACTTAACTCCTGTATCACTTTCTTTTTTCATTGAGCTTTTTGTCTGTCGGCAAGAACTTGAGGAAGAACAGTATCGCCCTGGACCTATCACGTGTGGCCACTCTTTCATAGCGTTTGAACATCTAAGTGGGACGATTATCCAAGTATCAAGCTATTATTGAATGTAGTCCATAACAATGAACAAGTAGAGAGCAGTAGCATTGAGATCTAGAAAACTTTCACAGCACAATAGTGGTACAACATGCACAAGGTATTAAGAGCCACCTACCTCCATTGAAGCAACCCAACGTTCGTCTCAAGATTTTGTGATTCCTCACATGGTGATATCCTTCATTCGCATGCTATAAATCAGCATCCGACTTCATCAAGACTCACAGGATTCTCATACAGAACACGCGAGTAAAGCACCATTTGAGGATTGTAGCTTAGTCTTACTCTTATCTGTATTGAATCTCGGTGCTGAGCATAATTGCCCCGCAATTCACCAGCCTCACTAAGGACACGCCAGGAGTCGGCACTAGACATACATGATCTCGAAAACCTCATAAACGCACAGGATATTCTAATGCAATACACCACAACAAGACACGATACTCAAAGAAACATTTCAAGACACGTCCATAGTAATCTATTCACCCACACTCATCTACACCCTATCCACCCCATTGTCAAATCGTCGCCCGACCCAGACATCAATACCTCGACATAACCGCCTGCTCAAAATATACAACAACCTTCAACCCAATCCATCATCACAGCCCATCCTCCCCCTCCCTCACTCTCGTCAAAAACGTCGTCATCGGCCACGCCACACGCGCCACAACCCGACTTATTCCTGAACCCATCTCCACCGCTCTAGCCCTAGGCGCGGGTTTCGGCCACGGGAACACAAGTTCAAGGGCGAGTCTATGCTTAAAGTACAATCGTCGGCAGGAGCGGGGGCGCTGGGAAGTGGAGATGAGGCGGGAAGGGTGGTGTTGCTGGGATTGTCGGAGATTGGGACGGTGAGGGGGGAGGAGGAGCGGTGGGAGAGATGTGGCACGGGGCATTTGGGTGAGGAGGTGGAGGTGGAGGCGGGGATTGGAGGTGAGTGGGCTGGTGGTGTGGATGATGGGGGGAGAGGCAATGAGGAGGGAGGTGGAGTTGTGCTGGTATGACTTGTGGCTGCCGGAGGAGATGCGGTATAACTCTGAGCACCTGGGGCAGTACTTGTTGTAGCGTTTTGAGACGTCGAAGTCGTCGCCGATGCGGTGGGATGTGGTTGGCCTGGCTGCGGCCATTGGAAGCAAGTTTGCATTGCCTTGCCTTCGATAGACGTGCAAGTGCCGACAGGGCCGGGAGTTTGAGAGGCTGGAATGGATTTACTCGGTGATGAGATCGCCTGCGATGTTCCTACGAGTGTGCTGTTGTTGATGGAGGGTATGGCGACCGAGAAGAGTGTTGAAGCATTCGCTAGCGCGGCGCTCAGAAGTGTGACTCTGAGGAGTAGCATACTCGGTATTTGGAGTTGAAAAGTAGGAGAAGAGTTGAGGGGATCTTAAAGGTTGGAGACAGTAGTTCTTAAGACTTGACTGATGGACTTGAAGGTTTAGGCGCTTGAAGCATTGCAGGCAACATGTCGTTGTGACGAATCTTGTGATAGTGACGGATCGCCACTGTGAATACAGATGTGAATTAATACGACCACGAACGAGGTTCGAGCAGACGAGAGTGTGCAGTCATTCACGCTTCGTGGTAATATGTCTTGGTTCAGTAAAAAAAGATGGTCCGATTGTGCATGTCAGCAAGACCACTGCAGAAGCCTTAAAGTGCCCCATCACTTCTCCAAAAGCCACTTCACCCCCCTCAGCGTATCCCCTACAAACCTCCTACTCTCTTCCATCTCCGGATAATTCGTCCAAAACATATGTCCATAGCCCGCATATATCTGAAACCTTGTCAAGACTCCCGCCTCCCTCAAGACCCGATCATACAGCACCGCCTCATCCCTCAACGGATCCAGTCCTCCAATCTGAAAAAAAGCCTTCGCCGCGCGCTTGTGCCCCTTGGGGTGATTGAATGGATCCCACAATGGTGACTTAGGATCGGGCGCGTAGATCTCTTCGATCAGGCCAGGCGGTATGCCCTTGAGAACTGGGTCATTAGTAGATTTTGTGCGCGACTCGTACAAATGCGCGAGATGAGGTGGTACATTTGCATCAGGCAGGAGAGCCGGCACGCAGAGATATTGGCCAGTGATAGGCGGCTCGAGTCCCTCATCGCGCGCCCTGAGCGCAAGGACAGCAGCGATGTTTCCGCCCGCTGATGCGCCGCCGACAATCAGTCCGCGCGACGGCGTGGCTTTAAGATCTGCACTGTGGGAAATAGCCCATTTCAGTGCGTCCCAACAGTCGTTGACGCCGGTGGGGAACTTGTGCTCGGGGGCGAGACTGGCGTGTCAGTATTCACAGCCATCACTAGGATGTTTGGATTTGAGGGAGAGCATACCGATATTCAACATTCACGCAAACAGCGCCCAAGTCGCGCGCGAACATGCGGCAATTCAAGTCTTCGTCTGTGAGGTCGCCCATACTCCAGCCGCCTTCGTGGTACATCATGATTAGTGGACTTCCGCTGGTGGGAGGGCCGGCAACGGGCTGGTACACCCGCGCACGGATTGAGGAGCCATCTTGTGTTGGCACGTTGTGGAGCGATTCGGTGACTGATTCTGGGATGGGTCCTGGGATTGTGTAGAGATGGCGCAGTTTCTCGAGGTGTGCAGCGCGGGCGGCGCGTTGGGTGAAGAAGTCTGGGCCCTCGATGGAGACTGGACGGGCTTCGAATGCCTGCGGGTATTGGGTTATCAGATGGAATCGACCAAGCATCAGTCTTGATGGAGATAAACGGTAATGAATCAACGTCGCTGGCGAAACATAAAGACGGGGCTCACCTTTCTATACTCGGGTGCCACTTCCCCAGACTTCAAGACTTCTTCTCGAGTCAAATGTGCCATGATTCTTTGGTTCCCATGTATTATTAGATAATGATCTGATATTGTAAGATGCATTGCAAGACTTCTTTGGAGTCAGGTGTCCATAGCTTTCACGTGAGATGACGTCATCGCTGCATGTCAGCTCACTAGATGAGGCAACAACTCCCGCATGCTGCTCAATATCTTGACCATATGAGCAAGGAACCACAACTGAGTAGAGCTTGCAAAAGAAGCATGTGTCGCAAATGTAAAAGGATTTGTGCTCGAAAAGTTTGAAGAAGATGACCGTAAGCATGCTACCATTCTAATACGGTAGAAAGGAGTTTATCGTCTTCTTCGCTCCCTCTCCCCTTTCCTATAACCTCTTCGCTCATCTCTCCTGTCATCCCTCAGCTCACCTCTGCTATCCCTCCTCTGCTCAGCTCGCGCATTCACCCTGGTCCCCTCCCAACTCCAACTTCCAGCATTAAATCCGGCACGAGCTACCCTACCCAAGTTTCGCGCGTTTAGACGATTCTGGGGGTGTCTAAAATTAGTGTTTACAAGTGCCCCACCAACAGGTACTCGCTCAAGGTTCTCTGCTGTTAAGCGATTATGCGGGTGTCTGAACCGACTGTCAGCGAGTGCTCCACCCACACCTAGTCGGTCAAGATTTTCAGCCGTCAAGCGTCGCTGGGGATGTCTGTATTCATTTCTAGCAAGCGGACCGCCTATAGGTACGTGCTCGAGGTTTTGTGCGGTAAGGCGGTCGCGAGATGGGATCTCGTCGAGCCAGTGTACGTGGCAGCTGGGTGGCATGTTGCTTGATGTAAGGGTAAGGGCTTTGTAGAGCAAGCAGCGGAAAGAATTTATGCTCATATTCCTTGAAGGCGGAACGGATCACCTAGATATGTTACATTGGGCGTGTCGTGAGCTTGGAGATTGACGAAGGAAAGATCAAGTCGAGGTGATGAATTTTGACTTCCATGGTTCTCGGAATATGCTGACTGGAATACTGCTGACGATGGGTATCTTAATGATGTGTTTCACGCATAAAAATGCTGGATAGTCATTCGTACAGGGCGAGTGATGATCAATCGCGTGCATGGTCGCGATCTCCACGAGGTGAGCGCGCTCGATATGGTAGAGGAGAGCGCTTCGAACGCGAGCGATCCCCGCGATCATCGTCGGAGACTGAAGGACGTCGACTTCTTTGCTTCTTGTCGCTGTGAACACGGTGACGCTCGCGACTGCGATCACGACGTTTCTCATGGTCTCTACTATCAGACTCATCGCGATGCCTTGACTTTCGCTGTCGACGGTCATCGTCCGAGTCCCTGTCGCGACTTTCTCGGTCACGTCTATGCCGCGAATGCCGTCCACGTCCGCCATCTTCTTCGTCGTCTTTGATCTTCCTTCTCTCTTTCTCGCGATGTCGGTCTCTGGATCCGTCCTTGTGGTGATGCTTCTCCCGCCTCTTGGCTCGCTCCTTCTCTTTCCGCTTAGCCTTCTTCAACTTCTTCAGCGCCTCGTCGACCTTCTCTTGTTGGCGCTTGATCATGGAGTCGCGCATCGGATCGTCTTCGTCCAGCTTGTCCATCAGCTTGTCCAATTCAATCTCCTCTGGCAAAAGTGGTCTATCTTCGTCCGAGTCACTCTCGCTGTCTGTCTTCCGCCTCTTGCGCCTGCCGTCGTCTGAGCCTTGGTCATCATCGTCAACAGGTTCGCCCATGGTATTGTCCCGCATGTCCTCGCCATCCATGGGCTTGTAGCGCGCATGGTCTACGCGTATCACTCGGTCCATAATGGTCGACCCGCCCAGGTTGTCTACTGCCAAGTCACAGCTTCTCTGGTCTTCGTATTTGAT
Organism: Parastagonospora nodorum SN15; assembly: GCF_000146915.1. Lineage (NCBI taxonomy): Eukaryota > Fungi > Ascomycota > Dothideomycetes > Pleosporales > Phaeosphaeriaceae > Parastagonospora > Parastagonospora nodorum. The sequence goes on from NW_001884552.1 coordinate 936,829, forward strand.
CCACGCAAAGCCCCGTGACTTTCCAGTCTCCTTGTCACGTGCCAGCTTGACCCATACTGGCTCACCATACTGTGAGAATATGGTTATGATGTCACCCTCGGAGAGCTCGAATGGCAGGCCGCCAATGTTGATGAAGGCTGTGTCGCGGTAGTCGGTGTGCCACGAGCCTTCTGTTCCGACACCGGCCTCGAGTTCGCGCTTGTTGAGCTGTTGTATGGCGCGTACAGAATTCATGGCGGGGAGTAAGCAATCCGGCGGAGACGAGAGCTCGTGAGGAAGGCGCGGTCGCACGAGGTGTCAGTCGGGAGGGAGTCGCTGGTAGCCGAGATGTCAGGCTCGCTTTATGCCCATACAGTCTGCTGTATCTTTATCCTCGACGCTTTATACCCGTTTCGGTCATATGGGGTGGGAGCGAGGTGTGCATGCGGAGGTGAGGTCCGCAACTTTTTGAAGCTCGGTCTTGGCAGGCACCGCAACGCAACAGACGTGGACCCCTGCACAAAAGCTCCCCAACACCAGCACCGAACAATCACCACCACCACGCAGTCGCGAGCCTTTCACTGCACGTCGCGTCGCGCTTGCCCATCTCTGACGCGTACAGCGACTCTTCCACCAGCTCTCCCCCTGACAACACGTCTTGTCCCCGCATTGCGAGCTCCGCAGCACCTCCGCAATGGCGAGCGCACATCGGACATCCAACTTCCCCTCGCGGACGCACCATGACCGGCCGAATAGCAGAGATACGGAGAAGGAGGAGATATGGAAGCCCATGCTGGACAACATCTCGAGCGGGAAGCGCCTGCCCGAAAAGAGCTTGCTCGTGCTAGGTGAGATTGTCGACAGGAGAAGCTGGGGAAGGAGCTAACGAGGGTCCAGGCGGAACCCCAGAGACACAGCGAGAATTCCTGGAGTCAGTGTCGACGGAAGGCGCGAACAGCCGCAGACCGCCAGACCGAGGAAGGAAGCCGCCTATCGCGAATCAGTTTGCCCTGGGCTACACCTACCAAGATGTCCTGGACACTGATCATGAAGGTATGGCACGTACTTTGTCGCTGGGCTGTTGAGACACTGACACTGCTAGACACACTCGCTCGCCTCTCCCTATACCTTCTCGCCAACCCTTCGCCTTCATTCACCCCTTTAATCAAGCCCTACCTGAACCCCCGCACACTACCAAACATGCTCATAGTAATACTGCTGGACTGGAACCACCCCTGGCTGTGGATACGGCAACTGCGCGATTGGATACGCGTATTGCGCTCACTCATCCTATCCCTGGACGATGCTTCGAAAATAGTCCTTGAAGAGAATATCCAGCTTCTGCAGGACAAGGGCCGCAGCCTTGGAGCTGAAGGAACCAGCAGCATGGAGGACGTCAAGATTCCACTGGGCCCTGGAGAGTGGGACGAACCGCTCGGCATACCTCTGTGTGTCGTGTGTCAGAACGCCGACAAGATTGAGTCGCTCGAAAAGGAGCGGGGATGGAAAGAGGAGGAGTTCGACTTCATCTTGCAGTATCTGCGCACTATCCTGCTCAAGCACGGATCAAGTTTGGTGTACACTATGCCAACAGCACCTGGCTCATTACAGACTTTGATTCACTCGACACTGGGCATCAAGTCGCTACTCAAGCAGGAGCAATTACGACACAACGTGACTGACCGTGACCGGGTATTGGTACCGCCGAACTGGGATTCTTGGGCAAAGATACGCATTCTGCGCGAGGGCTTTGATGTTGAGGGCGTCAGTGAGCGATGGAGTGTCGATATCGAAATTCCCCGCCACATGCGAATCGCAAATGGACAGACACCAGCGTCAGCGCCGGTCGAAGCCGAGGGCCAAGCAAACGGCGAGCCAGAGCCGTCGCCTGTTATAGAGGAAGAGCAGCAGGACGGTCCCTCCGCCACCTCGATATACGAAGACACCATTCGTAATCCTGAGAGCGACTACCCATTATCGGCCATGTCGAGGCAGAGTAACGGTATTGAAGTTACGAGCAAGGACCCGCAAGTATTCCTGAACGAACAGGTCACTTTGCTGGAGACATTGCGGCGTGAAGACGAGAACGAGGCCGCCATGAAGGCCGCGAGGAAAGAGAGTGATACCCCAGCACCGCGAACATACATGGAAGACGCATCCGGAGTTGTGGAAGAGCACATTGGACCTGTGCAGTTCAACATGGGTGGCATCCAAGTCAATGCGGATGAGATGGTGAAGCGCTTGCAGGTTAGTCAAAGTCTAATGCGTGATTGACACAGAGCTAACCATTCTGCAGGATCGCGAAGCAAACCGCGGTAACGAGCCAGGATCGCCTCCAGCAACGCAAGAAGCTGGCAAGATGGACAACGAAAAGCTCATGTCTTTCTTCTCCGGTCTGCTCAACAAAGGGCCGGGTGGCAGCCCGAGGGGCGCCTAACAGTTCCCCGGTAGCAAAGCGGCGCCGGGCTGACCACTTTCTCTTCTGCAACTATACAAACCTTGGCGGAACCTCTTCTCTTACCCTGTCGCGTGTACATGGTTTTATACCCACAGCGTAGCCTGTTCTGAAATTCGATATGTCGCAATCTACTTTCTCAATTGTTTGACACTCCATATCAGCTTGCATTACACGGGCCATGACACGCATGCGCAACAGTCTACCGAAGAGTCTCAGTTTCATGTTCCTTTCTGATGTTCGCTGGCCATTGGGAGATGGCCCGCACAGCAAGCGCGGTCATCACCATCACCGGTGTCCCCACTGCGTATTGCGACGGCAGCGCATGTCGAGCGACGATACACAGTTGGGGAGATCAGAAGGCGGCAAAGCCATGTTAAATTTTGCACTTGGATAGCAACCTGGTAGTGACACTGGTCAGAGTGGCGGGGTCTGAGGTGTTGATAGATACAAGCCAGACCAGGAACTTTGCTTAGATGAGGATGCTTCACGTTTGCATTCACGTACTACTAAAAGTCCCGCTAGCCAAAATTTATGACAATCATCCAAAAGGAAACATACAAAAAGAAAACCCTTGAGGGGAAGAAACTCTTATTTTCTTAATTAATTGACCGACCCTAATCTTTGCTCCTCCTTCCAGCCTCTTTCACTTCTCCTCCTAGTGTATGACAGCCTGAGGAGATATCTTGGAGCTCTAGTTTGTTGCAAACTGAGCGCTCTGAGAAGTATTCGAACCCCGGCCTAGCTAAACCTCAATACCACTATGGGTAAGAGGGTAGATCCATGGTAAACCGTGAACCTGAGCCAATGGGTGTTTGATGTTTGTTCGATGGGGAGAGGAGGAATTAGGTGGGGTATATCAGGTATAGTGCGTTGGCTGCTGGAATAATTTCTTGTGTTTGTGCGCGCTGGGCGGATCATTGCATACAACACTTTGCTCTTACAGATACAACTGAACGAAGGCCTTTGCGTTGGGCAGATGTCAAGTGAAAACCCGTAACCGACTTGCTGCTGCGTACTTATCGTACTGCCGAAGTAGCAAAGAGCAAGTGAAGCTTTGTTGTGCCTATAGCTTGACCGTTCTTGCCAAAACCTCCCTCGCTCCCGCTCTCACTTCTTCCACAATCTCCGCCGCGCTTTTCACCTCATTCACCAGGCCCAATCCCGTACCCGCCCATATCGCAGCTCTGCCTTGCAGGCCCGTACCATACCCCTTATCTTCCGCACCTATGGCGTCGTTGTGCGACTCTTGGATATCCTCGATACTCACTCCGTCCACGAAGTCTTTATGGCTCTGCATCATCAAACTGCGTCCATCATACATCCCGGGCCATATGTTCGGCCCACGCAGCTGATCAAACAACTTCGAGCGCGTCGTTACTTGTCCACCATCACGTGCCTCCAGCACCGCTGCTTGATACACCGGATGTACGTTCACTTCTTTCGACGCGAGGAATCGCGTACCCATCACCACGCCCTGCGCGCCGAGCGCAAGCGCAGCAGCGACACCCCGGCCATCAACAATACCGCCTGATGCGACGAGAGAGATGTCCGACAAGCCCTCGCGCTCAAAGGCGTCGCATACTTCCGGCACCAACGATACGATGCCCGCGCTCTTTTCGTATCCATGCCCGCCTGCATCGGCGCCTTGAAGACACAATGCATCCGGCTTCGCTGCTCGCGCGACGTGCAAAGCCGCCGCAACGCTCCCCACTTGCACCCAGACCTTGCTTTCCGGCGACGCCTTGCGCAATACTGCAGCCCATTCTGCGTAGTCGTCTAGCTCTTTCGCGGCGAACAGCCATATCACGGCGGGCTTGAATTCTTGCACTATGGGCACGACGTCGTCTAGTTTGAGCAAGAAGGGCAGAAAGCCGATGCCAATGGGAAGGTTTGATGATGATATGGATGTGAGAGCTTCAGATGCGATGAGCAATTCTTTGCGGGCGTCGGACATACTGAGGGCGCTGCCTATTAACCCTAGACCACCCGCGAGCGTGACGGCGGATGCGAGGGCACCGCCTGCAAAGCCTGCCATCGGGGCGTTGATGATCAGGGGAGATGCGGTCCATGGGAAGTAGTCTTTGAATGTCGACATGATGATGGGGTAGTTGATGTGGAGTAACTACACTCGACCATCGCACAACTTTGGAGCGCTTCGAAAAGTGCTTACCGAAGATGGTAAGCAAACATTTCGCGCCATAGACATCACCTGCGACGGATCATGCGAGCGAAGGCACACCCTTCTTTGATGCTGCTGACGGTAGACCACTGTATCGCTCGCATGACATGCCCCACTGCAGGTGTCGCTCCGCAAAGCGTCATACCTCACGACCAACAGCGGAACTTTCCGGCTTCCGATGCGCTAGTAATTACGTCAAATCTAACCTCGCTCATCAGCGTTCTTATCGTGCATATCCAAAACTTCAGTCACAACGCCTCTTCGCACAATCTCGTTCTCGTGAATATGTTTTGGGGTCCAGTGTTACATGTGTTGGGGAAAGAGACGCGCTATCATTGACCTCGAAAAGTCTATTTGTGGAGAGGCTTCTTAGGCTAAGACCAAGCAAAGGTTTAAACAGCAAGATACCCCTTCCATTTCATCCCCGTCTTATCTTTGATGCGAACATTGTTCTGTCTAAAAAGCCTTTCATGTAATACCTAGACAGAGGTATTGCGGCAAATCGTCTACGTCTTGAAGGTATATTAATTTCCACAAGCAAGCATTCTCACCTAGTCCATCCCATGATCATGCATTAAGCTACAATTCTTTCATTCTCCCATCTTTTCGTCATCATACAGCCTGTCATTGCGTGTTCAAAACGGCTGTCCAGTGTTACCGCAAACGCGCCAAGCCCGGGACCGTGTGCCCACGCGACAGTAATATGCTCAAGATTCTTGCGCGTCCGCCGGTCAACATCCTCGTACACGATACGAAGCAGAATGACAGACGAATCGGGCTTCGGTCCACCACAAGAACCAAGAAATTCGCGCGCAAGAAACCGGTGGACGAGAGGCGACAGAGCAAACCACCCGGCCCGCTGAGTTGGTGTCAGAAGTAATACGTGCGGACTCGATGGTGATCGGCACCAGTGCTCATCGATATGCGCACGAAGGGGTGCTTCAGGCTATGATCACTCGACACATACAAATGGAGACGTGCGAGCGCCTAGCTGCTCAGAGCATCGCAAGACAGACGGGTGCGCACTTGTTGTCGAAAGCTCAGCTATCGAAGCTGTCCAGAGCTCTCCCGGAGAGAGCGCAGTTCAGACCGGCGGTACCTTGCTCACCCAAGGTTTAGCTACGAAAGCAGGCGAGAGCTTTCTTAGAGAGAGCACGATACATAACGGCAATGAATTGCTCGCCGAAGACTTGGGTGCGTACAATTTTGGCCGCGATAGTTCAAATAGGGTCCTAGCTAATTCAGGAGTTCAGTCAGCCGAAGATTTGGCGCATGATTAGACCGCCACAGCTCTTTTCCTCGTCCATCTGGAGGAGGAAAAGGCTTGGCGGCACTTCCAGTCCCTCTTGAACTCCTACCGTCTCACTAACTAGATGCACTGGGGCGGCGATGTGTTGGATCATGCGGGGTAAGCTCATATTGGCGGCGTCCCGTTAATTTGTACACTCGAGCCGGCCTTCATCAAGTAAGATATCATCCTCTGCCAGGGTTCCGTCAGTGCATGCTCTCGCATGAGTTTTTGCAAGAAATTGTTCCAAATCACAAACCCAGGAATGTATGCATATCAAGCCTCTAGTTATGCTATTTTCATTTCCTACTTGACAAGGTCATCCACCCTCGCAAATCATCTAGGACATCAAGGTCCGGTATCAACCGCGAGGCGTAGATCTTGGACCGCGGCGCCCACTCATCTCAGACGTATACTTTAGTTGTTGCGATTGTCGAACAACTTTCAACTCAACCCAATCTGTTGTACCCGGAGCTCCGACGTGGCAGAAGAAACATGTTGTCTAATTTTGTCAGCCACAGCTATACGACGTACATCTAGTTGCTTCAATTACCATTCCGGAACCATCTTAACCACGGCCGATTCTTTGAGTGTACTAAGTCCCGCAATTCGCGTCTGTATTTGATGGCCAGTCCTAGAGCCATGAGAAGGATAGTTGCACAAGCAAATGCAGCCTCCTTGGACCAAGAGCTCCTTCCACTGGGAGTTGGCTGGGATAGGGTATCTTGAATATTTTGAGTCCAAATTGATTCAAAAGGACTCGGGAAAAGAGAGCTGCGTACCATTTGCATCCATGATGACCTATCCAATGGAGGATAAATCCGCCAAGTTGGAGAACCGAAAGCTTAGTATCAGGGCGCTATTTGTTGTATATTCAGTGTGTCTTGATGGATATCACAAAATTTATAGGATGTGTTCGTTCGCTAGGTGATTCAAGAGGTCATGGACCTGTAACGTAGTGGTGTGGTCCAGTGGATCGTGGCTAAGCACTGAAGAGTAACAAACGCTGTGTTGGAAAGATAGAAGATCAATGCAAGAAAAAGTGCGATGGCTTTAAATCCAGTCTTGATCGACTTTGTTGTAGGTCTCACAGCTTGGCTGTATTGCACTGCCTCGATGCCCTAGGCCGCGTTTAGCTCCATACCCACCTTCATTTGCACTGCGACTTAAAAATTACTGTAGAAAGCTAGGCTGTGTTCCATCACGCCCATCGTCAAGCGTAAGTCTACAGTGTATCTACCTACTTACAGAGCGGCCTTCGAGTAGGGTTATGCAATCGCCGGTTTCACGCCTCTTTGTTGCGAAACCATCAGTCCTAGCATACCAACAATATTGAGCCTACGTCTATCCAAACCCTACATATTGCTTATGCTTGTTGGCTTGAGTTGTATTTAGCGAGTTTTGGGAGTGAATATGAAGCGAAAGTGTGGTTCAACGCGACCACGGTCAACATATACAAGTTAATGATCGTGATGGTCAAAACAGCCTCATAGAACTCTCAAGCGCAAAATTTTCAAACGGCGGCTAGGCTGGCGCGTTCGTCTTACCTATCAGCAGAGGATGAAATTGGCTGAGGTCGCGTCTTGCGCCTGCCCTGATGGTCAGCCCTTATGTGTACATGCGGCTGATACCATTGCTGACGCTGAACCACCAGAAGAGCAGACAATGCTCGTTACTCTTGACATGAAGTGCATTACAATTTCCTGCCTCTATTAATCTGCAAAACTTTTTGTTGTTCTCCACGCCAGGCGCTCGCGAATAGCACTACCTGATTCATTCAGCCTTGCGTGCGCCGATATATGTGCCTGGTCACTCCACGACCATCATCCACTCAGTAAGGTCTCTCACTTTTGTGAACCGTCTGGACCGTGCCGCGTATGGAGGAGCGAAGTATATGTATCCTGTTGATACCTTCTGATCCGTTCTATATCCACCCATTCGCAACTTGTATCGGTGTGGGATCCATATGCGAGCTCAATATCTGCATATATCAGTTAAAGGCTCGTTCACCAGCTATTTGGACGCACCTTGTGTGACCCTAACCGACCGGCGTCTTTTGAGCCTGGGTGGAAAGAACGTTTTCAACCTATGCTTGAAGAGAAAACCTAGACCGGACATGACGAGCGATATGATGATGGCCACCAAGGCGAGGATAGCCTCTTTTGACCAAGAAGAGCTGACAGGAGAGGTGGGAAGGACATAGGTGGCTTATTATGTTAGCATTGCCCTGGTGAACTCAACGTGGAGCCGCACCAGTTAGGCCTAATTACGTACTGTTGGTTGTCATTGTGTATGGAGAAAGTTTGTCAGTTGTTGCAATGGTCCAGTGGAAATTCTTGTACATTGCGAAGTGGAAGACTTTCTCGAGTTTGCATTACCAGTTCATGGCCGACTAGATATAGCTCTGGCTTCAGGTAACAAATGGGAACCTCTTGAAAAAAGCTTTGCGCAACGGATAGAATACCAGTGCACCGAATGCGCATGGTTGCGGTACTCGGTGTAGGCTAACGAAGCGTCAACAGTGGCAATGCTAAAGCCTGTAGGCACACGGAGGAACATTGCGCTTCAGCCAATGGATTCTCCGCTTCTATTTTTTGATAATTTAATGGCCCTAGTAAGAACCAAAGTTGCGGGGAAGGTGGTTCTTTATCCCGCGAACATGGTACAAGCGCTGTCGCGTCGAAGTAAGCTCAAGGGACTTGCATCGCTAAAAGCGTCGAGTGGACAAAACAGATAGTACATATATAGATATTGGTACTCGGACGACGTTCTCCTTTCAGGCTGGTTGTGACGGAGTCGCGGGCTTCGGTGAAGTGTCAAGTTTTCGTAGCTTAGATTCATACAGCATGCGATGACCGCATTCAGGTTTGTCTTACTCCAGCTCGATTATGGCGACTACGCCCAGACACAGATTTTGATACAATGAGAAGCAGGCGTTTTGTAGAGTAAATCTCCTACCCACCGAATTATGTGAGGCAACATGCAATTGTACTTGTGTATGTTTTCCGATTCCATGCGAATTACAAAGAACGTCTTCTAGCTGGACCGCGTCGCATCCGTATATTAGACGTATATGTATCTTGCTGATAGCGGCGCACATCCGCCATGCCGGCCCAGCCTTTATGGTCGGACAAGGATTGAAGAGGAAGAAGCTCCGTGTCCACTAGTTCGTTAGACCGATTGTTACTCTCGAAGTCGCGTAGAGAAGCACATACCATCCACTGCTTCTCTTCGCGTTCGCCACAATCTTGGATGCGCTATATTCAGTCTTCGAGCTGTCCACCTGTACGATTTTTTTAAGCCAGGCAAGGCCGCCATGAGAATGAGGGTTGTGCAAGCTATGATAGCTTCCTTGGCCCACGCTGATGCACCATTCGGGGATGATTCACTATCTGTGTATTCTACAGATCAGTATGGGGACGTAACATAGTTCACCCTCATCTAAGCAGAAGCAATCTCGTACCGTTGTTGACCATGTCGACAAGACTTGGGGAGGGTTGTTGCGATGGTTTGGTAGCACCAGAAGCCTTCAGGAGATGTGGATAATGTGTGGATTGAAGTGCTCGGATACAGGTGTAATCGGGCAGGCTGAGGGTGATCAGAACGGTAAATGTACAAGAACCGTTACTGATAAAGGAGTACGATGAAATAGTTGATGATGCTGAAGTTTGAAAACTGAAATAGAAATTGGTTTTGAAAGCGGCCGTGTCTCGACCTTTGTATGAAAGTACATTGCAAGAACGATGAGGCGCGGGCAGTGTATTTAAGCTACGCTTTGATTGTGCTGGCGAGAAAGCTCATAGCACCTGGTAGACCTGGTCGATTGAACAACCGAGCGTGGACGCTGCTTATGCCAAGGTTAGATTCTCCTAGTGTATTCCGACTATTCAACAAGAACGGTAGGCGAAGGGTTTCAGGCAGCCCATTAGCACGGCGCCGGGAGATACCCGTGATCCTACGTCTAACAGCTTCAAGGCGAAAAGCTGCAAGGGGGCGCTGGAAGCCGACCAGACGCCGGGACTCGGGCCGTCTGCTAGGCCCTAACAGTGTAAGTACAGCTATCTGCTAGGCCCTAACAGTGTAAGTACAGCTACGTTCCTATACTCGCTGCTGCGCTCCCATCCTCGCTGCTACGCTCCTATCCTCGCTGCTGCGCTCCCATCCTCGCTGCTGCGCTCCTATCCTCGCTGCTGCGCTCCCATCCATGCTGTCGACACCCGCCCTTGCATGCCACGGGGACATGAGTCGACACGGGGACTCGAGACGGAGAACCAACGTGAAGTTCACTGTCGTGTAGTTTTCTTCGGCAGCTGCCGCGACCTACTATTACGTGTGCAAACCCTAAATGTTACAAGACGCAGCTCAAACCACGTGCCTTGCAAGGCAATTTTCGCCATCGTGCTCGCATCGCCGATTCTAACACTATGCGCTTCCTTTTCCAGTACAGTGGAACGTACTCAATTGTGTGAATACCCTTAGTTCTTGCAAGGTGGAAATCCTCCCGCTGAAAGCTCGGATATTTTCACTATTGTCGAACGCTGCATACTCCTCACAGAACCCCGAAACTGGTGGAGAAAGTTTACAAATCAAGTAGAGAAAGATGAGAATCACGCTTGGCAATTGAAAGAACGCACGACACGCAAGGCAGACGAGAAAGTTCAGTTGTACTCATGAATTCTCCTACCTAACCTAAGTACCTCCAAAAGTGGATCCATATCCAAACCCAACATTTTCAATTCAGATTTCAAAATCCCAGTCCTTCGCCAAGTTCAATTGACAAGCTTAGAAATGCAGCAAGCTCAGCCGGCAAAGAAGAAAGAGTGAAATGCGATCCAGCCTATCCGTCCGACCTTCCCTACGGACAGGTTCCAAAATATCTTCAAGACATTATCAACTAAAAGAGAACGTCCTGACCTGGTCTATGGCTAGATCAGGTCGAGAGCGCCTCAGGCTATAAACAGTGAAGCCGGCACCACTCGTCGTTGTTTGAGTGCTACCCCAAATTAGGAGGAGTGATGCTTCGAGAAGGAGAAGTAAAAGCAAGTAGGTATTCGAAAAGATGACGGACAAATACAAAGGAAATGCGCAAACATATCCTCGTCAAGACTCATATCGAGCCAGTACGCTCACAAAGCCATGCCAGGGACGGGTTTCCGCGAAGGCATGGGACCAGCGCCAGGGTTGATGGGACCGGCGTTGGGATTCATGGGACTCAGCGCCGGAGCGGGGCCTCGTCGCATGTTACCAGCCTGGTTTGCCGAGTTCGATCTGGGACGGCCCATCTGCGGGGGAGGAGCCATCTGGGGTCCGCCGCCATACGGGCCGGGAGACATTGAGCGCTGAGGAGCGGCATACGGTGCGTTGCTGTTCGAGCGTCCACGAGGGGGGCCTTGCTGTGGTGCGTTGCTGTTGGATCGGCCGCGAGGAGGTCCTTGCATCTGAGGGGACATCTGGCGAGGTCCGGGGCTCATGGCGTGAGGAGAAGGGGACATGCGACCGTTGGCAGATGGATGAGGCGAGTTGGGTCCGCTGCCGGGCGAGAGCGGACGAGGTTGAGGAACGCCGCCAGGGCCCATGGGAGAGCGGAGGGGAGGTCCGCGCATACCTGGGGGCGGTGCTTGACGAGGTGGACCACCACGAGGCTTGACGGGGTGCTTGGACAGACAAGTACGGGGAACTACACCTTGTTGGGAGCGGTCCATGCGAATGCAGAGCGCCCAGCCGTCATCGTACTCGTGCAGCATCCTGACGAGCTGACCGGCGTTGAGACCGAGCTCATCTTGCATGGACGGCTTGAAGTCAAGCTGGACGCGATGGACGTTGTTGGGAGCAGGTGCAGGGCCGTTGGAATGAGCACCAGCAACAGGAAGAGCACCGGTAGGGGCAGGGCCAGGCGATGCAGGCAGATCTTCGGTCCAAGCGGGGCTGGGAGGTACTCCCTCTGAAGCAGCGTTGATGCTAGGTGGCGCAGGGAGGCTCTGGGCAGGTGGTGCAGAAGACATGGCAGTTGCGGCAGCGATGACAGGGGCGGGGTTGGCGAAGTCGGTGCTGGGCGAGGTGGAGTGCAATGGAGAGGCGTTGGGAGGCGAATCTGGGATCCTGGACTGGGAAGCATCGACCGCGGCATTGTTTCCAAACGGATTGGCAGAAGGAGGACCAGAGTGGGGATCGCTGAATGGGTTCTCAGCAGCTGGCACATTCGCAGCAGCTCCGGGTCGCTCCCAAGCGCTTCTTGGGCGGTCCGGAAGGTCACGCTCTTTGGACGGTGTAAGAGGTGCAGCGGCGGCGACACCCAGCATGTTGTTTCCACTCTTGTTACCGTTCTCGAAAGCTGGATCGAATTGGGTGACAGGCCTCAGACTAAGACGGGGCGCGGTGGACATGGTGCGCTCAGTCCGTACACTTGGGGCTGCGGGAGCGGCAGTGAATTGCACCTGGGGAGGCGGTGGCGCGGGCGCGTTATGCATGGATATCTTCTCGTCGTCCTTGGTCGGAGCCATCTGGTTCTTCTTGCGGCGGTACACAAGCAAAATGCCCACGAGGAGCGCACCAACTCCCACCAAGATACCGAGAGCTAGACCAGCCTTGGCTCCTCCAGACATGCCCTCTGACGAGCCTGCCGAAGCAGCCGCCGAGATAGTAGCAGAGGCAGAGGCAGCAAGAGTCCCAGCTGCGTTGGCCAGACTTGGTGTTGGCGGCTTGGTCGCGACCATGAGGGTGCTCTGTTGCGCGCTATCTTTTGCTGACGAAGGCCGGATTGATGGCTTGATAACGCTCTCAGCTGGCTTGGCTCGTAGCCCTTTGTGTCTCCCTTGCTGGTAGCGCTGGTAGTGCTGGGCGGCAATGGGCGCTGTGCTGGCGGGCCGAGAGTGATCCTTGCTGGGCCATTGTCGTCGTCTGGACCGACGAAGGTAACAGGCACGGTGTAGGTGTTGGGTGCCGTCACAACCTTTACAGTTGTAACGACCACAGCGTTGCCATTATCATCGTCGTCGTCTCTCTGTCGTCGCACAAGGTGCGCATGGTTGTGGTGGTGCGCCATGCTGTGTGTGGTGTCGCGCAACTGGAGAGTCGAATCCGGTGTCGCAAGTAATAGAAGTTAGGTCGGCGAGGATTCCAGCGGCGAAATTAGTTGTTGGTCCGGGAAACGAAGTCACCCGCGTCCGGACAATAGTAGTTGTTTGATGCGATTACGTAGATGCGCAGACAGAGAGGACGGGCGGATATTTACAATCGTGGCAAGTGAGGCTCAAGGGAGGTCGGAAGGCTGCAAGGAATGCGCAGTCTCGGGCTGGGCTTTGAATGGCTCGATTGTCGTGGAATGTGATCGTGACTAGGTACTAAACATGAAGGAGTGTATGTAAATGGGTGTGGTGGTAAAGAGTGACTTGCGAGACTGGCTGCGCTCGATGAACGAAGGACGAACACAGCACGGCCGCGAGAGGGTGGGAGAATTAGGTGAGGTAGTGGTGAAGGCACGGGAGAGCGAGCGAAGGCAGGCGCGAGAAACGAGACACGGCTGAGAGGACAACCCGCGTTCGAAACGTCGGCGTGCCTGACCAAACAAACTCGCGGGGCCGTGCCCAGTTCATCTCTCCTTTAACCCCGTTCGGTATTGGCGGCACGTTAGGATTCAGGCACCGGCCGTTGATTGGCCGACTCAGACTCATCTAACTTACTGCGGGTGCTGATGAGCTCGTGCTATTTTCGCGCGCTTGCGCTGGAGGAAGCACCACCAGGAACCCCTTATCGAGGGTTATCGGCGCCTCTGCGCGGATGAGAAGGCTTGTCGGCGCCGTCCAGACAAGCTCATCCTCTGTTTCAATCCACCAGCTTGTGCTGTGGCTGAACGTAGCACTCATCACGGCTGCAGCCACAGCATTCCAGTCCCAGTCGCCAGGTCGACAGTTATTTATGAGCACCATCAAAGAGAATGTCACATATATGACGTACCAGGGTGTCGAAATGGGGCCGGTAATTGCTACCAAGCTGTCTTGCAAGGCTCGTCGTTGGAGGTGAGCGCCTGAATTGCTTCTTCGAGCCGGTGGAAGAACGAGTCGCAATTTCGGGGATCGTCAGCACAATAACGCTATATGGTTGGAGCCGAGGGCGGTGCACAACACGTCTGCGAAGCTCAATCACGAGAAGATTGCTGATTCATGCTTCCGAGGCTGTCGCACGACAGTAAATTTGCCCCTGTGTGGCAACCTGTGTCCTGCGAAATGTACGGGTTGGTAGTTCTTTGCTTGAATGCCGAGAAGATCTGCATCAGTACCCCATCCAAAAAGATGGCGTGTAAGTCTTACAAAATGGTGAAACAACGACGCTGAATGCCCGTCGATCATCCAAAAATGTCGCGCGTCCATCGCGCATCCTGACCGGTTCGTCGTCAGTTCAAAAAGAAGATGCCCTCTGCCAGAATCGAACTAGCGATCTTATCATAGCATGCAATACTAGTGATACGCTTTACCACTAAGCCAAGAGGGCGGATCCGATCAAACGATCGGTTGGTCAGGTAAGCTGAGATGTGTCAAAATCAAATTAGAATCAATATATAGTACGTATTGTGAGGGTGGTAACGCTGCTATCCTAATGTAGTGCTCTGAGCGAGACGGAAAATTTCGCTTCCCCGCAGTCGCGTACAGGAAGTCATACTATTACAAACACACCTTACTAGTGACATGATCCGCTCAACGCCCGCTCGCTATGATCAGTCTAATCGTGCTTTCCATGAGCAACCACAAACATGTGGCATCTTGACAGTCTGCGAAGCTCCTTTCAAGTACACGGAAGAGTTTAAGTCCTCTACTTCAATATTACTCCAGCTGACGGGCACCTTGCATCATTAAGCAGTCGCATCGCAAGAACACAAATGGAAGGCCATGCTAGTTTTAACACTGGAATACTCCCTGAAAAATCACGATGGTTTCAGTACTTTCAGTGGACGAAGTGCTCCCAAGGTACAGTTGAGGAAGGCGCCATCTTAGTGGGGCAGTTTTAGCCGAAGCTTCCAGCCAACTTCTGCAAACCGCATCCAATCCCATCTTTCCTGCCCTGCAAGGCGCACCTATCATATTCAATCTAACTGCCATTATCAGATATTTTCCTCTGTATGCTCACCAGGCGACACTGTTAGGACATCAGCTTCGATGGCTAGCGCTGCGCCCATCCAAACACGGCCATACAGGAGTCACAAAGTCCCAGCCTGCACCCGATGTCGCTCGCGCAAGATAAGATGCCACATCGACATTCCCGGAGAGCCGTGTCTGTCTTGTCGAGAGAGGCGCTTGAAATGCCAGTACATTGAAAGTACAACTGCCAACAATTCACCAACAGAAGATGGCGGAAGCGGAAGACCAGCAAAGCGAAGACGACACAGCGAACCCGAGGAAGGCCCTTCGCGACCACGCTCAGCGCCCATCTTGCACAAGCAAAGTACTAATCCCTCTGCGTCTATTATGTTGGCACCGCATTTGGCGGAGGACGTTGACATCTTCAACCGACATATCTCACAACATCGCAATCCTGGCGGTGAGGACTCGGAACCATCCAAATATCAAACTTTGCGCCATGATGTGAACGATCCAGTCGTATACACATCTGTTCCAAGATTTCGTACCGGTTTACCCCCCGGCTCGGGATGCGGACGAGAGCAGCGTGAGGTTGTGGAACAGATTCTGGGTCCTTTCAAACGCGAAGTCGTCGAACTGTATTTCAATCACGTGCACTACCACTTCCCTATTCTCGACGACGAGACCTGCGATCTCTTACGGTCAGGGCAGTTCTCAAAAGTTCCAAATAACCTCATGTGTGTCATTTATGCCTTGGGATCGCCACTATGGACGCGTTCAGAAACCCTGAAAATGCATCCAAGACCGGATACGTATTATGTGTGGAACAAGGGTATTTCCGCAACGCTTGAGGACTTTTTGAGTCCTGGGATGCCGACCATTCAAGCTGCCGTGCTCGATCAAATGGGAAGACCGTCTGTTTCCATTGTCGGAAATATCACATTATGCGGGCGCACGATATCTCTCGCACAGACGTTCGGCTTGCATCGCGACCCTTCGAAATGGAACATCACGGAGAATGAGAAGTCAGTGCGGGTAAGGCTGTGGTGGTGCTGCTTAATAACAGATTACTGGTCCAGCATGGCGTATGGTGCGCCTCCGTACATCTCCAAAGGCTACTATGACGTTCCCAGACCAACCGTCAGCAGCCTGATCTCAGCGCGCTCAACGCCTCAACAAAAGCACGCGACGACATGTTTTGTGCACTTGTGCGAATTGACAGAGCTGCTGGGCGACATTTTGCCGTTGGTTTATCAATTGGACCCGGATAGGGAAGAGCTGGCACGAAAAGTCACGAGATTCAAAAAGCAGCTGGAAGATATGGAGGCTCAGTTGCCGAGCTGGATGCCCTTGCCAAAGCGCGCTGGATCTTCGATGTTATGGTTGTGCTTTCTGAGCATTCGGCTGATACTTGCACGTGTAACTTTCCGATCAGCTATCCTGGACGGCGACGGCAGTCTCGGAAGAGCGCGCATGGAACAACTACGTCTCGCATCGTCCTCTATCCTTGACTTTGTACTGAGCCTTGGCGAAAGCCAGTTCCAGGACTTCTGGCTTCCATACGCCACACAGATCTTGGTGCACGCCATCACAGTCTCCCTGCGCTGTACGGTCGAGACAAAAGATTCTGAAATCCGCAACGACATGGTTTCGAAGCTTGAGCGCGTGATCGCGCACATGCAACACGCAAGAGATAACTACGACTGGGACATTGCGATCTACGCGCTCGAGAGATGCGCGGAGCCAGTACAGCGGATCGCGTCGCTCAATGCTCGAGAGCTGCCCCAGCCATCTGAGATTGAGCTGGCTAACATGAACGGAAGCATAATACCTAATGGCGCGGGAGCAATGGAGCCACCGACTACTCTACCACCGAATTTCGACGACACGACATTTCTCCTTTCGGATATTTTGGATCCTAATGCGTTTGACTTCTCATGGGATGCGTTATGGGATACGCCGAGCGCGATGACGAATTTTTCGATATGAATGATGGACAGCGTCTTGTCTGACGGGAATGAGATTCAGCTTGTGTCTGGGCGCTCGGCGTTCAGGTCATGACACACATGCGTACCAAACAGTCCGCCCTGCAGAGGAAGGTCAGGAAAGAGACATTGAGACGCACGGACAGCAAACAGACGTCACATGCGAACGCACAGGACACGAAACATAGCGCGGAGGCATACTTCTTATTGATACACCCAATTTGTAAAGGGATGATTGTATAATGTGCATCTACCTACAGCGGAACAACCCCTGTAACTGAACAAACTGTAGGTACTTCAGCTTTGCAGCAAATGCGTTTCCACACGCGCCTTAAATGTTGTTTTGTCAGTCTCTAGTTACATGCTATGACTATTTCTAAACCCTCTATAATAAGCGTATAGAAAATTCATGCCTGTGTAGGCGACTTCCTGCCTGATTTAGAAACGATCGTTCTTTGTAGTAAAAGCTGCATTGCGCACTGCGAGGGTAGTAATAAGATTGTACTGTGATTGTAACGTATGCAGTGTCTTTACTAAAGCTGAAATAATGAACAGCATCGCTAAAAAGGCAGAGTAGACAGTTGGAATGCGGGCGGCGATTAATACTTGGACGATCACGAGTCGAGTGGTAACTCTAACCATCGTTCTCAAATCAGAGCCGCCACCAACCCTCACTGACACAGCTCAGGATCTTCTGGTAAAATACCGTATTCTACCATACCCGAGACCTGTTTTGTCGGTCAGGGACCTCGCCATGACTGTCCGCTTAACAGCTGAGGGCATAGATGATGGTAAGAACCCGACGTCACTGTAGCTTGGCCCAAAAGGCAAAATAATTCGCATCTCTGCTATTCCCGACAACGAAGAAGTTTTTACGAACTTTACAGGAAAGTCCTACGACTCCGCTGCGCGCAACGCAACACGGCGACAACCCCTAAAACGATGCGAAGCCTCTCATAAAGACACACAGCCACGCCCGTCACCTTTTCACGAGCGTGCCACTATGGACCAATATTCATCACGATCAGTACTCATGAGCCGCCTCTTCAGGATCATCACCACTGATCCATTGAGAAAAGAAAAGTGTTTTAATGCCTGATTCCCATCGAGCGTGAACGATACGTAAGGCGCCACAATGTACAGATTTGCTTGACTTTGACCCAAAGAAACTCTTGGGACTTTACCCTGCCTTAGTGAATCGTGGGTCAATCACCAAAGCGCAGAACATGTCTATCTAATTATGGAAAATCTAAACGAGTGCTATCATTTTAGTGACGCTCCCTAGAGTTGTCCAAGCGTCAACATGGATCTGCCCAATAGCCACTCGCCTAGCGAGGTTGCCACTCCATTCAACAAGCAAGATGTTCTGAGCCCAAGAGTCCATGTATCTGTAGTGGGATATGTCATACATTTCATTGTAATAGTCATCACTTGATGGGTACTCAAGTGGTAGACTGTGTCGATGCGCATCAATGTCTTCTGGCATAACTTCTTTCTGGCTGAAACTAGATAGAAGGATGAGCTCACAAAGACGTGGATTGTGGAAGTTTGTCCAATTAGAACAAAGGCCATGAAGAGTCCCGCAATGTCGACCGTTACCGTCAAATATCCATGCGTTGTGTCTGCGGGCTCGTTTTGCCCAGTTGGACAACTCTGGATGGATCTCAAGATGACTAGATTCAAAATGAATTGAAAGTTTTGAGAGGTCGATTGCAGATGCCTTGAAAAGGAGCACCATATTCTCAGAGCAATTGTTTTCTCTGTCAGATTCGTCCCAGCTGATTTTATGTTTGTTCATGTAATTCCTCGCGTCGTTCAAAGTCACTTGTAATCGCTCACTGTCGGTGTCCCTTTTCCACTTGCGAGTGCCGCGAAATCCATCAGGGGTTGCAATGATGAATTGCTCAACCGCCGGTTGCAAGGATATCGTACTTCCGGCATAGGAACCAATGCGCCAGTCGTCCCAGTAGATATCGCCAATCCAAGACGTCCAGCACCACGTTGGTGTCCTGCAAGCTGCGTCTCGTGCGCAACTGAACGACTCTCTTGGTCGTAAATCTGCGGTGACCATAGGCCTCCAGAGTAATGCGAGGTCGAGGACATCTTCTGGTAGAGCACTAAGGAAATGCCATCCATATAAGGTGTTGAATGATGATAAGACCCCTTGGAACGCATTCAGAGAGTCTGAGTTGAATGTGTGTTGTCTGCTTGAATAACCTTTGACCAGATTGTTGTACACATTGAAGGTCGAAAAAAAGGAATCTGTACTCTCGGGGACTTTCTGTTTGAACGGATTGGAGAATCCAGAGCCCCATTCATGTCGAGTCTGATCTCCATGACAGTCTTCCGTATAGTAGCCTGATTGGCATTGAAAATAAACTTGGTCGTCTGAGAAATACAAACATCTTTTTGACAGGATTGCTTCTTGGAAAGTCCAAGCACGGGTATGCCATTTCGACTTCTGTAGAGCAACAGAGAGTTCTGGTAGTTTTGCAGAAAGTTGCCACGGGCTGATTGTGACAGAGCATTGTCGGACTCGTCGCGATTCTTCTCTTACACCTGGGAGTCCTGCACTAGCATCTTTTCCAGATAAGGATACAATAGTTGCCGCAGCCTGACTGTAGATCATGCCCATACGAGGGATCTGAGCTCGCTTGTCTGTCGCATCGTCTTGCACAATACACAGCGCATCAACCCAAAGAAATCTCTCTTGAAGTGCGGAAACAAGAGATATGGCATCTTTGATGACTTGAGGGAACTTATCTCTCAAACGCAAGATTGAACCGTGTTCTTCTAACTCAGAAAGGTTAGATTTCGTTGTCTGAAACGTGACCATGTTTCCCCAGACATAGCTAAGCGTGAAGTAGCGGTATTTTCGGGAGCCGCTCACAAGGCACATGCGCTTCAAGTCGAGCAACCTAATGTAGGTAGGACTGTATGTCTCTAAGTTGCATACTGGCCCATGATGTTCTTCGCAAGTATGCAACCACTTATGAATCAATGAGAAGTCTGTCCGAGATTCTTGAACAAGTCGTGCGATTCCGACTTGCACATCCTGTCGTCGGTAAGATATTTGCTCAACCAGAAGAATCTCCCCATATGTGGTGCTGTGTCCAGAAATGCCCGGAGGAAGAGTTGAGGACGTGGCATCGAACCATGTCACAAGTCTGGAAGTCCTTGAAGTGCCCAAAATTCTGCCTAGGTTGCATTTCTCAACCGGATAAACCTTCCCTTGCCAGTAACTTTTAGAATGGGCGCTCAATGCGGCGATGATGAGTTGGCAGAATAAGCAATCTTCTCTTTCTGATATTTCTTGGAAACCTCCAAGCTCGACAGGACCAGGATCTTCGTGCTCAACAAGAAAGCGTCTCAAGTTGAGGTGTTGGCATCTTGAACAGAGGATTTTGCCTGTTCCCTCATGCCCGTCCGAGTTTTCCATTGATCAACATATACTAGCTGATCAAGCAGGGTTATTGAAGGTAGTTGAGAATCATAGGGTTGCCGACCAGATTATCCTTGTTGACGGCTCGTTGCCAACATGCAAGCAAGACATCCGTGAAATGTGCAGAGGAATGGATTTAGAGCTTATCCGGAATTTTTTTTAAAGAGTTAAGGATCAGAGGAAGCACGATAACAGGGATGTGAGTGAGTATGTTCGCTGCTGCATAGCACTTTGGAAAAGCTGAGAGACGCGCACTCACTTGTACCCATGTACCGAGCGTTGCGATTTGTGACGTGGCAATAGCGGGGCTTTGATAGACTGGAGATCTAATGTTAGCGCCAGGCGCGCTTCAAAAGGGCACTAAATCGGTAATCGGTTGCTGATTGTGAGGAGGCGCTGTACAGTTTTAACATGCTGCCAAATCAATACAAGACAGCGTTGCCCCTGTCATGCCCTAATACAAATCTAGCTTCTCTTCTTATTCGAGGGCTTTGCGCTGAAATTGCAGCCAATGCAAGAACTGTAAAACGATTGGGGTCGTGGCTATACCGTTAGTACGGCTGTCATGACAACGTAGTTCCGACTTGCGGGTTGTTCTGCTACGAGTAGATGCACGTTACTCATTTTGTAATCCATGATACATTCTCATTTAAACGATACACGACGCGTCCTGACACAACAATCGCAATGAGTGACTGTACGACCACCAACATTTACAACCTCGACAAGCCAACAATCTCGCGCGGCGCGTGGTACTCTGGAACCTTCATATCCAGCGCGCTACCTGTGTATCCGAGATCCTCGCCTGTTAGGACAGCGCACTTCTCGCCAATGAGCAGCGCGGTGCTGTACGTGTTGCAGCCTACGTTGTCGGGGCAGATGGACAGGTCAGCGACCTTGAGGCCCTTGACGCCGTGCACGTTCAGGCGCTCGTCGAGGACGCCGTGCTTGACGATGGAGTTGCCCTCGCGGGGAGCCATGGAGCACGTGCCGAGGGAGTGCCAGGTAGTTTCGACGTGGCCTGTTGCATGTCAGTCATCTATATCCAACCTCGTTCGTCACGAAGAGTAATAACTCACGCTTAGTCCAGTTAATAACGTGCTCGATATCCTCCTTGGTGTAGTGAAGGTCGCGGTGAATCTCCTGCTGGTTCGAGTTCAACCAGCTGGGCTCGGGCGCCTTGCCCTTCTCCAACGGCATCGTCCAGCTGCCATGCTGAATGCCCGCCGTGACATTGCCAGGCAGGGCGTACGCATTGGTCGTTGCGAGATCCATGTCCACCGCGCGCGCAGGGCTGTCGAACGCGTAGAATGGATGCATGGCCTGGACTTCACCGGCGTACGCATCCATGCGGCGCGCCGTCTCGCGGGACTTGACGTAGCCCCAGACCATGGGCGCCATGTCACGCTTGTCGTTCATGAAGCCGGCGTCGAAGTCGGGCGCTTCGTACGGGTTGGGCGACACAATGTGCGTGCTGCCGCGCGAGAAGGGGTACTCGAGAAAATGGAACATGGTGAAGAACTTGCCAGGGGGCATTACCATGTGGTCGCCGAACCAGCCGGCAATGACAGAGTAGTGCATCACAGGCTTGTCGGGCTTGTTCTTGAAGTAGCTGTCCCAGCCCGAGCGGAACTCGGGGCACGGCCAGCTATCCATCATCTTGAGTTCTTCTTCCGTGGGGCGGATCTTGACGCCGGCTTCGATGCCGTTGGTGGCGAGTGGACCAGTGCCGTTTATGTTCCTGTGTGAAGTCAGTGACTGTTTCGATGATCTTGTGTACTAATGCTCACCATTGGTTGAAGACGCGCTCCTGGACCGCCGGGTCACCACGTGCAAAGTCATCGAAAGACTCGACGTGTGGCTTCGCGCGATACGTGGCGAACGTAAGGTAGTGGTCTTGGAAGTTGAGTCCAACACCAGGCAGGTCCACAAGCGGCTTGACGCCAACCTTGCGGAGCTTCTCTGGGTCACCGATACCTGAGCGCTGCAAAATGAGAGGCGAACTAAGAGTTCCACCAGATACAATGATCTGCTTGCGAGCCCTGATGATGCGGGACGGAACTTCTGAGTTTGAAAGGTGCTTGGTTGGCACGACCTTGACGCCTACAGCGCGGTCGCCTTCGAGAATGACCTGGTCATGGTCAGTGCTGGTCATTTTAAACATTACATTGAGATTTACATACCTTGTCGACCTTGTTGCTAGTCAACAGATGCAAATTCTGGTGCACAGACCGTGTGCTGTGGATGTAACCATGCGCAGAGTCAGATCGTCGACCGGTGTCGCGGTTAATCCACTTGAGCCAATGCTCAGCACCGTGGCCAGTCTCCAAGTCCTGAAGGTCGTCCGTGACGGGAATACCTTGCGTCTCAACCGCACGAAGGAAGTCTTCCTTGATAGGATATGTGTAGTTGCCGAACGATACCTTGATGGGTCCCTCGAAGCCGTGGAGATCGCGGTTGTTGCATGAGCGCTGGTAGGTCTCATGCTTCTTCATAAGAGGAAGCAGTTCCTTGGTAGTCCAGCCCTTGGCCTGGAAGTCGTCATAGTCGGAGGCCGAAGCGCGGGTGTACATCTAGTCACAGTTAGTTCCGTGCTTTCAGTGTCCGAACCAATTTGTTGTACCATGAAGTTGATGGAAGATCCACCGCCAAGAATGTGTGCACAAGGAACGACAGCTCGGCGTCCGTCGAGCCATTCCGATGGGCGAGAGTAGTAGAAGGAGGCAGTCTTGCTGTCCAACTTCATGTTCCTCGGGTAGATACCCGGACGAAAGACCCATGGGTTGTTCAAGTTGTTCTCTCCACCCTCGATCAAGAGGACTTGGAGCTTGTGGTCCAGGTTGGCCAATCGGCCGGCGACGACACAACCACATCTACTCGGGTCAGTACATGTCTCACTTGGAGATCGTAGATGAACTCACGATCCACCACCGCACACGATGATATCAACCTGTGTCTGTTAGACATTGTGCATCGAAGAGAGAAATATACATACCTCGTCTGGAATCACCATCTTGAAGTTGAAGTAGTATAGCCAAAATCAATTTGTTTTTGAGTAAGACAGAATAAACCGCAGGAGAGCAAGTCAACTGGGCATGATCATCAATCGAAGCAGCATCTGCTTCCTTTATTCTGTGAAACCCCGCATCACCAGGGTATTCGGCTTCCACGAGATCCAGCGTCTAAACCCGTACCAGCTTACACTTGCCGCCATCCTACGGATCCGATCTGAGCATTATGCATATCCAGAAGAGGGGCGAGCATACTATGTGCTAGGCTCATGCATGCTACTCTAGCGAGCAGAAGTGGACGCCAATAGCTACCCTGTCTTGGTGAAGAATGTGGAGGAACCTAGACGCAATGCCACGGTTGGCGTATGAGACTCTTGCGGGTCCGCAAATGTGCTGCGCCATCTACGGGGTTCAGGCATGGCGGTTGAGGAGGTAGCTTCGGGATTATTGGTCAATATATCCGGGTGAGGAACTACCAGTGCAATGGTACTGGATAAAGGCTATCAGGGATTCGTGAGCAGGCATGGTACTTGGCTGAATTGGTACATGCGGAGAAGAGGCGTATCCAATGAGGGCGACAGGCCCCGTCCAACCTTATGTTCGTTCTCCACCAGCAATGTCTACAATGGCAAGGACAAGGTGTGCATTGGAGCTGCCTTTATGATGCAAATCTTCGTTCTAGCAACAGGATACATATCTGAAGTATGTGACAGTTCAGGGTGCAGCATGAAGCGATGGACCGAATAGTGACAGACGGAGTGTCCCGGTACTTTTGAGGGGAAATGCTGAATTGCGTATGGAGGCCCACTTCTTCTGCACGAGGTCAGCAGATCCGAAACCCTAGGAACAAGGAGAAGCACAGATGAGACTGTACGCCAGATCGATATTGTTAGATTGATGGTGAGATGTAGCATTGTACGAATTGGACAACGAATAAGACCCCCACGTAGACAACGTGTGACGGCCATCTACAACAGCAGGTAATATGTATCGAAGCTGTTGAGATGCAAGCTCTATGTTCTTCCTCAATGTTGTGTCACCTCGAGCTCTATTTCGGGTCAGGGATGGTAGCTCTTGGAGCTCATGTAGCTGCGGCAGGACACACTTCTAGCTCCCCGCATTTTGCGGGGGGCATGCGGCACTGACGTCTGAGTCGTGGGAGAACATCAAATGGTCGGATGTGGGGTGCAGGAGGCCGTGCGCTTGGAGGGGGCTTACGTCTTGGCGTGAAGGCTAATGCAGGCGAGTGCGGGGTTAGCGCCTGCGGCCAACCGTTTCGATGAACGTTGTTATGGTTTGGCGGGCTATGGAGCGTAGTTGCGGCACCTTCTCCGTGCTCGCGTAGAAAGGAAGGTTTTGGTCTGCATTCGTACGAGGCTGGCTTGTTAATCCCGATGATCCAGGATGATATCCCGATCGAGCCTGCACAGACAATCGACATTCGAGCAGAGGCCTTGGTATGAGGAGTAGCAGCGAATCGATCATGTCGATGTAGATCGTGACCAGGGCTGAGGCTTCGCTTCAGGGTTAGTGGTGGATCATGCCTGACGTACCTACCTGCTGGAGTCCTAAATTTGCTCGCAACGTGTTCACCGACAAAACGTCGAGGAAGCGCAGGAATGCAAGGCTCTCAGTAACCCATAACAGCTGTTGATCTCCATGATGCGTTTTCTCGATGTCATGTGTGCCAACCGCGGTCATCGGTGACTTGGTATGGCAGGGCTGGCATGGCACTTTTGTGAGGCAAATGCGGGTCCGGATCATCCGTCCCGTCGCTATTCATTGTACCCACGAGAGGCGACGAAACTAGGTACATACTTGTCCACCGTAGGGTATCGCGGTCTACTGTCGATTCAACTCCGATGAACGCCCGAAATACTTTTGGAGAGTGGAGAAAAGTAAACGCTATGTCATGAGGTAGGAAACACTGACAAAGAGGATAGTAGAGAAATATGTAACGTCAACTCAAATAATCTCGTGGCGTTCCCAGCCAGTTGGCTTTGGATGCTCAAGGCCTTTGCTGGGGTGCGGCTTCTCCGGGTCCTTGTACTCGCTCACGAAAGGGTTGGGGTCCTCTTTCTGATCGAGATTACCAAAGGTATGGTTGACTTCGCGGTGCTTACTCTCATCTGCGCGAACTGCTGTGCGTTAGCTTGGATAATCCTAGAGATTTACGGCATACTTACTGTAGAGAAGCAGATCGCGCATCGTCCGGTTACCCTCGGGCATCTTCCAATAGTCGATGGCAATCTGAGGGGCTTGTAGTTTCTCCCATTCGGGCAAGCGACCTGCGTCGAGGTCCTTGATCTGGCGTGTGTAGGTATAGACAGCTTCCTCTTCGAGATATCCGACAAGACGGTGCACAATGCGGGGGCTAATGAGGTAGGCGAAGAACATTGCGTTGCACCAGACGCCCTGCGCTGCAAGTACCATGAAGCGCATGAATGGTCCTGGCTGCTGCATTTTCAGGAACACCAGGAGATGCATTCGCTCGTTGTAGCTCTCCTCGAGCAAGGTCTCGATCCTGGAAAACCGTCAGTCTGGGCCAAGCTCATGTGGGTTGTCTCGCTCACCACCCATTGTCGCGCTTCATCCTCCTCATTGAGTTCAGATGCCTTATCATGCCGGCAACCATTCCAGGCACACCAGCAATGCTTTCGAGGAAGACATTTCTGATCATGTACTTCTTCGCCGTCATACCGTACTTGCGTTGTGCGGCTACCGGGTCCTTCTGGTGCAGAGCTACAGCTTTCTCATGCTTGTATCCTGTTGCTGTGTCGAGTCCCCATCGCATGGTTTTGACGGCGATGAGCGCCAGTTTGTCTGACATGGTCTTGGCCTCGCGATGCGCAACGACGACGTTTTCCATTTCCTCTTTGGAATAGGCTAAAGTATATCAGCATAATGATGAATAGAGGTAGTGCATATGCACTGCGTACCTGGATGTGACCATGCAGCTGGTGTCTTGCGAACCTTCTCAGTCTCTCTCTGTTCGAAGAATACGTCCATCTTAGGGCTATTCGGTGAGGATGAGAAGTGTCGTGCTACAATGAAAGACGAACGACATCTAACGGATCTAGAGCCATTGGCGGCTTTGAACACATGAACAGCCGCCCTCTTTGAAGTCGGCGTGGTTCGACTGATTGCTATAGATGAGATCATGGATGGTCAATGTCTTGGGGTTTGTTCTCGATTTGTGTATCGATATAGGTTGAAGGTGATGTGAGTCTGTTCTCGCAAGTGTCGACGGTAAGTAGGCAAGCGGCTGACGCACACGTTGCGCTTTATATCAATACAGTCTAATCAGCCCGTGACGCCCACGACTATAGAAAGTTCTGTGCACCAATCCTGCCGCAAGTCATCAAAGGCAGGACGAACTAGGACACTATCGACGCCACATCCGTGCTGCGGCAGCGTCGGCGAGCAGTGGGCACCGTTTGAGAGGCCGAAAAGAGCGAATAGTTGCTCTGTTGCCACGTGCATGGTCGCGTGCAACGAGGACTTTGTGGCGGATGTTTGATGTTGTTGTCATATACACGAAAATGGGCCGGGCAAGAGGTCCCGATTAGACCCCGTCGGCGTCTCGGTCGACCGTCGGGTTCCCGTTCAGCCCTGCGGCGTCAGAACACCACTTGGTCTTTACCAGAGACACATACATGCGCATCTCCTCTGAATTGTTTTCAAAGGCATGGTTAGTCGCAGGGATAATATGGACTTAAAATTCTTTTAAATTTTTGCCTACGTCTTCAGGTTGCATCATCCCATAGCGAAGAAGGACCCTTGGTGATGCCGTAGGTTCAAGTGCGACATGAAGGCAAGTGAGTCCAAGCTCCCATCGGCATGATAGTGCATATTCAGAGTCAGATCTTCTGGCAGGCTCTGCACTGTCTAGTAGAAGCTGAGCGATCTCGGATTATCCTGCATTTCTAGCGTTCCTCGTAGACTTCACAGTGCTGCAGTGCACCAGACGCAAGACGCATCCTAGGCTATATTGAGTTCATCTCATAGCGTTATCACTTGCGATTAAAAACGACGTCAACAGAACTTGCAAGTCCGGGCATCGAGTATTATTCCGTATTCCTCCTCTTATTTTGTCATAGAGGGCGGCCTGACACCTCCAAGGCTTACGTGCATGCAGCGTGGATGACGGTAGAACGCTGCATCGCGCTTGCTTCCGATGGAATAGAACGTACAAGACCTGCGTCGAAGTGTTTTATTCTTAGTCCATGGTCTGATATAAGTACATGGAAGTCCTGCCGTGCCGCATTCGTCTTCTGGAGGAACTAGTCGGCAACTCTAGGGCATGTGGCTTCCCGCCACTAGCTGAAGCCCAGACTACGGGAAGCAGCTTTACGGAACATTGAAGCTGCTTTCGCCTGACTTGGTGGAGATGTCGTCGTGCTTGACGCTAGAGACGGATGCTGCTGGGGGACCCTTGTTCAGGTGCTGGACGAACTGCTTGATCGCATCGTCGCTGCCCTGTGCCTCGCCCTGGACCTGCGTGGTGTTGGTATGGGGACGATGAAAACGAGGCTGCACCTACACTGCCATCCGATGCGTTTGTGACGAAGCCAGTGACTCCAATGCTTCTGGCCTGCTTCTGCGTGAAAGACCTGCGTCTGCGTCAAAATGAATGCAATTGGGTCCCATGAGGTGAGTGGTACCTGAAGTTCACGCCCTGGACCTCGCCTTTGACTGTGTAAGAGATCTGGTGTCGTTAGCCCTGGCCCGGGCAAATTGCGGATGAACGCACGCGCTTGGTTGACATTTTAGCTGTGGTCGAGAAGATACGCTTCATTCAGATTAGACTTTTGGAGATAGCTGTCTCGGCAACGAGAAGTGTGAGCATCTGGTCAACAGAAAGACGACCTCATGCATACCGTAGCGACGACGTCATATCGATTCCTGAAGCACTGCAGACGCGCTGAAACGGGAAGTGACGACCCCTGCAGCTAGCCAGGACGGAATGCGGGGCACCATCACTCGAGTCGGCACCGCAGAGAGCGGCTCGGACTAGCAAAGGACGCATTCTATCACCCATCAACCTGGAACTCGATGAAATACGCATTCATGCGTGGCCGGTGGTCTCGCCCGATGGGTGTGGACGAGAGCGGGTTGGCGCTAGTGTCGTCGCGTTGTTTGCATGCAATTTCGCGTGTCGTCGGATCGCTCCTTCCCTCTCCTTTCCTGAAACCTCAGCAACGACCACCATCTATGAGTCTCCACAAGCACAAGCACAAACACAGTTGAACCCCATCTCTGCAGTCATCGCCTGCAGACCCCCCTCTCACATTCCTTTTCCACAACTGCCCGTATCTGCTTATCGCCCGCCCCCTCACGCCCCCATCTCTCATCCATCGCCAATATGGACACGACACCCTCTCCTCCCCTCGATCGCGCTGGTTCGCCCGAGCCATGGGCGGTCCCCTCACTCGCACTGGGCTCAGTGCCCATGCTCGACCGCTCTGTATCAACCGCGTCTTCAGTATCATCAATCTCGGGGCGCTCAGCAAGCTCCAGGCTCTCTGATGGCGGCCGTGGGAGACGGGGCTACATGCGTCCGGAAGGCACTCAGTTCTCCAAGTCGGCGAAGAACAGGGAAAGCGTGCAAAACCTGGGCACCATTGCGCATCTGCAGTACTACTTCGCCCGCACCGGTCTGTTGGACACGGCAACGGGGCGCGTCGCGAAGGGACGAAAGGCCGGGTCGCGCACTTCGAGCGGCAACGAACCCCCACTATCGCCAATGGAGGGCGACATGTCTGTGTTGTCATTTCCCTCGCCGGATGGCACCATGGAGCATCTTGGCGAGGGCTTCGTTGAGTCACCTCTTGACGAGACTGCCTCGCTTAGCTGGGAGGATAACGAGCCAATGATGCTGCCCCCCACCGTCAGTACCTACAAGAACAACCCTGTCTACCTGCCCCCGCCGCCCGACATGACGGTCCTGCGCCGGGAACTACGCGAGTCCCTGGCCGAAGCCATGAAGCACCTGCGTGAGCTGGAGAAGGGCTTTGGTGCCGAGCAAAAGGTCGACGTCGACCAGTCCAGCTGGTTTGAGATCCAAGGCCTCAACCTACTCGATGTCACTACCCTTGCCATCAGGGCAGCGAAGAACTATTACACTGCACACGAGGAGCCGCAAAGACTCTACTCCCTCAAGTCGGAACGAACCATCCGGAAGGAACTCTACGAAGTACTCGAGGTCCTGAAACGCCTTGCCATCCGCAACTTTGCCAACGGAGTACAACCCTACGAGACGATTTCAATCAAGCAGTGGGTTGTCGATATCGGCAAGCTACTCGACACCGAGGAAGAGAAGGAGAAGCAGGAGCAAGAAGAAAGAGAAAACTGGTCGTGGAGGGAGGGTGATTGGACTGGCAAGGAGCGTGAAAGAGAACTCCTGTTCCTCAAGTCGTTTGACAGCAGCTCAGACGCCCTCCCAGACTGGACAGAGCCCAAAGATGGGGAGCTCCCAACTCCCTTCCTAGCAGAACTCCAGAGCGGTCTGCGACTAGTACATCTTCACAACGCGCCTTGTACGAAAATCACGACGACACTTCGAGGAGATCAAGCATTACCACACCGATACCGCGAAACCATACCGATGCGCAGACAATTTGCGCTACTGGGTCAAGGCAGCTGAGCTACGCTGGGACATCAAGCTGGACGTTGACGTCATGGGCATCGTACATGGTGACGACGATCTAGCCTGGAAGAAGCTCGATATCGCCCTTCTCAAATGGTGTCAAGGCGTTCGCGAGGAAATCACCTTGGAGTGGCAGAAGCAGAAGAACCAGGCCCGGACGCCGACCCTTCAAATCGACCCCAATTACGAAACCGTATAAAGCACGACATCATCCTACATCTTGGACATGACCCTCGGATCTGGAAACCCATCCACCCCAATCTCATTCGTTGTCACATATTTTTTCCTATATCACCATTTTATAATTTGTACGACCGCATCCGAAATCAACGTGCATGCCCATATCAACAACTCCAGCACCATCACCAACCTCACTCCACTCCACTCATATTCATTTCACCAAATCTTCAACTTGGATACCTCACACCTTTTTTTTTTATACATTCGACAAATGCCCAAGAGAGGCGATAGATACCCCCACCTTTTTTATACTGCAGCAAAGAACGATTTGGCTGCTACCTTTAAGCTTTAATCCAGAGCACTCAGATATCACCTTCTTCCTTTGAGTTGCGCACTCCGCTCACAAACTCACCATTTTCTTTTATCTTTTATTCTGGACTAGCAGCACTGCGATGCTAGTCCATTACACATGTACGATAGTCTTTGGATCATTCATGAAATGATCCGCGAAACAGACAAGCAAGGAAATTGCAAATACTCCAATGAACAAACAAACAACATGTTGTGCCTCAGTCCATTTTGGTGATGTTCTTGAACTTTATTGATAGCATACATCCACGAACGAAGGAATGCTATTCTCAATGGATAACCCTTATTCCTCCTCCATTAGCACTTTTCGCACAAACTTGTCCCTCAACTCCGCCGCCGACCACGTCCGAGTCTGCACCGTTGGAGCACACCACGGCTCCGTTTCTGTCGCCAATTTTACGCACATCTCGCACTTGTCGCAGAACAGAAATACCGTGGCACATCCCGCGTGGGCATGGATGCATTTCGGCCCCAACAGCTTCGACGTAGACGGAACGAAGTGGCGTTTCCAGCGTAACCCAAGCGGTCTTGCCGGGTCGTAGATGAAATGAGTCGGTACGTCGATGGGGCCCACGAACAAGGACATATGACAACGCGAGACGACATATGATGGGAGTTTGAGTACGAATCTGCCATCCGCAGTAACGTCAACGATTTCACAGTTGGCAAGAATTGCTGTAATAGGTAATTGTTCTGGTGAGATTGCCGTAGCGTTCTTCTCCTTGGTAACGGGACTATCCGATCTCGCAACCGTATCTAATTGAAAACATAGCAAGTATTAGCATTATACATCCAGCGCGGCACGAGCGAGAAAAGAGGCAGACTAAAAGTCCGTCTTCCCGCCCATGACCTTGGCCGCGTTGACCGCTTTCATCTTCTCCACCCAGCCTGTAGCTGGCACGACTTTGCGCACGGTACGCACTTCGTCCGAAGCGTAGCCGGGGATGCGGATGTTGTAGTTGCGCTCGAGGATGAGTTGAAGGTCGCGGATGTCGAGCTGTGGTGACTCGCGGAGCTTGCTGAGCTTGCATGCGCTGCTGATGACGTTGTCGACGAAGTCGTCGGCGAGTTGGAGCACCGCCTGGGGATATGTTAGCACACGAGATAAACACTGTGATATTATTGACATACCTCTTCAACCTCGGAAGTCAGCGCCTCCTCCGATCCACCGGTGACTTGGCGAACAAGCTCGTCCAGTTTGCGCTTGCTGAGCACACGGTCGCCCTCGCCCTCGAGCTGGAATGGAGGAGGCCGGGGAATGACAGGCTGTCCCATAGGACCAGGCGCACCGTTAGTGGGTCCACTCATGGTTGGCCGAGCCTGACCCATGTGCACAGGCGCAGGCGATGTGACGTTGAGATGGCGGGGAATCGGCATCTTGGGGTTGTTAAGCTGCTCGCGCTCCCTGTTGCCAAAGTTGCCCTGTCCTTGCTGGAGCGGCGTGCCAGTGCGCTGGGGGTCGGTATACGAGCGGTTCGCGGCGCTGACAGCTGCTTGGTGTGAAAGCGGGACGGGCGGGCCTGGCGCATTGGATGTGGCTGATTGAGGGTGAGGTGAATTGCTCTGGTGCTGGTGTGCATTTGCTTGGTGGGGGTTGATCTGCGGACGGTTCTGCTGCATGTGCTGTTGTTGTCCTGGCTGCGCGAACTGCTGTTGCACCTGGCTTGGTGGCATGCCCTGCGGGTGGGGGCCAGGCGGTGGCCGAGCTTGTTGTTGCTGCTGCTGCGGATGCTGCTGCGGTTGCTGTTGTTGTTGTTGATGATGTTGCTGCTGTTGATGCTGGAGCTGCTGCTGCATCGAGGGCGGCATTTGGAGGTTCTGGGGCGGTTGTTGCGGCTGCTGGTTACCTTGCATGTTGAACTGCGCGACGGGCTGTTGCTGCGGAACCTGGCCACCTTCGACCTTTATTTGTGGCTCTTCTTTGACCGGGGCCTGGTTAGGAATGCCTGGCTGTGAGGATTGTCGCTGAAGGTGTTGTGCTTGAGGTTGTTGTTGTGGTTGCTGTTGCTGCTGGTGCGGCGATTGGGTCGGGATCTGGGACTGCTCTTGCGACACCGGCTGTCCCTGCGCAGCCTCTTGGTCTTTTCTTTCCCGATCGTCCTTCCACGTTTTCTGCGCCTTGCGAAACTTCTCCACTTGCTCGCTCATGTTGGCATGCTCCTTTTCTATGCGCGCCTTCATATTCAGCGCATCGGCGGGAACTTCCTGTCCTGTTTTCTGCTTTTCTTCTATCTGGCTCAGGATCTTCCGCCTGTTCTCCGCATGTTGCGCTTGTTTGACCAGCATATTCAAGTAGCCATTCCGGTATTCCTTAACCTTGGCGTTGTATTCTGGTGTTCCGGGAGTTGGGCCGTTGGGCGGGAGGTGAATCGGGAATGCTTGTACATGCTTGTATATGGCACTGTCGATTGGCGGGGCTGACCCAGCTGGTCGCGATTGGTTGGCGGCTTGTGGTTGGGACTGCTGTGCTGAAGCCTGGCTCGGCGCACCTGCAGTGTTTTGCGCCTGTGGTTGCTCCTGCTTGGGCTGGCCCTGGCTCTGCTGTGACCCCTGGCTGGATTGACCTTGGTTTCCTTGTTGTTGTTGCATCTTCTGCTTGCGGAATTGTCTCTCGCGGGTTATGAACTTCTGTGAGTACTCGAAGAGCTTCGCGCGCGCCGTGGTATGCTCGGATGTGCCCTGCGCATGGTGCTGGGTCATGTTCCAGAAGTTCATCATGATCTGGCGATATTTCTGCCTTTCATCTTCGCTAAGACACTGAAGCCTGAGAATGTCGTCGGGTCGCATCAACTGTGCTGCTTGGCCGCCAGGCGCCTGCTGGCCCTGCTGCTGGGGTTGGGCTTCGCTCATTGTCGCGACGTGCCGCAGACGTGTGAATGGGCGGAGACAAAGGGCGGAGTACTCCGAGGGTTGATGTCGCAGGTGAATCTAACGAGTGAATGCTCTGGTATGGCGATGAAGGTCCTGCGCGGTCCTGAGCGTGGGGTGAGAAACCGATTAAAGTACCAACATGTGAAGGTCGCTAGGTCGAGGTTTGGCGCGATGAGTGATGGTCAGCCTTGGCGCTGGGGGACGCGTTTGGTGACCCATGGCCCGTGCTCGAATCCTACAATCACCATCACCGTGTTTACCTAGAATGACTTACCGTGTTAGCACCATGCTATGCGGTGAGATTACCGGGAGCGAAATAAGAAATTCCATAGTACCAAACAAGCTGCCATTTGCCTTACATTCGCATAAATAAGACAACTTGTCACGTCGAGACTACTTCACACCCCATGTACGCGCCATACAGAAACAAGACGCTCTCCTTGTATATGCTTCTTCCATGTGATATTAGAACGGCCTAACTAATCAACCTTCTCACGTCTTACTTCACTATTACCCAAGCCCCCATCCGACCCCCGCCATCCCCAAACAAGCAACTATGACATCATTCCCTTCACCCATCCGAACCCACATCAAGACATCTCTACACACCCATGCCCCCTACCAATCATTCAACCTTCACCTTCACAAGACACACCCCTCATCATGTCCGCCCCCGAAATCCCCTCCCTACATTCCAAAGCCGAATACCTGCGTGCCGTCATGTACGAAGGCGTCACGATCCTCGAAGGCACCGCAACATGGTGCCAGCAGTGCAAAGTGATCGCACCCGAAGTCGCCAAGATGGTTGAGGAGTATCCGAATGTACCTAACTGCCTTGCTCTTACTTGATCTATCGCGCCTAGCTAACGCTGGCAGGTCAAATTCTACACATACGACGTGGAAGAGTGCGAGGACATTGCGCAGGAGCTGGGCGTCAGTCAGATGCCGACGTTTAGTATTTTCAAAGACGGGGATATTCAGGAGGGCGTTACGGGTGCAAGACCCAAGGAGATAAGGAAGGCGATTGAGGGTTGTCTATAGCTGCTCGTCTAAACATTCCATACATGCATGCGTCTACAGCTCATCCCTTCTCCTCTCTTCGTCCTTCTCCTTCTTCTCTCTGACCTGCTCTTCGGCCTGGACATCCACCACCGCTTCCTCCTTCGCCTTTTCGCCCTTGACTCTGCGCGCCAAAGCACCCACTTCCTCATCGTACACATTCCACTCTGGAATCTGGCGTCTGGCGCGGTCGAGCTTTGGTTCCTTGGTCATGGGGTTGTTGCAAAGATCAATCGTCTTTGCCTTTTCCAGATCTGCATCACTGCACCACGTCTCGCACCACAGCCATTCCTGCGGCAGCGAATGGATCGGGAGGTTGAACTGCATATTGTTGGGCAAGTCTTGGTCCAAGTTGGAGAGAGAGTTTGGATCGGCCGAGAGTTGGTGGTATTGTTGACGGAGGCGGTCGCCGGCTGCGAGTTGGCGGAATTTGACGAGATCAACGACATACAACGCGGAGATATGGTACGGTCTTCCACGCAGGAAGTTGGCCCAGTAGCCTGTCTTCCAGAATCTGAAGCCCTCCATTTCTGTACGACTGTCACCCATAGGTGTGAATCCGTAGGGTGCGCCCTCTAGATCGTGAGTGACGAGTTCGTACATATCTGTGCGGACGATCTGATCGGCGTCGACAAAGATGACCTTTTCGAGATCAAGTGGGAACAAGACGTCTAGGAAGAGGATCTTGTAACCCCATATCTCGCGCTGCTTTTCGGTTTGGCTGCGCAGCCAGTGTGGCCATTTGTAGGTGACGAGCTCGTATTCGAAACCGTATTCGGCGGCCATGTGTGGAAGAAAAGACTTGAACGACGGCGACAGGAATTGCTCAATGAACCAGAACTTGACGCTGTGCTTGGTGTGCTTCATGACAGAAAGCATCATGATATTGAGCATGCGCTCATAGAGATGGCCTGAGGCGACGGAGAAGATGTTGATATCGGCTTGGGTGCCCTTCTTCTTAGACTTGCTACCAAGCAGTTCGGCGCCCTTGTCAAGGACCTTTTGCGAGTCAAAGTTCAGGCCGAGCTTGCCTAGAAGCTTGTTGACCTTTTCTGTACCCTTGCCAACGAGTTCGGAGGCGAGTGACTCATCTGGAGTAAGAACATCTGCCATTTCCTGACCAGGTTTGCGAGAAAGACGAGGGAAGATTGTTGCGCCCTGGAAGCTCATCAACGCAATCTCGGTGGTCTCGTCACCCGGCTGCGGTGCCCAACCCTTGGGGCCTGCGCTGTCAAGGCTAAATATCTCCTGCGAGCGACCGGTCTTGAGCCTGATGTTGTAGAAGCCTGGGTTGGTCTTGAACTGGAAGTACCCAAGGTTGGCCATGATGATGGTATCGGCGTAGTGAGGGTCCTTCTCAGTCGCAAGGACAACTTCAGCTCCACTAGGTGGCTGACCGCCAAGGGTAGTGTCGCGAGAGTGTCCTTCAATCAAGATGCTTTCTAAACCGTAGATAGCATTGATATTCTTTCCAGCAGGAAGCGTGCTTAGCTTAATGTTGTCAAGATCATGGATTGACTCTTCTGGAGCAACCAACCACGGCGGCGGTA
This sequence comes from Parastagonospora nodorum SN15, assembly GCF_000146915.1. Classification (NCBI taxonomy): domain Eukaryota; kingdom Fungi; phylum Ascomycota; class Dothideomycetes; order Pleosporales; family Phaeosphaeriaceae; genus Parastagonospora; species Parastagonospora nodorum. The sequence continues at coordinate 972,920 of NW_001884552.1, forward strand.
CGTCCATGCCCAGATTGAGCAATGCTTCTTTCGGAATACCAGAGAACTCGGCTTCGAGACTACCAGTCGAGCCGTCTTCGTTAAAGGTTGGTCTCGCATCAAGCAAATACCTGTAAAACCGTTTAATCGGAAGCTCCTGGAGCATTTGCTTGGGGTTCAGGAACAGCTTGAGATGGACACCATTCATGTCGCTGAGTGTCTTCAGGATGGGAATCCACTTCTGTGCTTGCTCAGTGGCTGGGTCGATGGAAGCGACAATCTGGAATACAGCATTGTCGAAGTCGCCCTTGATGATCGCAGTGTGCTCGGTAGTCCAGTTATTGAACTTGCTCATGCGCAGTGTAGATGCAGACTCAAAAATGCCGTCTGGCACATCAGAGATAGTGGATAGCGTGACAAGTGATTGAATCTTGGCAACATCAAAGGGTGTAGAAAGTTTAGAGGTGAGGTCGAGGTCGGTGAGGGCAAGGCTCAGAGGTTCAGTCCGCTTGTTCGTCTCGTACGTGACAAGTGTCTCAATGTCATCTTTTGAGAATTCAAGATCGTCTGGAATGGGTCCAACTTGGCGACCATTGACAATAATTGCGTTCTGTCCTGGCTTCAACGTGAATACCTCAAGTATTGGCGATGCGGACTTCCAGAACGCCTTTGATTCTTCCGTAACAGGTCGGGAGTCAGACGTCTTGTCTAACAATGCCGACAGTGCCTCTGTAGTAAAATCACCATTCGACTCGGTAAATGCTTTGAGGAGATCATCAGAGGTGTTGCGCTCGGAGTCGGCATTTGCGTTGTGAATTAAGACAATCTCCGCATTCGGGTTTTCTTCGCGGTAGGTGGCAGCAGACTTCAGCAGTGCCAGTCCAGAAGGAGAATCAAAGTCACCAAGGACTGTAATATGAACCCAGTCGCTCTTGCTTGCAGATTCCGCAGCTTTGATGCGAGGCATCTTGCCAAAGTTCTCCCCGTGAGCCTGCTCAAACTCAGCCATGTTGATGAGTGTGATGTTCTTCTCGTTCTCCGGCACGATGAAGGGGTTACGCCTTGCGGAGGCCTGCAACAGGAAGAACTGGGGCACCCAGCTGTCCTCGTTGAAGACGCCATTGAATACGTTCTGCTGAATCTGGCGAAGATCCGATCCAATTCGCTGGCTGAGGACACCGAGCCACTCATCTGTTTGAGCGACTGGCACACCGTTGACAAATACCGGGGCATTTGGTACATTTGCAGCGAGACGCTTCAGGTACTGCTTCGCTGCTTCTGCTCTTTTGAGTACCTCTTCCGACTTGAGTACTTCAGTAAGCTCTAGCGCTTCGCGATCGGCAACGAGTTGTCCGTCTTTGATAACCGAAGCAAAAGCGTTCTTGTCGGGTGATGCAAGATTTTTGTTATTGAGTGACTAGAGCCCCTTGTCAGTCGAGGTGGATATGCATATATGGGGATTGACTCACATCTTGGAGATAGCTTGTTACACCAGCAATCCCATAGGCATCCTGTAGGTAATAGATGACCTTTGCTTGCTCTAGAGCGCCGTCGGTCAAGATCTGGGGCACGAGACCCCACCTTAACGGGATACCTCTCTGTACCAAGCTCAAGATCGTGTCGACGATGGTAGTGACATCATCGATAGAGGTGAAGTCAATGGGAACGATGGCGTTGTGTATATCGCGCCTGACAGAGGGCAATTGGCCTGGGAATGTTCTTTGCAGTAACTAATGCTATTGTCAGTATACAACAAGCGAAGCTTGGAAGCAGTCACTTACCGCTCGAAGGTCAGTGGGCCAACTCTCGTATCTGTCATCCTTTTCAATATCGTTCAGATACATGATCACATTGCCGCCTTCAATTTCGTCTCTGAAATCATATCGTTGAGGTTCATCTTGAGTCTGAGTTGCAGCAATAGCTTCGTGTGAAAGAAGTGCAACAACGTCTGGTGCAGAGAGACCCTGGCTGCGTATGCCGTTAATCAAAGTTCGCTCGCGTCTAAGGTGTGAAAGTAAAGAGTATGGGTTCACATCTCGTGCTGGTATCTGAACGCCATTGATCCAGATCATGTTGAATCCAGTAGGAAGAAGGAATTCTCGGTTCTTGGTATGCTCTTCCAGGAAGCTCTCCGACACGTTTTGGCCAGCGATGATGGAGGAGTACTTTGGGAAGTCCTGTACGAGCTTGAGAAGCGTGTCCATGGGCTGGTCGCTCTTCATTACAAAGCTGGCAGCTTTCACACCAAGATCGGAGACCTCATCTTTGGACAAGGGTTTGAGGTCCGCAACTTCTTGGTCTTCATCTAGGCCGGTGACGAGCGGCTTCTGTCCGCTGGGTTGACTCTCGTCCTTCTGTCTGTCGTCGATGACGATGTAGTCTGTTCGCTTGAGCTGAAGTTCAACACCATATCCATTCACGACTAGCGGCGATTTAGATGCTTTGTTGGAAGGCTTGTGGCGGATTCGATACGATGTCTTGCCTTCCTTCGCCGTCTTGCTCAACATATCGTGCCATGGTTTGAATTGCGGTGCAGTTATGTCGGCGTATAGAATTGCAGGTAGAGCCGAGCTGTTTCCGAGTGTACGGTCAAAGGGTAGTTCGTATGTGCTATAAATTGTCAATATGATGACATCCCGATTGTTCTGCACTTCCTACCGTTCACTCTTGATATCGCCAAAAGGCTCGGTGAATTGTGGAGAGCAATATTGCTTCCCGCCAAAAGATATCCAGATATCGCAGGCATTTGTCTGTTCTGCAAGCAGCGAGGGCTCAACGGAGGTGTTGTAGAACTGATAGTGTGCTTCTATTCGCGGCGCAGCCGACCGAACAGACAGTGCAAACTCGAAAGACGCGAGGGCTTCAGGCTCTGTGATATGCCCGTCATTGTGTAATAAATCTACAAAGGCCGTATAAAGGTCTTGTTCGGTGGCATATTTGTCGAAGTAGCCCTGTGATACGCGATCGAGGATTGGATAGTACGCAGTGCCGTTCTCGTCCGCGGCAGTTTCTCTAGGCCGTGTTAGTTGTGATGACTTTCGAAGAGGAGACTTGTGAAGTACAAGAGCTCTACCAAATATGGTGCAGGGCTGAACGAGGCCCGCAAAGCAACGTTTATGCTTGGACTCGCAAGGGCGCCAATGTGGTGGACCGCACTGAGGGCGAACAGACCCCGCGCGCCTAGCAAAGAAGCTGGTGTCCACATAGTGCAAGAATATATATCAAGCTGTCTTGGACACCGATGAGACTTTAGGAAGCTTCAGGCAGTGCGCAATTGGTTGTGGGTGGAGTGTAGCAGCCGCGGTCTCACGAAGTTGCAACGTGTAGCATTACGTCCGGGGCCTGAAATCTCACAGGACCAGCTGAGAATTGCGCAAAGGGCTAGAGAAACAACGAAAGAAGCCTCCGGGATATGTACAGACAGAATTGGTATTTCTGCCTCCTGTCGTCAATGTACTCAGCTTGTTGTCCTCGAGGTGTTCTAACTCTCGGGAGTCCGCAGCACAGCCACATATGGCTGTGGCTTCTTATCGATAAGTCCAAGAACGACCGTGCTTCCATGTCAGTCCAGACTTCTTCATCGACAACCGACGGAGAATTACCCGCTGCACGGTCTCCTAGCGCGCGCCCTACCGTCAATCACACAAAGGCAGCCTGATCGGGTACTTTTAGACGTGCCCTTAGTCAAGAGAGCTTGAATGATAAATATGATGTTCCCTGTTTTCGTAGAAGGCTTCCTGAGCACCAGGACAGTCTGACTCCCAGTGCTCTCCACGTCTGTCTTCATACCTAAGGTACTCACCAGGAAATTGTTCGCCTACAATGTCGCGCACTGCAACGTCAATCGAGCTCATGGAATACCCTCAGACTCCATTAACAGATCCACCCAATGTGCATATCAAGGGCGACCGAGCTTCGTCTTTGAACGACGATGGACAGCCAATCATCGCTTCAACTAATGCCGTCGATGTCGAGCATTTGCAGGCACCAGGGAAAAGGACGACTGCCATTGTTCTTGTGACAGTTGTGTGTGTCACAATGATCAGTGCCATGCTCTCAGGAGTTACGACTGTTGTGTTGCCGACGATGGCGAGAGACTTGCAGCTTGCACCAAGTGTGCTCCTATGGTGATACTATCGAATCTATCTAATTGAGAGGAGCTGACGAAACTCAGGCCCGTATCTGTCTACGCGCTGACATGCGGTTGCACGCTGTTATTGCTAGGCTCAGTGTCAGATGTAATAGGTTCCAGGCCAATGTATCTGACAGGCTGCGTACTGCAGTCTGTGTTCACCCTTGCCTCTGGACTCTCCCGGACGGGCACTCAACTCATCGTCTTCCGTGCTCTTGGTGGTATCGCGATATCGTTCTGCTTACCCTCGGCAGTCAGCACTATCACGGCTACATTCCCAGAGGGCAAAAGCAGGAACATCGCGTTTGCTTCAATGGGTGGAGGCCAGCCCATTGGGTTCTCGCTCGGCTTGGTTCTTGGGGGGATATTTGCCGATACTATTGGCTGGCGATGGGGATTCCACCTTTGTGCCATTGTTAACACCATCATCTTCGTTATCGCACTGTTCGGACTGCCCAAGGTTGCAGACAAGCAGACTCAGGTGTTTCACAGACTCAGGACTGAAATCGACTGGGGTCGGGATAGCCATGGGAAGCATCTCTTTAGCACTGCTTTCCTACTGCTTTGTGTAAGTAGCTGGTATATACCCACGATGGACCTCGAATCTGACAAGATGCAGCTTGATCTCAGAGGACACTGCAAAGATCCGCGAAGCAACTACCCTCGGACTTCTCATCACCGCAATCGCTCTGATCCCTGGCTTCATCGTGTGGGTCGGACGCCAGGAGAAACTCGGCCGTCCAGCCGTGATTCCAAACTCTCTCTGGAAAAACCGCATCTTCAGCGTTATCTGTGTGGGGGTATTCCTCGTCTGGGGCGTCTTTAATGGCATCGAGACATACATGACGCTCTTCTTCCAAGACGTACAAGGTCTCTCTGCGCTCCAAACATCGATCCGTTTCCTTCCAACTCCTGTTGGTGGTATCATAGCCAACGTCGCAATGGGACTGATAGCCCACAGAGTGCGCGCCGACTACACCGTGCACATTGGCGTCTTCCTGGCTACTGTGGCCGCGTTGCTGATGTGCGTGATCCAGCCTGAGTGGACGTATTGGGTTTGCGCATTCCCAGCTACCTTCCTCATGCCGATAGGCTCTGACGTCCTCTACACCATCTCGAGTCTGGTAATCACTTCGGTGTTGTACGTCACATCAAATACCTTCGGGGTGCCATATTAAGCTGACATTCTCAGTCCTGCCCGAACACAAGGGCTTGCAGGAGGCGTCTTTAATACCATCGCGCAGATTGGCAAGAGTGTTGGACTTGCGACAAGGTGAGTTTCGATGTCAACGCCTTGTAGGTTGTCACTGACTTGGTGGTTCCCGTTGCAGCGGAGTGATTGCAACTAGCATCACAAGCCATTCACGGCACCAGGAGAAAGAAGGCCCAGAAGCGCTCATGGAGGGCTTCCGCGCTGCATACTGGTACTTGTTTGCGCTCAGCTGCGCCACTGCGGTCCTGTTCGCGTGGGGGCTGAGAGGCATTGGAAAGGTGGGAATGAAGCGAGAGTAGTCCAGGCTTTGCGTTGATAGGGTTTACATAGTTGTGCGCGCACTGTAACTGTAGGGAATGTAGGAGGCTGCAGGTATGCCCTTGCAATTTATTCTTAGCGAGCGAGACTCAGGTCCAGAGTGTAATGGTTGCACAGGGATGGCGCAAGGGCCGTCTGTTTGGGCAAGGTGAAACCAGCGATACGGGACCACCAAAAGTCAACGCGGCGCACTAGCCCCCAAGATCTCCACCTGCCAACAATGACCACATTGCGCCAGACACCATCTGCCTCGACTTGGACTCCATTCCTGCTTGATGGACTGAACCACTGTGCCGAACATCCACCGCTCGCTCCGCCGTCAACATGCTGTCCGGCCCGCCGCGTCTGATTCCCTTTGTGTTTGTGTTCCTGTGTCTTTGCTTTGTCTGGTGGTACCTCCATCTGCCAGGTGCAAGTGCAGGCCATGCGATATCAGGATGGGTCCCGAACCCCAAGCCGAAGACTGTCGCAACCCCCGCCTACAAGGGCGACCCGCTCGACTTTAGCATACTGCCCAAGTTCAGCGATGGCGCCCTGAAGCCGCCTGGCTCCAACTACACGGTCAAGATTGTGGTGCCCAAGACCAAGGACGAGGACCTTGGCTGGATGGAGGAGGAGATACCGGATGTGCCGCTGGTCATCTACGAAGTCGACAACCCCAATGCGGAACACAAGATCCCGAAGAACAAGGGTCGCGAGGCCATGGTGAGTGCGGTGGAAGCCGAGACATTTGGTCGTGTGAGAGTTGAGCGTTGAGAGCTGAGAGCTGACAATGGGAACAGGTGTACCTCAGCTACATCATCGACCACTACGACGACCTGCCCGACACAACCCTCTTCATGCACGCCCACCGCTACGCATGGCACAACAACATGCTCATGGGCCAAGATGCCGCCACCATGATCAAGCGCCTCAACCACGAGCGCGTCGCGCGCCTCGGCTACATGAATGTGCGCTGCCACCACGATCCCGGCTGCCCCGACTGGATCCACCTGGACCGCCCCGGCATCGACTTTGACTTCTACCACAAGCCCGAGGAAATCTACTGGCGGCGTGAAATCTGGGAAGAGATCCACCCGGGCGCGCCTATCCCGCCCTCAATATCCGGCACCTGCTGCGCGCAGTTCGCCGTCTCGCGCCAACGGATCCGCGAGGTGCCCATTGAGCGCTTCAAGCACTACCGCAAGTGGCTGCTCACAACCGGCATGGACGACCAGTTCTCCGGCCGCGTCTTCGAGTACATCTGGCACTACATCTTCACCGGCCACGAGGTCCTCTGTCCCGCCATGAACACGTGCTACTGCGATGGCTACGGCTACTGCTTCGGCGGGCAGAAGAAATTCGCCGAGTACTTCGAGATGCAAGACAAGCGTAACGCGCTGGCTGCCAAACTTGAACCATGGAAGCAGAAGGAAGAGGAAGCCAAAATGGCGGGTAAATCTCCAGAGTACACCCAGGAGGAGCGGAATGAGTTTACCGAAATAAACTACCAAGTCGTGAAATTGGACAGGCAGCTGGATGAGCTGAGAGAAGAGGCGAAGAAGAGGGGCGATGATCCGGCAAAGAGGAAAGAGGAGACGGAGAGCTATGACTCGTCGCATATATGGGATTATGCGCCGAAACACGATTAATGGCTGCATTTATGTATTCTTCATGATGCCTGGCGTTTCCTGGCGAGGCGTTTGGATGGTTGGTTGCATTGATGAAGGCCGCTTGCTGCATGGGTAAAGCAGCGTGCTCTGCGGATCTTAGACTGCTCTGCATGAAATACGCTTTGTTATCTGTCTTAATAGAATTATGGCGTGGAGGTGTTTGGACATAAACCCCCACGTTGTACCTACTCTATACGTCAAGTCACGTTGCATCAATGGAGGAGCCTTAATTCATGGACCTGCGTTAGCATTTTGCCTAACGCGGGAACAAAAGTATCCCCGATTCTGATTACATCAACATCGACCTTGTGGAAGGTAGAAGTTTGCTAGATAGTTCAAAAATCCCATGTTCTCTTCCCGAAACGCGCCTTGACGCGCGAGCACGTGCCGGCGGGGCAACGACGCGCCCGCTGCAATACGCGATCCGTACCTCTCACCATTCACCTTCACCTTGACGCCACTTGTGTAAATGCCAAGCACACAAATTTCTTCTTCTTCCATGTCGTATACAGACGATGCTTCATGGAAGTGAGTCTTCCTTGCCTGTTCATGGGTGGCTGGGAAGTGATTGCCCACCTGCCGGCTGCACTGGCGCCCTAACCTCCGAACTGCGACTGCTGAACCACCAATACTGCGCCAGCTTACCGCACTCATCCAGATCGCATACGTTTGCTTTTCCTTTACTGTCATAATGCTTGTTGACCTGAACTTGCGCGTGAGTCACTGTTTGCGATTTTGTTTGTAGGACTCGTTCACTTTGGTCCACTCATAAGGATATTCGCATTCACGGTCACTAAAACAACTGTGTCAGAATGGTTGCGTAGAAGAGCTTAGCTGTAATTTGAACTGCTTGCTCTTTGTTTGCGTCGCCAAAAATCTGTCCGCCATCTCCTAGATCTCGCTACACTGCTCGCGATTCCACCTCTGCGAGACCAGGCGCGAGTGTACTAGCTAAGATGTCGGACTTCTCCGATGCTATTGCTGCTGCACAGGCAGACTCAAGCAAACGACAACACAATGGGGCGCAAGGATCCTTGACAGCACATGTCAGCCAGGACGGCTCCTCAATCAATGATTTCGCGCGGTCGCATGCTCCGGGATGGACACCCCCGTGCCCTATCACACGGGAGGATGTGGCGTTGAAGTCTCTGAAGGTACTCAACCAATGTTCTCCTAATTAGATAGTGCAGCTAACGATAATAGACTCAATGGAACAAATTCGATACTAGGACTCCAGCATGGGATGGCTATCGTTCAAAACGACCAGTCATGGTCGCAGACCTTCATGACTTCGAGATCTACATTTGTCCAGATAGCAAGGCGAGAAGCTATGAGCTACTTGGCTTACATCATCTGGAAGTTCCCAGATCGAAAAAGATGTTATTCGATGGATTCCTCTGCATGGGTGGCGTAAAGCACTATGTTGAGGGCGTCCCGCTCAACGACTTCTCAATTGAGGGCTATGGCGACTCTGACGACCCCACGACTGCAACATATGTTCAGTCCGCTTCCGCGATGAAGGACCCAGCATATGACATCTGGTATAGGCTGAATGAACCCACTCCAGCCTATGCAAGACATCATCTTCCGTTCCTCTGGGTAGCCCAGTTAGCAAAGCACGTCCTAGATTTCCTGGATGCAAAAACGCGAGGGTCGATCGGTCTGGACCATTTTCGCTCTGCCTTCCAACCGTGGCTGACCGCACGATTTATCGGACAGACAACGTTCGATGAATGGTACCATGCTCTCCACGACCGGCGGGACTTCCGAGTCTGCGTCAACGCCTACATCGACTTCTTGTATCAACAAGCATACAACCTGCCAAATTCGCGCAGTTTGCTTGCTCATCCCCTATGGGCTGATTGCATGACTGGCGGGTTGGTTCAGGTTGAGCCACAGGAGCGCATCGCGAAAAGCACACTAGCAACACCTGACGTATATGCATGCTTCAAGCACATGTACTTCGGCAAGGTCATATGCCCAATTGCGCTGTCAAAGGGTGTCAAGGCACAGCAGCAACAGCGAAGCGCTGATATGGGGTTCATTGCAGCCGCAACTGGACCTGAAACAACACCGACACTTCACCCATACGTGCAAGCTCTGGTGCAGGTTGGCGATGTAGTTGCGTTTGATCCAGACAGAGCAGACAAGCAGAAGTGGCGAAACGCAGACTGGGAATGGCTATTGCACGTCACGGACGTTGAGTTGACGCAAAATGGTGCACAACGCCTTTTCGGGCTGTACCTATACAGACCTCGCGAAACCAACATCTTCATTGCCCAATATCCCCGTCAGAATGAACTCTTCTTCTCGGATAATTGCAATTGCGACGACGGAGCGCTACTGTCTACACATATCAAAGGACGCTATGACGTTGCATGGTCTCCGACAACTATACCATCGAGCGCGTTCTTTGTGCGGCAGACATACATCACACAAGACAGTGCTTTCACAACGTTTACAGAGGGGCATAAAATCTGCGAATGCAAGAAGCAACCATCGAAGGAACTCAAGAGTTACACGCGCGGTGAGAGCGTGTATATTACGAAACTACTCGGCGACAAGAAGGTTCTGGAGCCTGTTGTGTTTCATCAGTTACAAGAAGATACGGCTCATGTTATCGTACGATGTTTCGCCAGACTCGGCCGCGACCTGAAAGAACAAGCTACTCGCGTCCGGAAAGGCATCATAGCCGTGAACGAGCTGGTTCTAACTGATACATATGAGAGCGTTGCAGCATCGAGGATCGAGAGAAAATGCCATCTACGGTTTGTGTCCAAGAACGACATTCTGAACGATCAGATTCCTTTCCCATACAATCGCAAGGGTGCTGGCGACTACTGGTTTTTCTCTATGGGTCTATCGACGAAAGATGGAACACCACGCCTCTTGTACTTGGCTCGGCCGCCCTATTATTTCAAGAATGGTTGCGAAATTGGTACGGAGACAACCACAAAGCTAGTAGGTATGAGCTTATTTAGCGGCGGTGGCAATCTGGATCGTGGTATCGAAGAGGGCGGTGCAGTGGACGTTCAGACGGTGGTCGAATGGGACGCTGCGGCCATACACACGCAACGGGCAAATGCTCGAAATCCTACTACACAGCAATTTTTTTGTGGTTCAGTAGACGATCACCTCAGCATGGCAATTGCCGGTAGCGATGATCAGCTCGTCCCGTACATTGGCTGCGTCAACATCATTCTTGCAGGATCTCCTTGCCCCGGCTTCTCGACGTTGCAGCAGAACTTCACGAGTCCTCAGTCTATCAAGAACGCATCACACATTACGACAATCTGTTCCTATGTGGATATATATCGCCCTGAATATGCTATCTTGGAGAATGTCGTTAGTATGGCAGATACGCGGAAAGGGTTCGAAGATCAGAACGTCCTCAGTCAGCTCGTGGCTTTCTTTGTCTCTTTAGGCTATCAGGTCAACCAATACATAATGGACGCATGGACCTTTGGTAGCTGCCAACGACGCTCTCGGCTGATTTTGACCATCGCAGCCCCAGGCTTAGATATGATTCGGCAACCACTACATACTCACAGCTTACCGCCAGACGACACAGCTGCGAGGAGTCTGGGAACGCTCCCAAACGGACAGCGTTTTGGAGGTAGAGAGTACTACCCTACACCATTTACTCACTTTTCTGCAAATACTGCCACCTCAGACCTCCCTGACATAGGCAACGGCAACGTGCAAACGTGTATCTCGCACCCCAGTCATCGTGTGTCAGCCCAGCCAAGTCGCAAGGAACGAGCCCTGCTAGATCTCATCCCACATATTCCGCCGGGTTGCGGATACAGAGAAGCCTATAACCAGGGCATCATTCCGCTTGTATTGCAAAAGCCTGGTAAGGAGTCAGACAGGGCTTATCAACGGATCAGAAAGGCTGCCTTAATACCCACGATCACCACAGGCCTCAGCATCCAGGACTCGCGTAATGGAGCAACTGTACATTGGCAGCAGAACAGACCAATTACGATTATGGAGGCCAGACGCACTCAGGGGTATTTAGACCACGAGCCCATCATTGGTAGTCTTTCGGCACAGTACAGGATTGTTGGCAACGGAGTCGATCGACAGGTAGCATTTGCACTTGGGCGGGCTATACGGCAAGCCGTTATTGCCAACATGCAAAGAGGTCTAGGCTCCAGCACCTTCAGGGCGCCGACACTCGTCGACGTGGAGAACGATGACGATCATTTTAGTGACACAGCATCGATCCATTCCGGCATATTCATGAATGTGCCAACACCTCGGAATAGCGAAGCTCATACTACCAACGCATCGGCAATGTCATCGAAATGTTCACGGCGGATAATAGGCTCGACAGATGGCGATGTGAGTGACGAGACATCAGTCCCAGGTATTCTCGGCCTAGACGGTGCTTCAGATGCTCGAGACACGCCTCTTACAGCTCCTCGGCCGAACACCTCTGGTATTCTGTCCAGGGTGTCTACGACGATTGCCAACAGTATCAAAGGACTGGCTGATCGATCATTGCGCTACCAATCAACTTCAGCAACGTCTGTCATTTCAACACCATCACCATTCAAGCGAAGCCACGACGAGTCCTTGGACGAATCCAGCAACTTCACAACGGAGTCTTCCGATTGTACAAGAAAACAAATAAAGCTCAGCAATCATACACAATCAGACTCCTATAAAAGCGCTGAGACGAGTAGAAATACATGGAGGAGAGACAGGTCTCTGTCAAAGGCCCGCTACACGCGACATTCTGGTCTGGAGGTTGCCTTTACTCCCAAGCAGTGGAACAAAAGGCCTGAGAGTGAAGACTCGACTAGAAAGTGAAAGAAGAGGCAACAGAAGGCAGAATAGTAGCAACTCACGACGCGTGTGGTAGATATACCCTCATACTGTAGCATGAATGTGCCACATATTGAAGAAAACCCAAAATTTGTGCCGTCAATGCATGCTCAACGTAAGGTTTCCAAAGGCGGACTAGTGCCACCCAATCGCAGCTCCCCGCATGAAGAACCCAAAATTCTACGTTTGGCAACTCACAGCTTCTAGGTCAACAACAATCATGAGCTTCACCAAATTGAGTGAGATTGAGCTGCCGGCTGCTTTCGACGCCCATGTGCACTTGCGCGATGGTGAAATGTCGCAGCTCGTTACGCCGACGATTCGCCATGGTGGTGTGAATCAGGTATATGTCATGGTAAGCTAGCACCCTTGCACGTGCAGTTCGATACACATGTCGAAGTCAGAATTTCTGTCAATTCTTTCCAATCTTTCCAAATACCCCTTTTCGATTGTCATTACCATTGTTCATTTCTAAGTGTTGCTCCAGCCAAACTTGGTCCCTCCGATCACGACGGTCAAACAATGCCTCGAGTACCGCGACAGGTTGAGGGCCATTGAGCCAAATGTCGACTATCTCATGTCACTTTACCTGCATGAATCAATCACGCCAGAAGTCATCCGCGAAGCAAAGAAAGCCGGCATACACAGGCGTCAAGTCCTACCCAGCTGGCGTAACAACCGTAAGTGTTCCCACACCATGGACGCATCTAAGACACACACCTAACACCTCCACAGAATTCCTCCTCGGGCGTCCTAGACTACGAGTCCTTCTACCCCGTCTTCGCCGAAATGGAAGCGCAAAACATGATCCTCAATCTTCACGGCGAAGTCCCCTCCACCCCTCCCTCCACCACCCACTCCAAAGACACAACTTCCATCACCATCCTCAACGCCGAGCCCGCCTTCCTCCCGACTTTTAAATCCCTGCACGCCAGATTCCCCAACCTCCGCATCATCCTCGAACACTGCAGCACCGCCGCCGCCCTCGACGCCGTGCGCGCATGCGGGCCCAGCGTCGCTGGCACCATCACCGCGCACCATCTCTCCCTCATTATCGACGATTGGGCGGGTGATCCGTTCTGCTTCTGCAAGCCCGTGGCCAAGACGCCCGAGGACCGCGACGCCTTGCTTCAAGCTGTCGTGCGCAGCGGGGGCAAGTTCTTCCCTGGGCACGGATAGCGCGCCGCATGCGCAAGGGAGCAAGAGGGGCGGGGACAAAGTCGCCGCAGGCGTGTTTTACGCAGCCGTATGCGCTGGGGTATGTGTTGGATGCGTTGGAGGTGGGGGTGCAGAGGGGGGTTGTGGGCGAGGAGGAAGTCGGGCAGGAGGTTCTTGAGGGGTTTTTTGGGGGGTTGGGGGGAGGGCATTTTATCAGGGTTGGGAATGGGAGCGGGGAAAGGAAGAGAGGGGTTGTACTTAGGAAGGGAGGGGCGAGGGTTGTGGATGTGTTGGAGAGGGAGGGGTTGGGGGTGGGTGTTGTGCCGTTTAGGAAGGGGGAGGAGACGTGGAGTGTGGAGTGGAAGTGAACATCTCGAAAACCGAATCTGAAGTAGTTTTTCATAAAGTATGGAGATTTGATTAGATGGGATGGGATTTGGTGTTGTTAACGGTATCTTGATTTTCCTTCAGCCACAGTTTCAGCCAAACTTGACAAACGGCCCGAAAACTATCGAGCATCGCTCCCGCACCGCCATCGCCATCGATGCTGTCATTTCCCCACAACCGGATTGTCGGCACGCTTTCATTACACTGCCTCCCCACTTTTCAACCTTCGCAGAGAATCCTGATACAGCACCGTTGGGCCGTTCCAGACAAGCCACCATCGCCTATGTCCCATAACTATGACGGAGCCAAGACGCAGCATGTCATCGACCTCTCAGCATCTTGTTTCCAACACGAATACATGACAGTATTTAAGGAAGTGTGAATCACTGCTGTTTGGGTAGGAGAACTACCTGCACGAAATCAAACCTCTTCAAACCCATCTCACATCAAAATCAAATCTCATCCATATTCAAAAGAAAAAAATGTCTTCAACAAACAAGGTCTCTCACCAAGACATCACCGCCGCCGGCCTGTCAGAAGCAGACCAGAACATCAACAACTCCGTCGAGGACAAGAGCCACCAGGCAGCCGGCCACAAGGCGAACCTGAGCAACCCCAGTGCGCCGCTCCAGATAATAATACGAAACGTATATACTGACGATATGGACAGACACCAGCGCCGAGTCGAAGAAGCGATCGGAGCAGGCGCTCAAGGAGTTGGGCGGCGAGCAGGCTTTTTATGGAAAGCAGGGAAAGGGCGAGTAGGAGTTTGAGATGATTATGTATTTAAAGTAAACGGAATATGTATAATTATGGATCTGCGAGGTGTTCCAAAATGGCGGTGGCTCTTCTCGCCACTTATTTAGGTATATGGTTGTAGTGAACCCGAAACTCGGCTTCGCCTCTAGTTCATTATGAATCGTCTGAGGTGTCGAGTAAGATTCGTCCTTGTTCGGCCTAACCGTGTGTATTCCTTGTAAGTGGCCATGCTTGCAGAAATTTTGCGCGACTCGGGGAGGGTATAATGTTGAAAGCGCATCGTAGATCGTTCAGCCCCCTGCCGATGAAGCAATAGGGGCATTTAATAGCCCCGCTGAAGCCTCTTGTTCAAGCGACAGCTTCATTTCCAGCCACGAGTAGAAGTTTGCCGAATTGCAGAAACTCGCATATAGTCCGTCCCTTGCTCTGTGGCGTTGGATCGGCCCTTGGCCGCGGAACTTGACACTGGTGCCATGTTTGCTTACACTGCTGAGGAACTCTGGTATCGAGAAACTGGCGTATCGGTGATTACCGCCTGGTGTAACAACATTTGACGTGGCAAGGTAACGGTTGAGGGGCGCCACGAACTGCGCAGTCAATTCTGCAAAATGCCGTCTTATGATGGGTCCAATGTCACGTGTCTGATCGCCGAGCTTAAGCATGGCCTCGATTCGTGATACAACCAAAGGATCGGACTTTAGGAAGCGTTTCGGGGGCGTATGGACCTCAATGCCGCCACCTGGAAGGTCGAGCAGCGCGTTCCGACTCGACTTGTGGTGAATGGAGTGATGTCGCCTTGTTGGTACCGGGCCATCAAAGTTCTGGAGGTATAGAATGTGAGGTCGCATGCGATGGCTGGCCTCTGCCGCAGCAACAATGCGCTTAAGCAAGAAAGGGTTGGTAATGCCGATGATAAACGACTGTGGTGTGCCTCCGTCGATACCTATGCTCTTGAAATCGGCTTGCATAGTCATGTACGGCTTGACGACTCCAGCGTAAGGCACTGGGCAGATCAAGTCGAGCAGGGATGAGACTGCTTCGCTTGCGAGCTGTGGTGACTTGGCGATGACGATGATACTTTCGCACAAGACAAGCTTCTCGTACAGAACGTAGAGGTCTGTGATACGGTGGCATGAAATGCATAATGTTGTCCCATGATCCAATAGGCTCGTAAGCGTATATTGACGTGGGAGTATCTGAGATTAGAGGAGTCGGGCCTGGGAGCCCCTGCAGCGGGAACGAGCGGTGCGGTGCGATGTCTAATGTGACTATTGAACCTAGAAACGGTAGTTCGTGTCTGCCTATCCTTGGTGGACGCCAAGCAAACATCTGGTTGTACGCGGCTTGGAGAGTCACGGGATCACTGATGACGCCTGTTTCGGTCATCTTATGCAGTAGCTGATGGTGAAACGAAGGAAAGTTGTGATGCGAGATCATGACCAAGGTCCTCTGGTTGAAGCTGCGTTTCATCGAGTGGTCAAATTCCTGGCGAAAGACGCAAGTCCCGTAGAAGGTATCAGAGCTGCCATGGGGAGCGTTGGGCGAGCTAAGTTTGATGTCCGGTGAGTTGTTGGTGACTGCAAAGTTGAAGGCCAAGTCTTCTGCCGTTTCGGTGTTCTGCTGCTCTGGGAAGCTGGGCAGAATTAGAAGTGAGCATCAGATATGGCGTTGAAGGCGCACCTGTTGAAGCAAATTGCACTAAGGTCGGCGGTGGTAAAGGGTACATCTGGCGGATAGAGAATTTCTATTTCCGGACTAGGCACATTCTTAGCAGCTGTCCCAAAAGACTGGAGATCAATCTTACCTACCCGATGTCCACGTTGAAGTTGCAGACAATGCTGCCACTGTCAGCGCCGGCTTGCTATCATTCTGGCAACACTCACAAAGCCACGGCCCAATGCTGGAAACCGCCGGTGGGGATTACAGGATCTCGATCCATGTCTGTTTCCTGCCGCGAGCGTCGGTACGGTTGCACAATCTTTTTCAACTTTTCCATGTCGAGCCTTGGCCGCACCTGACATGTGCAGGTGAAGCTTCAGGAGGCGAGCGACCAGTGAGGCTGCAGTTAGTTGGAAGGCGCGCGAGGCGCTGGGGTCAGCGTATAGAGTCAGCTGTCGCTATGTGCTGTCATTTTCGGCGAATGGCGCGAGCGAAAAGAGAGGCGCGTTCAAGATGAAGTGCTTTGGGCACGACAGTGGAGGGCATGGTGCAATATTGCTTTTGAGTCTATCAGCGGGCTCGAGTGAGCTGGTGGCAGTGCGGTGCAGGGGTGGGTCGCGCCCGCTGGCCCTATGACGTGCCATGTCCCAATCCGCTGCGTGGGCCTAGCTTCACATTCACGTTCGCGTTGCAGCAACGACCCGCGAACCGCGCACCGGCAATCCGCGTCGACCAGCATCCCACGACTTTGGACATTTGACCCCGCAAGCCAGAATGCGTTGAGACATTGTAGCACTGTGTAGACGTCCTGTAGACGCCCGCACCCCGTCATGGACCCCAATATCACTAAAGCGCTCAACGACAAGCTCTACGACAAGCGCAAGAGCGGAGCTCTCGAGCTGGAGGCTCTGATCCGGAACGCACTAAATGCCCAGGACCACGACAGGGTGGCTAAGATTGTCCATGAGCTCTGCAACGAGTACGCGTATGCCGTCCACCACCCACATGCCCGGAATGGCGGTCTTATAGGACTGGCAGCCGCTTCGATAGCACTGGGACCGGTATGCATGATATACCGAGCAGATGGCAGACATTTTGGCTGATACACGACGCAGGAAGTCGCCCGCTACCTCGAAGAAATCGTCCCGCCCGTCCTCGCCTGCTTCGGCGACCAAGATGCCCGCGTGCGCTACTATGCGTGCGAAAGCATGTACAACATTGCAAAGGTCGCCAAGGGGGAGATACTCGTCTACTTCAACCAGGTCTTCGATGCGCTGTGCAAGGTAGGATTACTATGCCGAAGCACCTCGGATATCGCTGACACATCCTCCAGCTGGCTGCCGACTCAGAGTTGTCAGTCAAGAATGGCGCCGAACTCCTGGACAGACTGGTCAAGGACATCGTCTCCGAGTCCGCTGCCACGTATGTCTCGGCGCTGCATACTCCCCCAGAGCTCCCCGACCACGAGGCAGTCGACAGCCATGAATCAACGCCCCAGGACCTGCCCATGGCCTTCAACCTCGAGCGCTTCCTGCCCCTCCTCGAAGAGCGAATCAACGTCCTCAACCCCTACACGCGCTCGTTCCTCGTTGCCTGGGTGACTTTACTGGACTCCATACCCGACCTTGAGCTCATTGCTCACCTGCCACGCTTCCTGAAGGGGCTCTTCAAGTTCCTCAGCGATTCCAATCAAGACGTGTACACTATGACACAGGCCGCGCTGGACAAGTTCTTGATCGAGATCAGAAAGATCGCGAGGATCAAGAAGGGCATTGTGGAAAGCAAGAAGAGTCACAGCAAGGACGAACGCCGGCGCTCCAGCTCGAGTCTGCAAAGCACGCCAGACGACGCCAGCGAGGCTACAAGCGGAACCCCACTCGAACCGCGCGAGGCCGTCGAGGCTGTAGAGGCTGTAGAGGACCCCGAAGATGGCAGTAGAGACAGCGCATCCATGGTCTCAAGTCGCAGCGGCAAGTCCGTCAACGGCGACGGCGACTGGATACCAGGCCAGGACGTGCAGGTGGATCATCCAAAGATACTGGAGATCCTCGTCGAATTTCTGAGCGCTCCGTCAGGTAAGTACCACACACAAGGAGCGACCAGTCCAATCTGACTGTTTGCAGATACCGAAGAGGAACAGACCGAGATATTGCTGACCGCTCTCCGTTGGATTGACAATCTCTTCGACATCTGTCCCGAGGACATCATGCCGTTTGTCCCAAGCTTATTGTCGCACGTGCTCCCGCGAATGTCACATGAAGTCGACACCGTTCGCAAAGCAGCAGTAAAGGTCAATGGCTCACTAATGGACTACATCATGTCTCTATCCGACGAGAGCCGCAAGGCCGACGGCGGTACAGGCGGGCAAATACAGCTTTCCTCCTTCACTGTCTGAGCTGGGCAAGGAGCTCACTGGCACGCAGCGAAGAGACTCAAACCTCTCTAGTAAGCTACTGAAAGCAGTCATTCGCGATCAAGCGGCAAGAGCAGACTCGACTGGCACTCGCTCCCCAACACCGGCAGAGGACCGTACCCCCTCACCACGCCCAATACCAGAGCTGGACTACCAAGCTGCAGTCAGTGCGCTCACTTTGCAGTTCCTCAACGAACACGAGGCTACGAGAGTCGCTGCCATTGCCTGGCTCATCATGTTGCACAGAATGGCGCCGGGTAGAATCCTCACCGTCGACGACGGCACCTTCCCTGCGCTGCTCAAGACCCTTTCCGATCCCTCAGATGCTGTTGTCACACGCGACCTTCTCTTGCTATCGCAGATATCTCTACACAGCGATGACACTTACTTCACATCATTCATGGTTAATCTCCTGAAGCTGTTCTGCACAGACCGACGACTACTCGAGACGCGTGGCAATTTGATCATCAGGCAGCTGTGTCTGACACTGAGCGCGGAGAAAATCTACCGTACGATGGCAGACTGTCTGGTCAAAGATGAGGATATCGAGTTTGCGAGCATAATGGTTCAGAACCTTAACAACAACCTCATCACTGCACCTGAACTGGCTGATCTACGAAGACGGCTTAGAAACCTCGACAATAAAGATGGCCAGTCGTTCTTCGTTACTCTTTTTAAAGCATGGTGTCACAACGCCGTAGCTACCTTCTCGCTCTGTCTGCTTGCCCAAGCCTATGAGCAGGCCTACCATCTTCTCCAAATCTTGTAAGCTCCCCCGCGACGTTCAACTAAACACACCCTAATCTCTACAGCGCCGACTTGGAAATGACCGTCAACACACTCATCCAGATCGACAAGCTAGTGCAGCTTATCGAGTCACCTGTCTTCACATGTTCGTGTTCGGTCCTACACTAACTGCACAGCACTCCCTACTAACATTGACTAGACCTCCGCATCCAGCTTCTCGAGCCTGAACGTTACCCGCACCTTTACAAGTGCCTCTATGGGCTGCTCATGCTTCTCCCTCAATCATCCGCCTTCGCCGCTCTCAAGAATCGCCTCAACAGCGTATCAGCTATTGGGTACCTGCATATAGCACCTCGCGCGAACACGTACGTGTCTTCCTCCTCCCCCACCCTAAACCACTTGAGGCAAAAAAGCTCAGAAGTCGGCTCTTCTAGCAGCACTGGCACGCCGTCTGGCACCCCTGGCAGCAACTTTGCGGAGACGCGCAATCGCATTGGTATAAGACGAGAAGACGATGGAAAAGTCAAGTGGAACGAGTTACTCGAGAGGTTCAAGCAGACCCAAGAGAAGGCCCGGAGAAGTCAGCGGATGGCGAGCATGGGAGAGGATCTGCCATCTGGCAACGAAGAACGAGGTGCAGAGAAAGAGCGCATGGGACCTGCGGCTGTGCAGAGCAAGAATCCGCCTGGAAGGCCGGGGAGTCCGGCTGGCGCGATGAGGCCGCCTCCTGTACCGCCTGGTGGGCAGGGTCAAGGCCAGGCACACAAGCCGCGATCGAGCCTTAGTCTGGGGAGATTTGCAGGCGGGGTTGGCGGGCGAAAGAAGAAGTGAGCCTGATACTACAAGGAGTTGGGAGCGATGCTTTGGCGTCATGGGAGCGCCATGGGAATATACTGTTGCATTGGAGGAGCTTTGTCGCTGTTATATATATGCTAGCATTTCCCATCTAACTCACAGGAAACGGGGGTATCATCATGAATTCATATTGCATTCCTCGGCGTCAGAAAAGCCCCAACCAGCCATCATCTATGTTTTCCCTTCCTCTTCCTCACCCCCTCATCGATAACACTCTCCTTCTCCTCTCCCTTATCCAGCACCCAACTCCGCACAATCTCCTTGATCTCAGGCTTCTTCTTTTCCCGCGCTTTCGCCTCCTTCACTTTCCTCACGTAACCCCCATACACAGCGACCTCGGCGACCGCCACCCCCAAACTGCTCGCCAGCGAGAGGCCCAATCTCTTCCCCACACTCCAGTGCCGCGCAGCGACCCAGACAAAACACGCCACGCACACAATGGAGATGAGGATGTTTATGATCAGGATGATTTGGCGGTGGACTTCGTCGTAGGTGAGCTCGTCTTCTTCGCTCTCGGCAGGGGTGGAGTGCGAGGCGAATATGGGCGCGCTGGGGAAGCGCTGGGTGAAGGATTCGCGCGTGGGTGGGGGGTGCAGCATTTTCTCGTAGGTGCGGGCTTCTTCGGCGGCGCGGAGGCGGGCCATTAGAGCGGTGTATTGGGGGGATTTCTCGGGGGCGGGAGCAGGGGGTGGGGTGTAGATTTTGGTGTGGGCGAGGAGGGAGGAGAGGGTTATTGGGGTTGACATGGTGTCGGTGGATGTGTTTGAAGGGTCGTTCGCGGTGATGGAGTCGTCATTTGACTTGTTCTTTTGTGTGTCTTCATCTTGTGAGGGGAGCTCGTCGGAGGGGAGCTTCTTCAACAGCTTCGAGAGGTCGATCAATTGGCTGTGAGAGATGGGGTTTCCGGGCTTCGAGTCGGCGAGTGTGGGGTCTTCGGGTCTTTGGAGCTTCGCAAAGTCATCCGGCGACGCTTCTTCAGCTCTGGCGAGCGCCCGGACGATGCCGGGCGTCATAGTAAGCAACACCATGGCGTCGTGGTGTTTCAATGTACAAATGTCGGAGCCTCAGGTCGCGTAGTCGCCGGATGACGCGCCAAAGTCTGGCCGACTAAGGTCGACAGGGATTGTGGAGCTAGCGCGCGTCATGATTATTCGTCCTGTCTTCCTAAATCTTCCTATGGCTGGTAAGACAGCTTGACTTCACAGACAATCCCCGCCCTGTCCCGTTCCAAAACACCTGGAATAACTCTCAATTGCACTCGCTCTTCCCGACTGCGGGCTGCATTTTGAAGAAAAATTATACATGACGAGCCCATCTGCCCGGCTCGCGACGGGCATTGCGCGCCAACGAAATACGTACCGCCTCCCAAGATGCACTTCTTACAGTGCGTTGCTGCGAAATGAGAACCCCACAGCTACGGCGATATGGCATGCTCCACGGCGGCGGAACCAGTCTTCGTGGGCGGCGGCAGTCAACGTTGCGCAGAATGTCATGAGCTCCCCGCCACCAGACGCACCGATAAAGATGGACCCATTTCAAACAGTTGCACGGGAGATGAAGTTCTTGACAGGCAACATAAGATCACTACTGGGGTCTGGACATCCGACGCTGGACACTGTGGCGAAATACTACACACAAAGTGAGGGGAAATATGTGCGGCCGATGCTGGTATTGCTCATGAGTCGTGCGACGGCACTCACACCACGGACACCCGCGTCGAGAAGAGACTCGGGGATTGCACGGGGAGGAGTGGACACGCCAATAACGGAGCCCATGGTATTGGCGGACGAGAACCCAGACACGCCGATAAGCAGTCGAAGCTTCGATTCGGCATACACACCTGCAGACTCCGATATCCTACCCTCCCAAAGACGACTTGCAGAAATCACCGAGCTCATTCACACCGCGTCGCTGCTCCACGACGATGTCATCGACCATTCGATATCCCGACGGTCTGCACCCAGTGCCAACATCGAGTTTGGAAACAAGATGGCCGTACTGGCAGGTGATTTCCTACTGGGACGCGCATCCGTTGCGCTAGCAAGATTACGAGACCCAGAAGTCACCGAACTCCTAGCTACCGTCATTGCGAACCTCGTCGAGGGCGAATTCATGCAATTGAAAAACACAGCTCGGGACGAGAAGAACCCCGCATGGACCGAAGACACCGTATCCTACTACCTCCAAAAAACATACCTCAAATCCGCATCGCTCATCTCAAAATCATGTCGCGCAGCCGCGATTCTAGGTGGATCGACTCCCGAAGTTGTCGAGGCGGCATATTTGTATGGAAAGAATCTAGGTCTGGCATTCCAGCTCGTAGACGACATGCTAGACTACACAGTGTCGGGCGAGGAGCTAGGCAAACCCGCAGGTGCGGATCTCGAGCTCGGTCTCGCGACAGCACCGTTATTGTTTGCGTGGAAGGATAATAAGAGCTTGGGCAAGTTGGTCGGACGGAAGTTCTCACAAGAGGGTGATGTCCAAAGAGTGAGTCTGAGTTGTTCAAAAATGTGTTGATGATTGAAGTGCTAACACATGACAGGCACGTGAAATCGTCTCAGCCAGCACCGGCCTGCAACAAACCCGCGCCCTCGCCCAAGAATACGTCGACAAAGCCATCGAAGCCATCTCCAGCTTCCCAGACAGCGAGGCGAAAACCGGCCTCGTCGACATGTGCACGAAAGTCATGAAGAGGAGGAAATGAGCTCAGTCGAGATCCAAACACAGCAGACACGTGTACGAGTACTGTTTCCATATACTACTTTACCGGATGACCAAAAAAGAAAAAAGGCGCCGAGATGGGTGGGTTTGGCTGCTAACATTTACGACCGCTCCACTTTTTCATTTCCAGTGAGGTTTTTTGGCAGGTGGATGTATATATAATGGGTGCATTCATGTCGCGTTTTTAGAGCCTTTATGCTAGAAGTCATGGGCGCAATGAAAGTAAAGTGTCGTGGAATGTGAACGGTTGTAGCAGTGCATTGAGGGGTTTTGTTGTTAAAGCTTCCTGGGGTATATGAGTATCAATGATGTTATAGACCTCTTCCTCATTAAGGGCGGCCAGGCGTGAACACCCGTTTCTGCATAAGAGGATATGGATCAATCGTCTCGAAGCTGACATGAGACACTTCAGTGTGTTCTCTGGTCATCTTCGTGCCGAGCTTGCCGGGAAGACGTATGTCTGTGGCGCTCGCGATCTCTACTGCGACTCCGTCTCCGCTTGGATGATCTGTGACTAGACCCATCTCGACTGCGACTTCGACTGCGATGCCGCCGATGCTTTGCCGACCTATCTCTGTCAACATCACGACCAGCTTTGTCCGAACGCAAGACCTCAACATGATCCTCGTCTCTCCGCTTGCGCTTGTGGTGCCTTTCCCGCCTATCCTCGCGCTCCTGTGCAGCTCTTAGCTCTCTGAGCTCCCGCTCGCGTTCCGCCGCCCACTTCTTCTTGTCCTGCTTTGCCTTCTTGAGCTGGCTCTGAGCCTGCTGCATGAATGCGAAGGGGTCGTTGGAGGTGATGCGAGCGTGTTCTCTCTCCTTACGTCGCGGGTCTTCGTTTCCCCATACATTCTTGTTCTCCAAGTGAGGATAATCCAGAGCCGTGCTGTCTTCTGCATCATGCTTCTGCTGCGCGGCGTACCATGGCTTGTCCAAGCCTTCTCTGCCTGCTGCGTTGGAGAAGCGCATTGTGTATTGGTCCTCGAAGGCGCGCTCTTTCCGCCGCTTCTCCTTTTCTACTTCGGCGTTCTTCTCGCGCTTATTTGCTTCCTTCGTGTCTATGGGGAATAGGTCGATGTGACCAGCATGGTCGGTCAGTGGTGCATCGAGCTTGGTGTTCCGTAGTTTCAGCACTTTGGCGTTCTTCTCATCATCATCCTCTTTTGGAGCTGTGATAGATGCTGCCAGGCGTATATCCATATCTGTATCATCTTCGCCAGCCAACTTCCGCCTTTTCCTAGTATGTCCACGGTCGTCACGCTCCCTCTTGCGCTCCGGGTGGTCCTTCTTTTCGGCTTCATCGGGTAGCGGAGGTGGTGTTTGCCCTCGTAGTATAGCAGCACGGCGTGCGGCATCGAGCTCTTGCATGCGCTGCTCATCGGCGGCTTCACGAGCGGCGGCGGCCTCCTCGTCCGCCTTCACACGGGCGATGTTCGCGCTGTTGTAGACGTGCCATGACTAACTGGTATCAGAGCCATAAATTGACGAACTGATTATGACTACGTACCTTGTGGCCCAGCAAATGACTGTCTTCTCATCAGCTCCTGCGAGTTGTATGCGCCGGCGCAGCACATGGTAGCGAGACATACAGAGGCATGATGACAGTGAAACTGCCAAAGCTCGACTATTCAATGTACGCTCTCTCGTCCATCCGTATCAGATAGCAATAGGCGTATGCGTCGAAAAGCGCTTCTGCAACCAGCGGACTGGATGGACGTTGGAGCTCGGAACGGTGACATGCATTAGCGCCGTCCCGGGCTGCAGCTGCCGTGCACAAACCACCGTCGATCATGATACGGAGAACATCACTCTCCCCGCAATGTCATCCTTACTTCACCTTCCAATTTCCACTCCTTCTTACATCTGCTGATGCACCTAATTCTTTCGTACGGCACCATTTGAGACGTAGTAATAACTAAATTAATATACACCTACTGCTGACGCTAGACCCCGGCCTCTTCAGGTTGCGCAACACAACACTTTAATTACACTTCGATCGCGACTGAAAGCCTT
Source organism: Parastagonospora nodorum SN15 (assembly GCF_000146915.1). NCBI lineage: Eukaryota > Fungi > Ascomycota > Dothideomycetes > Pleosporales > Phaeosphaeriaceae > Parastagonospora > Parastagonospora nodorum. The sequence continues at coordinate 997,762 of NW_001884552.1, forward strand.
GCCGGAAAGTGTGACGATGCACCACTCGAGCGCACAAATCGGCTGAAAAAGCAATAACACCAACATTTCCGTTGTAGTCGTACCGGATCTTGCAAACAAAACACAAATACGAGAGAAGCAAATCAAGGATTCCTTAAATCAAACTACCGCTACGGACGGTCTCGCTCTGGTCTCTGGATTACCTTCAACTAGCCAGACTAGCATCCCCACTCCACTCACGAGATGCCTACTTGGATCGTTCACGGATTCCGTTGGCCACGTGCGCAAATCCGGATTCACATTATTCTGCAGAACCTCGACGATGCAGCGCCAGAGTGGCTCATGGCACCCGCGACTGTTGCGTGCATGACCGCAAATTTCAAGCAACAATGGCCAGAAGAGATGAAAAAATTACCTGAATTGCGATTCATTGAGCAATATGATCCCGAGGATCTTACCGTGAAAGATCAGCCTTACGCGTATGTGTGCGATCAGGTGCACGAGATCAAGACTGGTGTCGACTTTGACGAACTGCGAGGAGGAGGATTGGGAGAAGATCAATGGGCAGCCATCGCAGACTTGCGAGACAAGGTGGCGCCCGGGGAAAAGCTAGGGTGGTACGTTGTTGTCAACGGAGACGTGGAGAGATGGGCACCACCACTCGAATCCGAAGGCGAAGACACCGAAACAGAAGCCACAAACTCTCCATTCAGCCCATCTAGCGAGCGGAGTAGCGTTGGCAGAGCCAGTGATGTCAGCGGACAGACGCAGGAGCGGCCGTCGACGAGTCGAAGTTTCAAAAAGTGGATAGGTGGGAGACTGAAGAAGTCGAAGAGGTGAGTTTGAGTACTGTGAATGTTGATGATATACTGACTTGACGTAGTGGGAGGGATTTGAGAGCGGATGTTCCAAAAGACCCGCCTCCTCCACTGCCACCCATGTCGCCAAAAGCTGCGATGTTTGCGCCAAAACCAGCTAATGGGAGGGTGCCCCTGCCTGCAAAGATATCGAGGGGTTGAAAAGGGAAGGCACATGGGGGAGAGATTGATATTACATCATGTACTGTAAAATTATGCTAATAAAGGCCGATAGTGTTGTGCCTTCTTGGTACAGCTTGATGAATGAGAGATCAAAACATGTTACATAGACTGATGAATGGTCCTAGTCATATTGTCATAGTTTATACAACAGCACTCGGAATGATCAGCAAATATCTTTCATTTCTCGAGTTCACGGACTCGATGCATACCCTCCTGTCGCAAACTCACTTTTATGGTTAGCGTGGCTGGAGCTATCAGCACGTGATGCGGAGCCTAGCCTAACTTTTTGGTTGCGGACCACCGAAGCTTCACCAGAGTACTATAACTCACCCACGACATTCCTTCGCCCGTGTCTAGACCCGCGATCAGCTTTGTCCGTGCCACCGCTTTCTCCAACCCAAGCATCGTGTAGCGCAATTGTGTCAGAAGCTCTGCGGAGCATATCAGGCTCGAAGCCCACGAAGCGCGCCGAAGCTATTCGTGGCGTCAAGCCAATAACCTCAAGATGAGCGGCCGACGCGATTTCCTGTCTATGCCTGCGCCCGAGAACTATGTCGCTGGTCTCGGGCGTGGAGCGACTGGCTTCACCACGCGAAGTGATCTGGGACCTGCGCGCGAGGGTCCTTCCGAGGAGCAGATGAAGGAGATGTTGGCGAAACGCGCGGCCTCACTCGGTCAAGCAGCACCATCCGCCTATGGCGTAGTAGAGAAGAAGGAGGAAGAGAAAGATGAGGAAGAAGATCGGTTTCAAGACCCGGACAACGAAGTTGGGCTATTCTCCAGCGGCATGAACTACGACAAGGAGGACGACGAGGCAGATCGGATATACCAAGATATCGACGATAAGATGGACAAGCGGCGGAGAGCAAGGAGGTTAGTACCCCCGCTTTCTTTTCCCATACCCCATTCCTTCATGTTTGTTTTCAAAGTATTCATCGTGGTTTTTTCCTCGAACAGATACCGATGTCCGACCTAGGGAAGCTCGCGAGCAACAAGAACGAGACGAATACGAAAAGAACAACCCGAAGATTCAGCTACAATTTGCCGACCTAAAACGAGCGCTCGGTAGCGTGACCGAAGAAGAATGGGCAGCCCTGCCTGAGGTCGGAGATATGACGGGAAAGGCAAAACGTGCACGAGAAGCTCGAATGGCGAACGCGCGATCGTATGCTGTACCGGACAGTGTGCTTCAGGCAGCTTCGAAGTCTGGTGAACTCGAAACATCTATTTCATCAAACGACGCCGATTCAGGTACCATGACAAACTTCGCGTCGATCGGAGCCGCACAACTGTCTGCACTCCAGGTGCGCCTAGATTCTGCAGCGAACACTGGAGGCACGCAGACGACTACATCAGGCACAGCAACATCGGTGGATCCGAAAGGTTATCTTACATCCCTGGACAGGAAGCAAGCTATGGGCGATGAAGTGCCAGTCGAGGACATCAACCGTGCGCGAGTGCTGCTTGAATCAGCGGTCAAAACTAACGTCCATAACGGACCTGGTTATGTTGCGCTTGCTCGCTTAGAAGAGGTGGCTGGCAAGATTCACACTGCGAAGAAGGTCATCCAGAAAGGTTGCGATATGTGTCCGAAGTCAATTGTTGTGTGGGAAGAGGCCATCCGGCTGAACAAGGAGAATGTGCACAACGCGAAGATCATAGCAGCGAACGGCATTAAACTGAATCCCAAGGCTATCAAGCTTTGGCAAGCGGCAATCGATCTTGAGCAGACACCAGCGGCACGCAAGAAGGTCACCCGACAAGCACTCGATCACAACCCGCAATCAGTCGAGCTATGGAAAACGCTCATCAACGACACCGAGGACATTGAGAACGTCAAGCTTCTTTTTGCAAAGGCCACGGAAACTGTACCACTTTCAGAGGAACTTTGGATCTCCTATGCGCGAGTCAGTGATGCGGACGCAGCTCAGCAGGTCCTCAACAAGGCGCGTAAAGCGATACCTACGAGCTGGGCAATCTGGGTCCATGCTTGCAGGTTGCAAGAAGAGCTGGGCAAAGTCGAGATGTGCGATCGTATCATGGAGCGTGCCGTAAAAGCCTTGATCAAGGAAAACGCCATGATCAAGCGCGAAGAATGGTTGACGCAAGCCGAGATATGCGAAGAGGAAGGGGACAAGGCCACCGCAGCGTCGATCGTCAAGACTACAATCGGATGGGGTCTTGACGAGGACGATGACCGGCGTGACGTGTGGCTAGAGGATGCGAAGGGTGTATCCAGCAGAGGTCGGTACGAAACTGCACGTGCAATTTTGGGTCACGCAGTCTCAATATTCCCATACTCGACCACTGTCTGGCACGCATCAGCCGAGCTAGAGAAGCATCATGGCAGCACAGAATCACTTCTTAGTGTTCTCGACCGTGCGGTAAACGCCTGTCCGAACTCGGAGTCTCTATGGCTGCTCTACGCCAGGGAGATGTGGGCATCGGGTGATCCAGAAGGTGCTCGCCAAGTACTGGGACGCTCTTTTGGTCAGTTGCCGGGCAACGAGAACCTATACACTCGAGCAGTCGACTTGGAAGTAGACGCCGGCAACTACGAGCAAGCTCGCAGTTTCTTGCAAGCCGCCCGAGAGTCGGCTGCTACCGACCGCATCTTTATGAAGTCTGCCGTGCTAGAGCGCCAGTTGGGCAACTACGAAGATGCAATCGACATCTGTAATCAGGGCCTGCAGAACTGGCCTGGTAGCTGGAAATTGCACGCCGTCAAGGGCCAGATCTACGAACAGCTCTCAAAGCTTAAAGAGGCACAAGAGGCCTTTAACATCGGCACCCGTGCAGCACCGAAGTCTCCGATCCTCTACATCCTCCTATCCCGCATTCAAGAAAAGCAAGGTGCCGTCGTCAAAGCCCGCTCCACACTCGACCGCGGCAGACAAGCAAACCCCAAGAACCCGGACCTCCTCTGCGAAGCCGTCCGCCTCGAACGCCGCCAAAACAATATCCCCGCTGCGCAAAAAGTCATGGCCACGGCCCTCCAGGAATGCCCCAACTCAGGCCTCCTCTGGGCAGAGAAAATCATGCATCTCGAATCCCGCACGCAGCGAAAACCCCGCGCGCTCGAAGCCATTAAGAAGGTCGAAAAGGATCCACAGCTCTTCGTCGTTGTCGGGCGCATCTTCTGGGCTGAGCGCCGGCTCGACAAGGCTGCGACGTGGTTTACCAAGGCTGTCGTGCTGGATCCGGATTATGGTGATGGATGGGTCTGGTACTACAAGTTCTTGGAGCAGCATGGCACCGAGGAGAAGAAGGCCGAGGTGCTGAGTAAATGTGCCATGGCGGAGCCGAAGCATGGAGAGGTGTGGCAGAAGGTTAATAAAGATCCGAAGAATGCGAGGGTCGGGGTCGAGGAGGTGTTGAAGATTGCGGCGAGCGAGGCGGAGGGTTGAGTGTGTAAACGAGGGCGTTGGGAAGGGTTTGGTAGGATCGATTGGGAGAAGGGCATGGTGCATATCTGCAGCTACACGTGTTACATTGGAGTCAGATTTTCTTTCCACGTCAATGTGCGAATTGTAATTTGAAAAGGCGATCCCTTCTCGACGACATCTAGAGTAAATACAGTACACATGCAAATGCAACAAGCCTGCCGTCATGCCATGACTCCATCAAGTAAATAGAAAAACAGGGTATCATCCCATCCCATCCCGTCCCGTCCCATAACGCCATGAAAATGCCCACATCAACACAACACGCCTTCCCTCCTTCCCCTCTTATAAATCCGCAAAATTCAACACATCATCCAACACGCCATCCAACCCCTCCGCATCCGCCCCCTGCCAACTCTCCTCGCCATCAATCTGCATCGGCTCCCCCGCATCCCCCATACTCAAATCCACACTCCACACCTCGCCCCCCTTGCCATTCATCTCCCTCTCCTCCTGCCACGCATACAAGTCCTCGACACCCTGCGTATCCAAACATCGCGAATGCAGCACCTGCCCGGCGATAATGGGCGTCTGGCCCAAATACCCATCGCCCAGGCGCAGTGCCAGTTGCAAATCCTCCATGCACAGCATTTTGCGCTTGCGCCGCTCCTCGATCTCGACGGCGTCGCCGTCGCGCTCGAGGCGTTTTTTGAACTCAGCCGTCTTCACGAATCCCGGCCCGTTTGTGCAGACTTTGCCGAGCAGCGACATGAGGGCCTCTTTGATGTACGTCTCTGTTGCGATGTTGAGGAACTCTGCGCAGTCGGGGGCGTGGCCTTGGGGGAGGCCGAATTCGTAGCATGTCGGGAGGAGGCGGTGGGTTATTGTGGTGGGGGTGGGGAATTCGTGTGTTTCGGCAAAGAGGGAGGAAGTGTAGCGTTTGCGGATTTCGAGGTCCCAGTCTGAAGTTTGGTAGGTTAGTTAAAGGCTGGTAGATGGAGAGGATGGTGATGGGCTTACTCGTCTTGCCGAATCCTCCTCCTTGGTTACCCCCTACGGGACCGCTCTCGGGCTGCTTCACCTTCCGCGCCTCGATGTATTCCTGCACCACGGCGCCCGCATCTCCGTCTGCTGTTGGTATGGTTTTCAATCGCTTCCGCTCGCGGCGGCTTAATTGCATGACCTCGTGTTTCAGCCTCTTCTCGCTCTCGTCGTGCGTCCCCTTGACGGTCCCGCTGCTCGGCTTGTCACTACTGCTGACCCAGCTCGCAATGCCAGCTTCGGGCGGATCTCGCCAGGCATTTGCATATATCGCTGTAAAAAGCGCATTGTGTGCGTGTTCGAGGGCCGGGGTGGTGAGGATGCGAGATAAGGAGTGCGAGAGTTCTTCTTGGTTCAAGTTGCCTAGCAAGAAGAAAGACAGCGCTTTCTTATACGTGGTCCAGTCTGCGTCGCTGATGGCGCTCTTCACAGCCGTGTACAGCGGCTCGACATCTACGCGCGGCGTCCGTGGTGCGCTGGGTTTCTTGCCCAGGTCGGTTTGGATATTGAGGCCGGGCAGAGCGTTGTTGGAGAGGGCGGGGGACATGTTCAATCCGTTCATGGCGCCGGGCGCAATTGTGCCCGCCATTGTGGCGGTGAGGATGCGCCTTCAAGCGCTCAATATCGCGGATGGTCGAGTCGTCGCGTGTCGAGGTGCGGACCGATGCGCGTGTGGGGAGAGCTTGCGGAGCTCGGAGGAGCGTCGCGTCACTGGCACAGGCTTCGGTGCGGATATGGACGTGTGCCAGGTGGATCGCAGCGGCCGTCGGTAATGTTCGGCGATGTTTTTGAGGCGTGAAGGGCTGCGCAGGTGGCGTCAGTTGATGGAACGTCGTCGGAGTGTTGCTGGTGAGGTTGGGGAGACGTCGGCGGTTTGTGGGGAACCACCGATCTGGAGTCGTCTACATACAACTGTACTAAACACACGGCTTCTCCATAGTGCACTCACAGCCTGTTGTCTCACTGAGTACTCGATGCTGGGAATATTTGAGCAAGGTTGAAAAACAGGGAGACCCCGTTGCATGTGATGCCTTCTTTTCACACATATTTGCCAGATGCCCTGTAACGCCATGACAAACCATGCCCTGCTCACCCATGCACGCAAGCACTTTTGCACGAAAAGAAGTTTTAGATACATGTCGCAATTGTGCTCCTCGTCTTAGTTCTCCCCAAATACGTCACCCAGCTCAACCATACCGACACTCCAGATTTCCCTTTCATCTTCCACCTCATCACTACTCAATCCCAATCCGCCACTACCTCCTTCAGCTTCCCTCCTCTCTCGCGCCTGTCCAGCCAGTCTCATGGCAACTCTCTTGAAGTAGTCTCCCATACTCCTCTGCTGGCCTGCGGATAGAGTCTTTCCTGGGCCGGACATGTACTTGTCGAAGACGGCCGTCTCTTCATCAACAACGCTGAAAAGCGTCAGGAAAGCGGCTTCGGCACCGAGCTTGACGGGAATGACAGGGTCGCGTACGGACGCGAAGATGGGCGGAGTCAAGAGTGGGATATGTGGGCGGATAAGGTCGTTGTGCTCGCGGGCTACGGTGCGGAGCACAACCAGAGCTAGACGACGCGTGTCCACTGGATGGCCAGGCTCAACAATCGGTGCAAGAGCTTCAAAAATGGGTTTGGTGTGTTCGAAGGTCTTGTTCGTCTTTTCACTGAGAAGGTACTTTCCGGCTGCCAGAACAGCATTATCTGATATAACGGGCTGAGCGTGGGCGACACCTTGACAGATGACATGGATAGTATCGTCCGCGAAAGAGCCTGCAAGGGCTTCTGGTGCATCGAGTAGAATGGCGTTGAGTGCCAACACCGAAGCTTTGCTAAAGTGCGTTGTGAGGACTCTTGTTTTCAGCAGACCTGTGGCAATGTCTTCAGGCAGACAGCTGATGAGAGCACCGAGTAGACGAGCATTCGTGATAGCCATTGCATCTAGTCTTCGTTAGCCTGTGTTTTTGTGAGACGTAAAGGCAATGCCTACCGTTAGAATCATCAGTCTCGGTATCGATGAGACTCAAAATGGCGTTCCTGCTTGCCTCGTTCATGTTCTTGCCAGCCTTGCTCACTACCTCGAACAGGGCCTTCAACATGGCAGTCTTGACGGCTTCATCACTGGTCTTGGAACCCGTTACCAGTTCAGCGATGAGAGGATCAACCCTCGGCGTCAGCTTGATCAGTGTACCCAATGCCTTGGCAGCTCGCGCTCGCAAAACGTCAGACGATGTGTCAGCCAATGACTTGGCGAATGTGCGCTGCAATTGTGGCAGGAAAGGCTTCAGGAACGTCGGGATCTTCTCGAGCAAGTTGTTAAGCGTGAGAAGAATAGCTGCCTTGACGTCCGTAGATCGCTCAGTAACAACACGAATAAGAGGTCCAGTGATCTGCGTGACGAATGGCTGCAGTGCTTTGGCGCTTGTGCGGTCAATAACATCTGAGATAGCCAAAGCGGCTTGTGTTCGCTGGTCGACCGAGCCGTTCATGAGACCTTGAAGGAAGATAGGTAGGATGGCGTTGATACCCTTGGGTAGTGAGAAACCAGGGAGGTCTGCGCCAGCAACACCGACTTGGTTGAGTGTCTGGCGAGTAGAGATAACGAGCGACTCCATCTCCTCCTTTCGTAAGCGCTTGGTGGTAAGTGTACTGAGAGCAGTCCATGCTGCCTTGACCACCTCCTTGTCGCCGTCATCGAACGAGATGAGCAGGGCGCGGATGAGATCAGGATAGTATCTGGAGAAGTCCTCCTCGTATTCGGCGAAGAACTTGGCGAGATGCATGTCAGCTCGCATACGTCGCCGTTCGTCGTCGTGCTTAGCCAGAGCAAGCATCACGCTCATGGCTGTGTTAAGACCATCAAACTCGTCTACAGACAATAACACCTTATCGAATGAGCTCTCCAACTCAGTTCTGAGTTCTTCGTCCTTGCAGTTGATCACATTGTCCATGATGGTGTTGAGAATGTTTGGCAGGCGTCTGGTCATGGCAGAGCTTGCGACCTCGGCCAAGGATGCGATCGCTCGTGCGTTGAAGGCAGACATGGGGGAGGTGAGAAGAGTAGGAAGAAGGTTGGGAAGGATGACGTTAGAACGAGCATGGTCTGTGAGTAGCGTGAGAAGGGCTGAGAGCGCGTTCTGGGCATCGTCGTCGCTACGCAACAGGTTGAGGAGGTAAGGTAAGACCTGTTCAACAGACTTCTTGCCCAGGATTTGTTGGAGAGCATCGAAGGCCTCGGCCGCTGCTTCACGAACGTCAGCATCAGGATCCACAAGCGCCGTCCTGACAACTTGGATGAGGGTCTTCTCATAGTCTTCCAGTTGCTCGGGTGATGCGGATGAAATGAGTTCACGAAGCGCGATACAGATGCCCTGCTTGGCATCAGTGTCTGTCGTGTGCAAGCCTTCTTCTAGCGTAGGTAGCAAAGTAGCCAACACGCCGTCACCAGCTTTGCGGATAAGTTCTCCAAGAGCGTTGCCAGCAATGACCTTTTGCTCCATGTTAGAGCTTGCAAGACGGCGGATGATGAGCTGTGTAAGAGTAGGCACAAGCTCGCGGAGGGTTCGTGGGGTAGCCACCAATGCCTTCCAAACATTGATAGACGCTGTGCGAACAAGACCAGACGTGTCGCACCTGCAAATATACAGAGCCGACAGGACCTTGTTGCGCTTCTCCTCTCCAAGTACCTCGAGCAGAGATGCACCAGCCTCCTTGGCGCCTTCTTCGACTTCTTCTTCCTCGACCTTGCCACTGATACCTGTGAGGTTGAACAGAAGATCTCCCACAAGCTCCACAGAGCTGAGTCGAATACGGTAGCTGTCGTCCGCAAGACCTCTCTCGAGCTCTGGTAGAAGGAGATCGATGGCCTTGGTAGCAAAGTTCTTGACAAGCAACCGACCAGCGCGCAGAGCAGTGTCGCGAATCGATTCGACATCGTCCGCAAGACCACCAAGGATGGGTGGAATGATCTTGCTGAGGTAATTGGCGAAGCTGTTTCCGAAGCAGGCCGGCAAGAAGATGAAGAGAGACATGAATCCTTCTCGTACTGAAGCTCGACTGCTCGCGACATTCTGTAGAATGCTGGGCAATGTCTCCTCCAGGCGACTCGTACCCAGACCAGCGAGTACTTCTGACAGAGCTTGAGCGGAGCCCAACCGATCGCCAGCACCGGTGTCCGACTTGAGTGTAGACATGAGACTCGGGATGAGATCTGGTAGAGCATCTTCTCCAAGTTTCTCGACCAGGGAACCGAGTGCCTTCGAGGCTGTTGCACGAGTGGTGGGGACAGGGTCCACGATGGCTACGCGTAGGCCAGCAACGAGAATTGGCAGGTGCGCAACAACGTCTTTCCGTTCTGTAAGATATGCTAAGCTGCCAATAATTTGTGCAGATTTGCGCTTTGTGCCTGATCGGTCGCCCAATCCTCGCTCGAGAATGCGGACCACCAGGGCGAGAGAAGGAGCGTCAAGGAAATGAGCAAACTGGATCTTGATGAGCGCATCAAGAGCATCGTCGGTGTACTTTGTTGGATCACTGAGTGCTTTCAGGATGATGTTTACAACGCTCTTGATCTCAGGGTTGCTGATAACTTCTCCGAAACGCTGCAGACTGCGATTGGCCGATGATCGCACTTCTTTGTGACTGTCTGTCAGAACTGTTGTCAGTGGCGGAATGATATCTGGCAAGCTCATGGCAAGCTGGTTCGGATCTAGGTATGCCATGGCACCCAAGGAGTCACAGGCGCCCTTCTTGCTTCGCCACTGCTGGTCGTCAAGTCCTTCCAGCAAGATTGGTAACACTTGCTTCACACCAAATGAGCTCAGTGTTGAGAAGCTGGTCTTCGCTGCGTCAAGGCAGGCTTCTCGGACGTCCGCGCTTGAGTCGCCAAAGCCAGCGAGCAATTGTGGTACGAGCTGGATAACATATGGCTCAAATAAGCGTCCCAAAATCAGTGACAACAGCTCGTATGCTAGGTAAACGCCTTGTCTTTGGTTGACGTCTTTTTTGTTTTCGGAAGCGCCCTTGAGTGTTGACATAATGCGGTGTTCCTTGAGTACACCCAGACCCTTGCCACGAACAATACCTGCGAGGCCATATGCAGCGCCTCGTCGAGATGCGTATTTCTTTGATGTAAGTAGCTGATCCATAATCTGGCTGATATAAGATGAGACCTCTTGTTGTGATGTGCGAACAAGTGGTGGCAGGCATTGTGCCACAGCATACTGTACAGTTTCGGAAGGGGTACTGAGGGTGGCAAGTAATCTTTGAACGACCTTGGCTACACGCTCATCACCGGCCTCCAAATGACGGCCGAGGGCACCGTAGAGAATGATGACCGCTTCATTGACCTGGTCATACATCTCTGACTTCCGATCTGGCCCTTCAAGCGCATCCTCGAGGAGCTTCATGAGAGGCTCCACTTCTGATTGGGCTTTGGTGTTGATGATGGACGTAGCTGCATCAATCATTGCTTCTCGTACAGCCGCACTTCGATCTCCAAGCGGGCCCTCGTAGACCATAAAATTGAGGAAGTCCGACAAATCGCTTGGCTGGAAAGCCTGAGTCAATTCTTTAAAGGCAAGAGCGATACCATCTCGGCTTTCCCAAGGATCACGTAAATCGACTTTACGGGGCATACCATATTCGTCGCGCTCAGGCATCCGTGGTTTTGCCTTCTCCCGGTAGGATTCTTGCAGTTTCGCCAGGAGACCATGGAAGGTTGTTGGGTATTTCGCAACGACCTCACCAAGAGAGCGAGCAGCGGCTCTTCTCAGTTGCTTGTCTAACGAATCCAAATATGGCAGCATTTGTGAGCCTGCTGCCTCTTCTAGTTTCAAGTCGTTTTCTTCCCAGATCGTGTGAGCTAACTCGGCGTTTTCTGGCACGTCGTCATGACAAGCGAGGAAGATTTCCTCACTGAATGTCATGTCGTTCGTGTCCAGCTCGGCGTCGACAGCCTGCAGTACAGCGGTCCGGACCGAGGTCTCCGGTACAATGGCCCCAAGCAGGAGTGCACCCAGCTCGTCATTGTTGATGTTGGGAGCAAGGCCGCTAGCAAGATTAGTGAGGCAGTCCTTGATTAACTTGTAGTGTTGCTGGTAGCGCTGCATCGACCAGACCAGTATTTCGAGTAAGTCTTTGCGTGGGAGTCGCACATCTGTACAGGCGTTGGTGTGGAAAGCGATGATCTCGATGGCTAGAATTAGCTGTTCGTCCGCTTCTTCAGCAGACGGGCGCCCGATCCCGCCTTTCTCGAGCACTAAAAACACAAGGGGAAAGCAATATGCGAGTGTAACCGGATCCAGTGGCCTTTGTTCACCTAAAAAGCGGAGTCGGTAAAGCACACGGGTTACCAAGTCACCCAGGTCTTCCCCTTCATATTCGCTGGACAACTGAATGGATCCAATGGTCCTCAAAGTAGCGACTCCTACAAAAGGTCGTAGATGACCTAGTCTGTTCGATATTCGCTCCGAGCAAGCAATGTAAGCAGTTGCGGGCAAATCACCCAGCAAAAGGCCGGCGCCAGATCGAATAGACTGGATCAGAAGATCAACAGCCGCGCCCATCCACTGCTCTGCCTCGGTAGGGGGTCCAGTCGCAAGGCTCTTAATGATTCCGACACCTCGCCTCATCTTGCGCTCTGTTGCTGTGACTTCGTCTCGAATGGCTGCTTCTTTAGCAAGCTGTGCGTTAACTTTGGCGCGTTCATCGGCAGAGAGCTTCTTGGTCTCGCCCTTCTTTTGTGCGAGCTGGGCTCGTAGCTCCTCTTCCCATTTGAGAGTATCGTAGTCTTTCGTGTTCTTGTCAATTGTCACCGGACCTTTCTTCGAGAGAACGTCAACATAAGCTGTACCTGCTGGCGTTCGGAAAATGGCCGCTTCGGTGGGACCTATCGACTCCAGTTGCTTGGGATTGAGGTCCTGACTAAACTGTTCGACTACAGCTGGTAATGCTGCCGCTGGCGCTACGAAGGCCATATCAGTATAAGCACTGTATGCTGCAAGGCTGATAGCCGGGATTTCTGCATTGTCAAAGTTCTGGTGAGCGTTAGTGACTGTGTTGGGCAATCTGAACCGATGGATCTCACCTCTGTGGCGTCATTGATGGTGCGTATACATTCCTTCAGATTGGTTTGTACTAGATCACCAGGGTCGATACCCATGCGAAGACACAAGTCAATCCAGGATACTCGAGGAATCATCTCCTTCCTGGCTATTACGATCAAATTCAGGGCTTGTGAACTCAAATCTTTCTGATCGATGCTCGCTCCCTGCTTCCGGACCACATCGGATGGTACACAGAGACAACTGATCACAACACCGAGCTCAGTAGAGCCTGACTTGGATGCCACTGCAGCGCTGTCTTTGTCCTCTCGCTCGCTGGACCGGTACCAGGACCAGATGCCTTCGGTCATAATGTTGCTGATGCTGGAAGGAGAGACTTGAAGATAGGTCCGAGTCAGAGCTTGTTTGGCAGCAGACTTAGCCTTGGCCGAAACACTTTGCCCTACAATGAGGAATATGAATGCATGTGCCCATGAATTCTGTGCCTCTGTCGAACTAGCTTCTTGTACTAAGAAGGGTGCGACTGCTGTCAAGGCACGCAGCGCAATGGTCACGTCATCTTCTGTGGACAACTTGGAGTACACCTTTGGGTTAAGTAGAAAGGAAGGTTTTGGTTGTACTGCGAGCGACTGTGAAAGCACATCCGATTTCTTGTAGATGGCGGCGATTTTTTCGTCCTTTATGTGTTGTACTTTGTCCAAAAGAAGAGCTGAGACATAGTGGCCCACAGTGATGAGACCGCTCTGTGTTGCCGGAATAGGATTTGCGATTACTTCTTGCCAAATATCTACCAATTTTGGCAGTGTCGCCTGACAGAAAGCGAGTATGTCGGCTTGAGTACGCTGTTCGTCGGACAGATTCCACCATATATCCGCAGCGCGAATAGCCCACAGCCTCCGCACGGGAATACGCTTATCTGCCATGCCCTTGATGAACGAATCAGACACAGCTTTGTCAAGAGCAACTCCGTTAGCCAGGCCAAAAGTGAGATGGTCGGCCATGGTCGACACCTCAGCAACCACGGCCGCTTCACTAGGCTCTTTAAGTGCCACAGATGCGATGCTGGTGGGTATCTTCTGTGACAAGGCAGTTGAACGCGGCAGTGCGGATAGTAGTTGTGCATGAAGGACTTTCTGGTCGGCTCCTGAGACTTTGCCCTGTTTGAGAGGGTTCAGGATCTCGTCAGTGACCTTGTTAATAGTTTCGTCGCTTTTGGATCGCGAAGCTAAGGCTGCGAATGTGCGCAGTGCGCCAGCACGAATGGTGGGATTAGTGGATTTGACGTTGGAAAGCAGCGGCTTAAGCAGGTTTCCAAGTAGGACTTCGGACAGGTCCATCGACTCGGGGAGGGCCAGTATCATCGGAGAAACAACGTCGTTGAGCACCACTTCTGGAGCTCTCAGCAAGGCCTTCTCAATGGGCGGTATGACCTCTTTCTGCACCTCTTCCGGTGTGGCGAAGCTTGTGAAGAAATCAAAGAGGGCATTCGATATGTGATCGGGTAGCTGGCTCCTTGATCCAACGATTTCGCGCACGTAGAAAGCGTAGTATTCCGACTTGAGCTTCTCGAATTCGGGTTTGACGGCAGACAGTCGCGATGCCGATCCAGCAATGACTCCAAGGAAGACGGCGTTTCCAGCCGTGGGCGCCGAGCCCTTCGCGGTGAGGGTCGTGACGAGCTTGGAAAGAGCGTCCGGCCCGGTCGCTTCAGAGCGTAGTATCGCGCGTACAGCCCGCCGTGTCGAAACCAGAGCCGAGTCTGAGATGCGCCCAGCTCGCCGTGTGCTTCCTGCTCCTACGCATGTCTCCAGCACCCGCGCAGTCGCAAGCGCCACGTCGATGCCGAATTTGGCCCATCGTTCGGGTGAGTTTGCGAATTCGAGGAGCAGCACTGAACACCAGTCCACCAGCACGAATGCATTCACGTGTGCGATTCCCTTTTTGAGGCATTCCTGTTTGAGGAACTTCACAATGGCGGGTAGGACGGCGTCGCCATGCTGGCCAGCGACGAGCGCCCTGAGGACTGCTTCGACGGCCCGTCTCGACTCGCGGTCTTCGTATAGTGGGTATGTCTCGAAAAGTAGTTCTAGGAGGGACTGGATGTCGGTGGTGGGGAGAGCTAGATAGCCATCTCAGTCAGCTCCGGCGCCACACGCCATCAATTCGCACACAAGCAGCACTCACCATTATCTGCACTGCGCTGCTGCAGGCCCGAGAGCTCCGCGATTCTGCGCTTGGTGGAGCTCGTAATCAGCCCATGGCGCAGCTCTTCGCGCCGTGTGGCCTTCAATTCAGCGTCCCCATTCTCCGCCATGTCGTATCATGCACATGGGCGAGGGGGTGTAGGGAAGGTGGGGTGTTGGCGGGGTGTGTTTTGGAGACGTAAATTGTCGAAATGGCGACGGGAGACGGGCAAGACTAGCCGAAGTGAGTCTTACAGCTTTCTCCAATGACATAACGCCGCCCTACGACAAACAATCTTCGTCCACCACCGCCCTTCCGCACCTGCAAACACTTGCGCGCCAAGAGCACCACTGCGCCCTACATGAGTCCAGACACTTTTTTGGGCCTCTCGAATCTTGATCTAGCCAAAGATCAAGCCCCCATCTACTCCATACCGCTGGGCGCCTGAGTTCTTGCCCTTTCGGGAAGTGTCAGTACCACCACCACCGACTTGCAATTCTCAAGGAAATGGCCAAGAAGAAGAAGCCCGCGGGCAATCCCGCGCGAGGGTTCGCAACAACTTCGGTGGCCAGCAAGCCCAAGCCGGAAAAGATGACGGGTGACGCCACCGCGACAGAAGCTGTACCATCAGTTTCCAAGGAGAGTGCACCAGCCATTGTATCTGCCCCTCAGATCGTTACAGCGCCCAACGTGGCAAAGGCAGAGGTCGTGCAAACTCCAGAAGAACTAGAAGCGCAGCTCGAGCGAGATGAGCTGCAGCTGCTGGTGGAAAAGCATGCGCCAAAGGTTCGCCGCGATTCGCATCGTAATGTCTTGAAGTTTCAGACCGATCGTAGAGTGCTTCGCGGACAGTCTCACTCAATGACTGTGCACGATTGGCTACCAAATGAAGTTTTGGACAGCGTTATTGCGTTAGCCCAAGCCGAGTCCAACGACTCAAATCGGAGGCAAGGCCCTCAGTCTCTGCTCAAAATCTTGACTGAAGAGGATGCCATGTCCAAACTCTGGACGCTTGATCTCACTCTACGCGAGCTCGGTTTCTCAAGCGATCATGTTCTACCAGTTTTGAAATGGATATGCGCTAATGCTGCCGCTGTTGACTCTTCCGCAAGCATTTGGGGTTTACAAGAGGCACTAGAATGGCTGGCGCTAGATCATTGCGATGGTCATTCTTTCTCATATGAAGAACCAGCGCCCAAGCGTTCAGCTACAGAAATTGCTGAGCGATCTCGGCCTAGTAAGTCCCATGTTCTACAAAATATACCAGTCCGGACCATTACTTTCCCGAATGTCCCGTCCATCTCTCTAGGCTACATATTTTACATCGGCGACATACTGATCTTTTCTAGCAAGTCCGTTCTCAGATGATGCAGACAACGAAGCTCAGAAAGACGGAGCAGTCTCGAATGGTGCTAGGAGACCTGACCAAACAAGCGCCAATGCATCGAATGCCGGAGATAAGATGTCAGAACACATCGATATTGACGTCAGTGATCTGGATAGTGACATCGAGCTGGATGATCTGATACCCACTTATCTAAAACTCAAAGGCAAGCTTTATGAAATCGACCCTAGTCTGGTTGAAGCCACAACACGAAAGCAGACCAAAGCCGGAAAGGGCAAAAATACACCCGCAAACCAGATTCAGCAGAGTCCTACGGTGCGAAAGCTCCTTTCACAGCTACAGAAGATAACCTCAGACACGCTCTTTGACGAATATGAGGCAGAGTTACAGTGGCCAGCGAAACGCAACCAGATCGCTCAAGAGAAGGCTACGAGAAGACAAGAACAAACGAATAGAAATCCAAGCCAAACTGAGGATGAATCAGAAGCCACAATAGCGATCGACCGGCCGATTGTGTCCCAAACTGCATCTTCAACTACAGTTGCCGACCCTGGCGAGGCTGAGGACGAAGGGGATCTACTAGGTAGCATGTTCTCTGCGGTGCCTGACGTTTTGGACACAAGCAAAGCTGAGGATAAGAGTACTGTGTCCGAAAATGTCACGTTACGGGATTTTGGCAAGTCGAGTGGCCTGACTCCACGAAGACTGCTGGAAGAGGCTGTTCGCTCCAGGTGAGTCGATTGTCAATAACGCCACATAACACGAGCTTACTCCAGACAGGGATCCTAACGCACGCTTGGCATACAAGATGGTTTCGCCAACTACCTATACCTGCCGACATTCACTAACTATATCCTGGTCAAAATATCAGGACATGGAGTATGATGAGGACGTACCAGGAGTGACCACCTCGTTGCGGCAGTTACAGGCAAAGTACGAAGCAACAAGTGTGGCTACCGTTTCAGTAGAGCAAAGCGAGAGCTATATTTCCACCGCGGCACTATTTTCAATCTCCGTGGCCATACCCAAGGAGGAGAAGGTTTATTTGCGACTACCTTCAAACTGGAGAGAACTGTACCGAGAGTTCATGGACCATCGCAAGACCAGAATCGACACCGCGGACCGAGATGCGGTTAAGCACTATCGCTCAATTGTTTTGGATCAGATAGAAAACGATGAGTCTGATGGTGTCGTACTCACGAGCCGCTTTAGGATGCGGAACCAAGCTGCGGTGAGCTCAAGTGCTTCAAATTCCGGCTTTAATACACCTGTCCGTGAGCTAGAAAGTCTTCGTGACCTTTGGGCTCAGAAGTCATCTACGCCCTCGTTCCAACATATGCTTGTTGGCCGACAGAATTTACCAGTCTCCGGGTTCCGAGATGAAATAATGACTACCATCGACAAGAACCAAATCACGATCATTTGTGGAGAGACTGGTTGTGGAAAGAGTACACAAATCCCCTCCTTCATCCTTGAGCATGAGCTCTCACAAGGCAAAGCTTGCAAGGTCTTCTGCACCGAGCCCAGGCGTATCTCGGCTATCTCACTTGCACAGCGTGTGAGCGAAGAGCTCGGTGAGGGGCCAAAGGAACTGGGTACAATGCGCTCCCTGGTTGGTTATGCAATTCGCCTAGAATCGAAGACGTCTTCCCAGACGCGGCTTGTCTACGCGACCGTTGGTGTTGTTCTGCGCATGTTGGAGTCTGCAGGAGGTCTTCCAGAAGTCACGCATCTTGTGATCGATGAGGTGCATGAGCGAAGGCAAGTGAGCACCAGAACTGTCTCGAAACCACACTGACTTCAACTAGCATCGATACCGATTTCTTGCTGATCATCCTCCGCTCCTTGTTAGAGAGGCGACCAGAGCTCAAGGTCATCCTCATGAGTGCTACGGTAGATGCGAACAGGTTCTCGAGATATCTCAACGATGCACCGATCTTGACCGTACCTGGTAGAACGTTTCCAGTCCAGACCCAGTATTTGGAGGATGCGATTGAATTAACACATTACGATGGATCTTCTGAGAAAACCCAGCTAGATGGCCGGAGTAGCGATGACGACGACGGAGAAATCACTTCCGACAAGTCTGGCATCCCGAGCAAACTTCCCGGTTACAGCCCTGCTACTCGCAACGTACTCTCTACCTACGATGAATACGCTATCGACTATGGCCTTATCGCACGCTTGATTGAAGCAGTTGCTTACGACCCACAACTCAGTCGATACAGCAATGCAGTGTTGGTCTTCCTTCCTGGTATTGCTGAGATTCGTCAGGTCAACGACCTTCTCGGCGGGCACCCTTCGTTCAACAATAAGGACTGGCTCATCTACCCACTTCACTCCACCATATCAAGTGAGGACCAACAGGCCGCTTTTCTCATTCCACCACGAGGTGTGCGAAAGATTGTCCTTGCCACAAATATTGCCGAGACTGGTGTCACTATCCCAGACATTACTTGCGTGATTGACACGGGCAAACACAAGGAAATGCGATTCGATGAGCGCAGACAGCTGTCCCGCTTAACACAATCATTCATCTCGAGGGCGAACGCTAAGCAGCGTCGCGGTCGTGCTGGCCGTGTGCAAGAAGGACTGTGTTTTCATTTGTTCACCAAGTACCGTCACGATACGCTCATGACTGATCAGCAAACACCAGAGATGCTCCGACTATCTTTGCAAGACCTTGTCATGCGTACTAAGATCTGCAAACTTGGCGATATTGAGGAGACACTTTCACAAGCTTTGGATCCGCCCTCTTCACGAAACATCCGTCGCGCAATCGATGCGCTCATCGAGGTGGACGCGCTCACGCCGAGCGAAGAGTTGACAGCCCTTGGCCGGCAGATTGCAAAGCTTCCGCTCGATGCACATTTAGGAAAGCTGGTGCTACTGGCCACCATCTTCGCCTGTGTAGACGTCGCCATCACCATCGCTGCCATATTGTCCTCCAAGTCCCCGTTCCTGACGCCATTTGGAGCAAAGCAGCGCGCTGACATAGCACGTCTGGCGTTCAAGAAGGGTGACTCTGATCTTCTGACCACATATAACGCCTACAGAGCCTGGCGTGCGGTTTGCACCACGCCAGGTCGCTCCGAAATACAGTTCTGCCACAAGAACTTTCTCAGTCCACAGAATCTGGGTAACATTGAAGATCTGAAAGCTCAATTGCTCTCCTCACTGGTAGAAGCGGGTTTCATTCAACTCTCACCTGATGAGCGTAACAATCTCAAACGCTACCGCAGCACCACTCGTCACCGCGCCTTTGTGCAAGTTCCCCCACAATACGACATCCACACAGACAACGACATCTTCGTCAACTCCGTCATCGCCACGGCTTTCTATCCCAAGATACTCACACGTGAGGGCAAAGGATGGCGCAACATCTCCAACAACCAGACCGTCAGCTTAGCTCCTACGTCCGTCAACAAAGGCACCAAAGTCGCACAGTTCCTATCCTACTACCACATCATGCAATCCAGCAACAAGTTCTACAACGCACACTCGACCTCGATCGTGTACCCGCTCCCCATGGTACTCATGGTAGCAGCAGACATGGATTTCAAAATGCACGCCGGCGTCATTAGCTTTCCGGGCAGTGTGTTGCGCTTCGCAGTCAGGGACTGGAGAGCGGCGGTGGCGCTGAAGGTGCTGAGACGCCGCGTCAAGGAGATTTTGTCGAGCTGTTGGAAGAATCCTGCGAGGCTGATGAGTGAGCGGGAGAAGGAGTGGTTGGGCTTGTTCTTTGCGGTGTTTGAGGGCAAGTGGGAGAGGGAGGAGAGGATTCGTCAGAGAGCGGGGGGTGCAGCGAAGTAGGCTGCTCAAAGTGATTTGTACAGATTTGTATGATGTGAGCCTTTGCGATGGAAAGGTTGTGTCAACAGCTCCTGCCTTGGTGATCATATTAGACGGGGTGATTAACGAAGAAGCATAATTCCATCGACTCAATGTCCGGAAATATGTGCATCCATTCAGTGATCATTACTTGTGTCGTAAGCTCTACCTCTAGCCGAGTGCGCCGTGCCTATCCTAGTCCCATACACGATATCTTACAAAAGTGTGTCTCCGAGCGCACACCTAACGATCGACAAACCAGCGCGTACAGTGTCGCTTGCGCCCTGCTCGTCAAGGCTTGGGTTGACTTCGACAAGATCCAGAGCGATGAGCGATCCAGTCTCCGCGACACACTCGCAGATGAAGTCGCCCTCGCGCAGAGTGAGACCGCCTCGTACAGCCGTACCCGTGCTAGGCGCATACATAGGATCCAGCGCATCGATATCGAACGACAGGTGAATAGGCGTATCCATGCCGATCCAAGCCAACGCCATATCCATGATCTTGCCAATACCATGTCTGTCCCGCATTAGTAAATCCCCATATTCCGCAAAATTCGGTCTCAACATACCTATCAACATCATGCATCGAAAACGCCTTGATCCCGTGCTCCCTCAGAATCTTCTTCTCCCCCTTATCAATATCCCTCAGCCCAATATACACAAGTTTCTTCGTGCTCAGCAAGTGCTCCTCCTTGATCCACCCAAACACATCCTCGCGGCCCTCCTTCGCCAGCCCCGTCAAAAACGACACAGGCATGCCGTGAATATTCCCACTATCTGACGTCTCAGGTGTGTTGATATCAGCATGCGCATCGACCCAGATGACGGCGATTTCGCGCCCCAGCCGCTCGCGCACCGCCTTCGCCGTCCCGCTGATCGTGCCAATAGCTATGCTGTGGTCGCCGCCGAGCGTGAGCACCATTTTCCCGGACACGGCGTGCGCGTAGACTTGCGCGCTGACAGATTGGGTTACCGCGCTGGCGAATTTCGGGCGCTTCATGCCGCGGTAGTCTGGGTCGTCGGAGGGGAGGAGTTCGGAGTAGTTGTGCACGGTGCCATCGTAGCTGACGTTCATTTCGAGGTCGTGCTCGAGTTGCTGGATTAGGCCGGCTTCGATGAGGGCCATTGGGGCGGCGTCGACGCCGGGTTTGGGCTGTGGGGGGAGTTGTTAGGGATGTTTGGGAGGTGTGGTGGATAGCCTTACTTGGCCGCCACTGAAGCCGACTGCGACGACGCCCAAGTCATGGCGGTCAGGGAGGAACTTTGCTTGGTGTGGAGGAGGGGCTGTCATTTTGGCTGATGGCTGTGGCAGATGTCAGTTTGCGATAGTCGTTGAGCGTGTGGGCTTGCGACAAATGCGGAAGTTGTCGGCAAGACAAAGCGTTGAGGATTCAGAACCAAAGTAATTACTTCTTGCCTCGGATTTTGTAACTTACCTGTGCGACAGAGATTGCCGTATGAATGCTGATAGTCAGGTCACTCAGCTGCTGGCGTAATATTACTCGTATGTAAAAGACGACGTCAAGGCTGAGAAGAAAAAAGTAAAATTCAAAGTCTAAATACGTGCGAAACGGCGGCCTTTTATCTCTGCGCAGCGCGCTCCTCTTAGGTAATTAAGCGTGCACCGAGTTTTCCTCCATCGTGTATACCTGTACTTAAGGGAACGGAAGTTGAGGCTCTCGTGTAGACTTGAACTTAGGGGAACAAAAGGACGTGCATAATCTGGCACCCCCCACTATCGGCCGGCGCGAGCTCACATTTGGCAGGAGCGTATCGGCGGGCTTTTGGCATGTGCCATGTGTCCGTTTGTCTCTGAGAAGGTCTTCGTGTATGACGCCAGGTGGGCGAATACTTGTGAGTACGAAGGTTTACATCTGGTGTTCTTCGTGGAAGGATGCAGGCGATCACCAGCTGGGTAAATTCGTGATTGGCTCGCCGCGGGGTTGCGGTGGTACGTCATTGGCCGGGTTGGATCGGCTTTAGCAGTGCCTACTCCTTTCAACACCAGTCAGCCTACACACCGGTCGCTTACTATATCCGTCGTCGCATGACCCTTTCCACAGAGTTGCAACGATGGACATCTTACGAATATGGACATTGCCTTCGCCTCTAGTATCCACTAATAGCCACGCATAGCACGAGTGTGCGAAACGCTTACAAATGCGATTACATCTACCCAAGTACAAGATGATAGATAAGGCTTCGAACACAGTGAACGAGTGAAAACATACATACTATATGGAAGAAGTCTTGGATAGAGAAGTAGTTCTGTTGAGTTCGCAGACAATGACTTCAGGAAACGGTTTTTGACTAGAAAGAGCTTGACGACCCAGACAAGAGATATTCTGCAGAGTTCAAGCCAGCCAGTGCTCTTGCATGTCCCAGGAGTCAGACGTGGTTGAAGGTGAAAGTAAAGCGGGCCCAGGGATTTATGATTGGCCTATCCCCAACATTGTCAAAGCGCCGCCTCTCCAACTTCAAAGCTTTCCACTCACACATGATCTCTATTCCCCAACACGACCAAACAGGACACACGCAATACCAATGTCTGCACCATCACCAGCGCGCACTTTTGTCCGCTACGCCAAAGCCAGCTCCAAGGCCAATTCACAATTCCTCATTACCCTCTTCGTCAAGCCCGGCGTGAGCAGGATGCGCGAAGGCATCGCTGCCGTTTCTGATTCACATGTTTTCATGAACGTGGCCAATTACGCTTTCGAGGGTTCTGCGAACAAGTCTGTCCAAGTCCTTCTTGCGAAGACGTTGAGCGTGCCGAAAAGTCATGTGTCGATTGTCAAAGGCCTCACGAGCCGCGAAAAGGTTGCTGAGGTGAAACTTTTCGTGAATGAAACCCCCGAGAACAAGGTCGCGTGGTTGATGAGCATGTTGGAGAGAGCCGTCATGCCTGGGAAGAAAGTAGACAGCCGGGGAGATGGACTTTGAGGATGGACAAATGCATTATGGTATTAGGGAGTGTCGTGGGTCATAGGGATGCTGCATCTATATACAGGTATGTTGTGGAGAGACCTTTTCTCCTTCACCAGCAATGTTTTCCTTGGTCACTCTTCCGTGCTGGATTCATTACATTATCATTAGGCATATCGCTCTTTGCTTCAAAAGGGAAAACAATTCGAGTCGCAATCGCGATGGGAATCTAGTACTGCCACGCGCCGGGCTGGTCGGTCTCAGCTGTTTCAATGGT
This sequence comes from Parastagonospora nodorum SN15, assembly GCF_000146915.1. Taxonomy (NCBI): domain Eukaryota; kingdom Fungi; phylum Ascomycota; class Dothideomycetes; order Pleosporales; family Phaeosphaeriaceae; genus Parastagonospora; species Parastagonospora nodorum. The sequence goes on from NW_001884552.1 coordinate 1,020,830, forward strand.
TAGCTGACGTTCAATTAGTGGATAGGCGGAATATAGACTTACAAGTCAAGGCGCTGAATCCCAGACACTCGGGTCCGAAAGTGGCGCCATCAACCTGGCCAAAGACCTGGTATCCAGTCTCGGGTGCCTTGGCCGGGCACGCAACGAAGCCAGTCTCGAAGTTGAGGTAGCCGAACGAGTTATCGCCGGATGGCTCGCGGCTGAACATGGCCCTGTAGCTGCCGGCGGGAACAGCGGCCGAGTGTGCCTGTGTGTAGCTCAAAGCACCATCGGGAGCAACGTAGACCTCCTGGCCACCGGGGACAACGGTACCCATGCCGAGTGTACCATAGCCACCAGCCAACACGGTGGTGTTACCTGGCGGGCACGAGCCGGCGGGAAGTTCGGTCGGGCAGAATGATGAGGGAGGGCCTCCGCCGAGGTAAAACTTAAGACCGCGTGCAGTGAGCGTCTGGAAGTGGACGGGAGAGGCGCTGCGAGCAGAGATGACGGTGAAGTAGTTGGGGCCAGCAGGAGGAGTAGGTGTGGACGCGGGTGGTGCTGAAGAGCAAGAGCTCTGAGCGAGGGCGGTGCTGGTAAGCGCGGCGATGACGGTGGTGTACTTCATCTTGATGAGTCTTGGATTGAAGCGACTGTTTGAGTTGCGAGAGGGACAATTAAGCAGAGAAGGATGCTGAAGATGCTTGAGCTGATGATGCCTTGGAAACCAGCTCCTGCCTTAACCTTATATACACCTTCCGTCGTAGAAGGCGTGAGATGAACGAAGTTCGCCGCTCCAGCCTTGGTGTACCCTTGCCATGCAATTTACCCCACCGCCCAGTACTAATCCCGCCACAACCGAACTTCGTACAGCATGTCGCTACCCAAAGGGGCTGGCATGGGCTGGTAAAAGCAAGGCGTGGCAGGGTTCGGCTGGACAAGGTTGCATCGCAAAGTGCCCAAACACGAGCAGATCAGCGTTTTACGCATGGGTAGGCAGAGCAGGTCACGCTCACCAGACGGTGGTGGTAGCTTTCGGCCAGCGTTTTAGCGAAGCTACCGCAGAAGAAGGGCAAATGGTTATTTTTGGTCGTCAGCGATATTCAACTAACCTCCAGATCTACGATAGACTTTGCCCGAGCTATTGTGAAATGCTGTCATTTTCTCGTATTCGTGCTGTGCAGGCACTCTTCTCGGGGCGTCGGATGAGGAAGTTGTGACTCGTGTGACGTCGATCGTGCCCCCGCTTGTTATCTCGTGTTCCTTGGTTATGAGCTTAACGCTCCGCTTAGTGCGGGCACGGCTATTGCGAGAACAAAGCGTTTGCGGATGGCTTCACCGAGGTTGCTGGTACGACGGTGGAACGTTCTACGGTGTACGATAGGGACGTCAGAGTTGCAACAGGCTTGATGGGTGCCAGCCGGAGCAGCCGCCCCGATGATGCACCGCAGCATGGAGCACCGCAGCATGGAGCACCTTGCGTGATGACGAGAGCATTCACACGGAATTGTGATGTACAAAAGTCATGAGATGTTACGTCGCAACCATCTGCACTGTGGAGTGAAGGCACCGCGTCGTGATGGCATCAGCGATCCAACCAATATGTGCTCCAAGCGACCCATATAGAACCCAGGAATTATCTCGAAGGAAGTAACGATAAACGTTGTTGAAACAGACTACGGGACGATGGTAGCCGATGACATGGGTTGAACGGGAGACCCCAGTCGTTCAATATGGGTATATGTCTATATTCGCTCTTGGCTTCGAAGTGACCTGTTCCTCGGTTCAGATTCGATAGTTCACGATCTAAACGTGCAGCGTGCGCTGTACAATAGATTTCAATATCAATGCCGCAACAGCGGTGAGCGAATATCCATTTCGCACATTGCAAGGGTCTGGGATATGCTAGCGCGGGTATCAATAAGAACAAAGCCTACATCCATAAGCACAGCTTTCCACTGGCAGTGCCAGCAGCAACCCAATCCAGCGTAGGATGGAACTTTGCAACTGCTGGCACCGCAGTGATGCCATCCCCACCCAGTTGCGCCAATTGCTGGCCCTTTGCGGTATAAATATCAACAAATCGGTTCATGTTGCCGATGCAGAACCGCTGCACGCCGTCTTGAGGGAATTGCTGCCACTGCGCTCGTAATCTGCGCACATCATCATTAGCATGTGTACCATTCGTGTTAGGATGACAGCCTTACATGGTAACCCAACGGCCCGTCTGATTGTTATGTGGCACAACGACTGATGGCTTCATATCAGCATCAGTCAAAGCAGTACCTGTAGCCCATTCTGCCGATTTGCTGAAATCGTGGATCTTGATGGTATCATCGTATGATGCGGTGGCTACCTGGCCCGCAGAGTTCCACGCAGCATGCGAAACTGACAGTCTGCTCTCGTGCTCGCCCACAAGTGCTGGGAGCCGCGAATCACCCTTCCCACTAATCTTTCGCAAGTCCCAAATCTTCAGAGTGCGGTCTAGAGAGGCGGTGGCTACGAGATGTGGTTGCTGAGGATGCAGGCTGAAGCCTCCAATCTTCTTCTCGGACAGTTGAAAGAGCTCTGCTTGGTCCGAAGGTGTGCGCATGTCATAGATTCCGAATCTGCCGTCGAGCGTGGAGAAATAAAGCGTATTTGCGTCGTCTTTGGATATTTCTAAACCGGACAACGGCTGGTCTTCATTCGGATCCGATGGCCCGTAGACTTCGACAGCCACGCCTTTGGCTAGGTCTAGTTTCCGGACTGAGGAGTCATAAGACGCAGAGTAGAGTGCATTTGAGTCATGCGGACTAAACTGGAATGTATGTATTGTGCGTGTGTGAGGTTTCAGGGTGGTGATGGTGGGACCTTCGTTATCGGCGTCTTCGTCGTCTTCTTGCTTTACTTCCGCAACTTTCTGCGACGCATCGCATATGCCTAGGTTCCCTAATTTGTCACCTGCGAAGACAAGTGGTTTCTCTGTTGTCGGATGCATGCCCATCGCATATATGCGCTCCGGTGTGATTTTGATTTCGTTGGGCTCAAAGTCCTCCCACAGCTGTAAGCCGCTCATCTTCTCCCTGAGCGCTCTTAGCTCTTTGTCCGTGGTCTCTTTTACATCGTCGAAATCGAATGTTCGCTCGTACGGGTTCGCGGGCCCAATAGACAAGAAGTTTCCGCTTCGATTCCAGTCCTTGCCAGCAACGACAATATCACTGAAGTTGAAAGCGTCGCTGACGCGTTGCCGTTTTGCGCGATCAGCCTCCTTGATCGCAACATATTCGTCCTCAGCCTTGCGCTTCGCCTTCTCACTGTCTGCCTCAATGCCTTTCAAACGCGACGAAGTTCGCCTAGGCGCGATGTCCTCCTGTTTGATCTTCTTGGGCGCGGGCTTCTTGACTCTTGGCTTCGACGATGCAGCCGCTCTTGATTTTCCAGTCGGACCTAGACCAGCTTCGGCAGCCTCCATCTCCAAATTTCGCAGCAACGCCTGCGTCTTCGCGATATTCTCCTGCCGCTTGCGCTCATACTCGCTGAGCTCCACGTTCTTGCCACGCGCCATTGCGTATTGTTCTTCTTTGCCGTTTGTGGGACTACGCAAAAGTTCAAAAGGATGGTCTAGAACGGTCGCGTGAAGCAGGGCTGGGTTCTCGAGCGTGCGATGCGCGGAGTACGTGCAAATGTGAAGATCGTGCTGCAGAGCCAATTTGGTGATTCTCGCGATGTGAAGGTGATAGGAGAGTGGCAATGGTGTACCTCACAATCGAAATGGCACGCGTTGACGGCAATCCAAGTGTAACACGGATTCGGCAGGCACTCGCAAGTTCAAGAGTTCGAGATTCGGAGGCCTCTCCTGCACGTCGCCACTAGCGCAAACGCGTCGGACGCGTTTGTCACGTGCTGTTGGTGCACCAATTTCAGCCCTGGATAGTTCTGGACTTTATGGACATGGCAAATGTCTATGATCCAGACTTTCGCCGTGAATTGCGAGACGACATGCTAGGTGCTGCAGGCTGCTAGTCTCGTGCAGCCTAGATCGCATCGACGAGACGTCAAGATCTTGCATGCGGTGGCGACGGGAGTCCGATCGATCTTGGCGGCGACTAGACGGATGTCCACATCGACATCGAAGTTGATCTGAACACTGCAACCACAGCCATGGCGCCCGCTAGATTATCTAATTCGCTGTTCGGAACGTTCCGAGCTGCCTCACATCGTCCATTAGCAGCTGTTTGCAGACAGAGATGCTCATACCACTCGTACGATTACGCTGAAGTGCCGCCCTTCTCCAAAGCCGAGTCTGCGATTCTGTCCTCGGCATACGCACATGTACCGGGCTACGGGTTCACGATAGACTCTCTGAAACTGGGAGCTCGCGATGCCGGTTACCTCGATGTGTCTACCAACTTGTTCCCCCGAGGAGTTTTTGACCTGATCAACTATCATCTCGTGACCCAGCGATTGGCATTGAAGGACAATGTGCAGGTCCCAGACAATGGCGAGAAGAAGTTGGGCGTGGGATCAAAAGTTCGGACGCTCACTCTTGCAAGGTTACGAGCGAACGAGCCGGTGATACATCGCTGGCAAGAGGCAAGTTCGTCTATATGACAACTTATGCTGGTACTAATATCGTTTAGGCACTCGCGATCATGGCTCAACCATCATACGTCCCCGCCTCGATATCTGAACTCGCAAAACTAGCCGACGAGATATGGTTCCTCGCCGGTGACCAGAGCGTCGACAGCAGCTGGTACACCAAGCGCGCGAGCTTGTCAACGATTTACTCTGCTACCGAGGTGTACATGACGCAAGACAAGTCGCCAAACTTCACTGAGACTGAGCAATTTCTGGATAACAGGCTGGCAGATCTCATGAAGGTCGGTGGCTTTATGGGAGCTCTGGGAGAATGGGTCAACTACACGGGACATTCGACGGTCAACGTGCTGAGGAGTAAAGGAGTGAGAATATAATGCAAGAATCTTGCTGGGATGTTCGAGTTGAAAAGAACATCAGCAATTACAATCAATCTCCACGCTCTTCGCCTCCATGATCAATGTTTTTGATCGTATCTGCATGCGTGTACGCAAGTAGGTCCCTGATTGCGAAAACCGACGTTATCGCGAAGAATGCAACCAAAGCTACCTAGAGAGATTTCAAGATACGACCGATCTGCTACGCCTTGTTTCCATATTTGCACCAGTTTGAGTTTGACACTTCATCGGGCGCTAGGAAATACGCGCTTGTGGATACCAACAGCAGCGTCTTTGCGATGCGCGCTGCATTTTTCTGCTTCAGTTCGACCAAAAACAGTTTCATGGTGTCATTCGGTTACAAGTTCCTGACGATCGCTTGCAAGAGGCTCAAAGGTGTCTCGGGTACCTGAATTCTCCAGGCGCAATACTGCACAGTTAAGTCTGCAAAATGCAACCAACTGTACAGCGTCCACTCGTGGCGATGAAACGCGATGTCGGCTACCCGGCAGTTTTCTCACGCTACTTCAGAGATCGATCATGGTAATACAGTCACCGCGGCGAGCTTTCAAGGACTGATACGAAGCGGCCGCATGACACAGAAATGACCGTGAAATGTGTTCTTATTGCCTGCAGGTCATCACCGATGGTCTGCGTCGAGGCTCTTATTGGAGGGACTGGGCTCCGGCCTACATCATAAGGGTCTCCTTGCTGGAAAGGAAGACTCGATTCACACTCCACGCTCGATGCAGACCAGCTCCCACGTAACAGCCGGTGATTAGCTCGGCAGACAAGCACTTTTTCAACGGCCCAACACTCCCTTCAAGTAAAATGGACCCTGTGAGGAACTTCACTGGGACCGGTGCGTATCACCAAACTCAGATCTCGATGGCGTGTGTAGTGTATGCAAAGTCAACGGTTGGCACCGCCCTGTAGCGACCGTTTTGTACAGTCGCATGGTACGGCGAAGGGTCGGGCGAGGCACTTGGTCGCGTCTCTATGTCAAATACCGGATGGTCAGGGAGACCGAAAGTGGGCGGCGGGCGGGCGGTTGCTGCAGAGCACTGTTTCGCGTTTGTAGAGATCATCAGCCAGGTGTGCAATCGTGAAGACCCTGAGCAGCCGTGTCAGGGTCCTTTTTCGATGGGGTGCCGCTTGGGCGATGGCTGGTGTAGGAGACGAGGCTCATCGACGATCGCCGACGCTGACGGTGCTTCGGTAGTGGCTCGGTCTCGAACGGCCACGCCACACGATCGTTCCTCTTAGAGCCCTCCGATGCCAAGAGCTCCTCGGAGCTGGCATTGGGATCTCAGAATCGTGAATGCATCACGATGCTCGACACCATGGGTGCTATGGCCGGATTATCCAAATGCCCACCTTTCTGGCGGCCCGGCCACCACGCCCTCCCTCCACCAGCACATTCTATCCATACCCACCAGCTCAACAAGCTCGACACCGCATCCAGCCATTCCGCAGTGCTTCCAACTTGGTCTCTACGGACATTACCTCCGATCAATATCTGAGTGGAGTGTCACTGAAAAGACTGTACTGCTGCATCGTAACGCCATCCCACGAGAAAACACAAATCTCTTCCCTTTCCGAACTCGTAGTCGCGCACGTTCATGGACCAGTAACCGCCCTCGAGCGAGCGTCTCTGACGCCCATGGAACACGCCGTATATTCATAACATACGAACCTACCGACCATGCATGACCCTCCAGGAACCATCCCGCCGGAAGCTGCCCGCCTCCACCCTCGCCGCATCCCAGCCCACAGGTCGGTTTCGCTTCGACATAGTCCTCCTGCCTCGCGCGTGGATAACAAAGTCGCGGTCGAACGCCAGGCGACAGCTCTCAGTTCGCCGAATGCTGCCAGCGACAAGGCCAATCCGCCCAGTGTCTCGCCTCACCTCCAGTCGAACAAATACAGCTCTGGAGAGAGCAGTGACGCCGGCCGATGGTTCGAGATTACCAACAACAACGCCCGCCAAAGCGGCGCATCTGCTGTTGACAGTTAGTGCCTTCAATGTAGTTTCTTTGCGCCTGTAGCTAACTTATACACTACAGACGATCCGCCGTTCTTCCTTCGCAACTCGTCTTCCTCCGAGACTCCTCCGGAAGGCCTTTCGGCCAACTCTGCCCACTATCCTCGGGTCCACCCGAATATGCCATATCGACCCACGGCGCAAATCGGCAACGATGGTAGCAGCACCGAGGACTTCCGGAGTGTCATCGACGACCTGACCATTGCGAACAAGAAGCTGAAACAGAAGCTGAAGAAGTACGAGCAGTCACATGATGCCCGTCTCGAAGAAGATAAGCTTTTCGAAGTGCGGTTCCACGGTCTTCCTGATCACAAGAAGAAGGAGCTGGAGGAGACTCTTCGCAAGTTCGCAGCTGGACTTGACGATGCTATGTCCGACTACCCACCCATCACACAATATCCCCCCACATTCGATCAGCAGAAGACCCAGTCGTCGACTTCACACTTCAATGAGTCTGGCTATGCCTCAATGTCAGCATCTGGCCAGAATTCCTCAGCTGTTTCGAATCAAGCTTCCAATCAAGCCAACGACAGCCATAAGATGAGTCGTTCGGCGTACAAGCAGCAGCAGCAAAGTATTCAGTCCTACCTGCACGATGTTCACGGGAGCTTGCTACCTCAGAACAATGTTCCCATGACTGATAAATCGAAGAAGAAAATGGTGGTGCGTCGCCTCGAACAGATATTTGCCGGCAAGGTATCAGTACCAGGGAGTCACCCGCAGCCGATGCAACAGGAGGAGGTTGCCCAGTCAGCAGCTACTGCCGATCGCGAAGAGAGAGAGGCTACTGGTCGAACCTTTAAGCCTGAAGGCCTTCGTGTGGCTCGCATCTTATCAGGAGGTCGAGACACTTCCACACCAGACTCACGTGAGACCTTGGAGGGATTACAATCGAATGTGAATATCGGCGAACAAGATTGTGTGGGTTCAGGTTCGCCTGATCAACGACCAACAAGGCCATTGGATCTGGATCTTCTCCGAGCACAAGTCCCCGGTGAAAATATGGAGTATATTCGTCACCTTGGTTTTACCCCACCAGACATGGAGACAGGAGATAAACCCGAAGAAGGACATGGTTGGCTGTACCTCAACTTGCTTATCAACATGGCTCAACTGCATACCCTCAACGTTACCCCCGAATTCGTCAAGGACGCTTTGAATGATTACAGCGGTCACCTCGAGCTCAGCAGTGACGGACGAAAGATACGATGGAAAGGAGGTCTCGATATGACCAAGGGTATCAGCGACAGCTCATCGGAAAATCTGAGCGGCGGCTCCCCTGCGGAAGGCGGGTCGCCCATCAAGCGCCAACGGACCGACGACAGCAGAGAAAATGATGAAGACGCTGGGTCGAGAGCAAGGAAAATAGCTCGAGCAACTCGGGAGCGTGAGCTGGAGAAATTCGCTTACAAACCCATGTTCTTCAAAAGGGTTGAGTCCGAGGACGATGACGACAGTTATGGGTACGACATTGAGTCGTCTGGTGCTTCGATGCAGCGACCACATCATGCAGGGGATTCTTCAGGATTTGGTAGCTCCGCCATGCAGAGTCATTCATCAACCAAAAATCGGCGGGAAGATGGACCCCTCATATTCTATACTAAGGCCAAGTTCTGTACCGATCTCAGCGGCGACCGCTTAGGTACTTCTCTTATGCCTGGATCCTACCAGCCCGTGACAAGCCAGCCTCTTGGAGTAACATCGCAAGATGCCGTCGGCGTTCAACATCGATCTGGTCTCACCGAGCCCCGAGGGCCAATGGACGTCTCGCCTATGGAGCTGGACTCCAACGCGACGGTTTCCAGCGAGGAATATTTCGGCTTTTCACCCGCATTCCTGAGGAATGATACCAGCGGCAGTGGCAGCCCCGCCGAGTTGATGGACTTTGAAGCTTCCGGGCTAGGTGGCGTGCGACCGGAGGACAACTTTGCCATCCGCGTGCGACGGTCGCAGACCCAAACGGTACCAATTGCTTTGACCGGCCGTCGCCGCTCGAACGTGTACTCAAAGAGAATACTTCGTGCCTTGGGCAAAGAATCGTCTGCGGACACATCGTCTACTTCGCCCACCAGCCCGCAGCGTGTCATTAAAAGCGACATCATCTCCGCGTCGCGAAAGACGCTGCCTAATTCAGAACTTCCGCCTGCGTCGTACCTGCCCTTCGATTCAACATCCTCTGGCGACGTTGACTCTGACTCCGATTCTGGCTCTGATGCAGATGAATCATCCGAAGCCGACTCGGAATCGGGCGAAGGTCCCGCCACCGCCATGCAAATGATGAACATGTCCACCAGCCACCACGACAGCGGCGATTCCGGCTCCGAAGCATCACAGTACTCCGAAGACACCGACGACGATGGCAGCGTGGACTTTCTCGCCACCGCGCGCCAACTCGACCCCAACACCATCCTGAACCAGGAGCGCGAATACGACGCCGCGGTCGCTGATCGCCTCGCTGAGGAAATCGTCGCGGGCAGCTCGGCGGCCACGGCTGGTGGAGGCAGTGGGTTCAACACGCCCGCAGCGGGCTTGCGTCGCGAGGACAGTGCGAGGAAGCAGCGGGCTAGTACAAGTGGAAGTCTGTCGTCGCGCTCCAAGCTCAAGAGGTCGAGGACAAGCGACGGCAGAGTAGTGAAGTCCAAGAATCAGAAGACTTCTGACTAGAGCCTTTTTTTGGCTTCTTGGTATATATGTTTTTCGATATACATTTTGGTCGGATTGGGGAAACTGCTTTTAGGTGGATTTTCCCTCTTCACCTTGGCTTAGATTGCATTGTTTTGGCGTCAGAGTTTGGATGGAAACTTGATACCCCACGCGATGCTTTTCGCGTCTTGCAATGTACAGACTTTGGCTTTGAATACAAACTATATTGCCACACTACATGGGCTTCCTGATCGTGATGACTGTGAGAGTGTATTGAACTGGAAGATATTTGCGCATGATTGACGACGAGAGGAATGACGAAGCAGTGAGCTCTAACCGCCCATAGGGCCAACTTGCTCATATAGACATTGCATCGTGATTACGATTCCGAACAAAGAGAGCCAGAAAGCTTCCTTCAAACCCCAACATGTTCACATCCCCAGCTTCTCCACCTCCCCCCCTCAACCCCACCAGCTCCGCACTCACACTCTCCCTACTCCCCAAACTTAACCCAGCCGCTCGTTGCGCAAACCCCACGATGTCCTGCACTCGCCCCCCACGCGCCAACCCCACGGCCAACGCCCCGCAAAATGTATCCCCGATGCCATTTACACTGACGACTTCTTCGGGCGCAAGAACACGCTCGGGTGGGAAGAGCCGCACGTACAAGCCCCCGACCTCTCCACCCGCGGACATGTTGCGCGCAAGCACGTACGCCCGCTCACTCGCGTCGTGCAACTCCGGCGCGTTGGCGGCTAGTAGCTTGACCATGAGGACGCCCTGGGGCCCGAGTTTCGTGAGTATGGTCGGGAAAAAGGGCAGGAGTTTAATGGCTTGTTGGGGGACGCCCTGGTCGACGATGTCGGGGGTGGTGGTGAGTGCGAGGGGCACGCGCAGGCCGGAGGAGGGGATGCCGATGGCGTCGATGATGGTGAACCAGGAGGGGTGGGAGAAGAGGGAGGATTGTGCGGCGAAGTCGTGGAGGGCGGCGAGTTCGTAGGTGTTTGGGGTTATGATGTCTGCGAGGGGGGAGGGGGTTGTAGTGGTGGAGTTGGAGGTGGAGGGCGAGGGGGGAAAGATGCGGATTGCTTTTGCGGTAGAGACGGGCTCGAAGATTGTTGTGGTGGAGGGGTGGCGGGCGGCCTGGAGCCAGGTATGGAGGGCTGGTGAGGACCAGTTTGCGTCTGCGACGAAGATGCTGGGTCGGTGTGATGACTTGTGGAAAAGCGATGTGGCAAGGTTGCTGATAGTTGGTTGCGGGATGGTCTCGAGTATGGACATGTCGGCCATAGCGAGAGAAAGGTCCTTGTTCGCATTGTTGACCGCGACATACTGTGCAGTCCTTGCAGGCTTTGGGAGGGTTTTGATACCGGCTGTAGACATGCCTTCTTCTTCCAACTGACTGAGAGCAGCCCGTCCACTTAGATCTTCGCCCACTGCGCTGTGCAGGTGAACAGAACCGCCGACCAGGTGAGCAGCTTTTGCGATGTTGTGAGCTACTCCTCCGAGGCTTTGGTTGATAGCTGCTGGGTTTGAAGTATGAGGTAAGGGTTCAATCTGAGACGTGCTCGTAGTAAACGGGGCGTAGTCACATGAGAAATCCACTGCAAGCGCGCCAGCAACAATTATGTCGGCCACAATTGGAGGCTCTGTCGCAGAGGAGACAGAAGTAGCTGGCGTAGAGGGAGGTTCAGAGACAATCGATGATGCATCACTCGTATCCTTCTCCACAGCAGCAACAGGATTTGAGAACGTAGGAGTGAAGTAAGAGCTTGCACTGTATACTTACATCAGCACCAGTTCTACATAAGCATCAAAGGTGCTGGCTCACCCTTGGGCTTCTTCTTGCTTAGACTCCAGGATGGCTAGCTCACGAGCTATGATGGCCGCCCGCTTGACGTTCGACTCGATCAAAGCTCGGTTTGCCGGAATGCTCTTGCCCTTGGTAAGCTCTTTAATCTTATTCAGCACGAACGGGGTGTTGTCTTTGCCGGACGCATTCGAGGCATCTGCTTGTCGCAATGCTTCCGCAATGACAACATCCATCTCTTCTTTGGGAATCGCATGTTCAGTGGGCACAGGGTTGGCAAAGAGCAGACCGGATTGGATCTGCAGCATATGTTGCGCATCTAGACGGAGTCAGCAGTCTGGATGCAATCGACACAATCAGTACGTACGTATAATGGCGGCGGCCTCAATCTCATCTGCGATTGTCGTGGGACTTTTCACGCCACTGTCTCTCGACCAGAAAGCTGGAAAGTCCACCTTGCCTTCGCGGCCATCAGCAAAAGTCCCTACACCTACACCTTCAGTCTCGAGATATTCAAGTGTTCTATGAATATCGAGGAAGCTCTTGCAGCCGCTGGAGACGACTGTCACTGGTGTTCTGCCCAACTCGGTAAGGTCTGCAGAGATATCCATGCTGGACTCAGCACCTCGATGAACGCCACCAAGTCCACCCGTACCAAAGATCTTGATACCAGCTAGTTGTGCTAGGAGCATGGTACTGGCGATTGTGGTACCTCCGTTGAACAGTTTGCCAGTCAATCGCAGGCCACCAACGTAGCTCAAGTCTCGTCGCGAGAGCTTCAATGTGGTCGCCTGCCCAGCAGACGAAGCCAACCGGATCAATTCTTCTGGGCTCAGGCCTACGCGTGCTACGCCGTCTATGATACCAATAGTCGCTGGTACGCCGCCATTGGTGCGAACGACGCTCTCGAGGAGGGATGCGAGTGCCACGTTCTCAGGGTACGGGAAGCCTGCCATGCCAATTAGCTTCCAAGTCACACGACGGGAGTTATAGGGAAAGTACCATGCGTGTATATCGTCGTCTCGAGCGCGACGACGGGCTTCTTAGAGTGCAGAGCCTCGCGCACCTCCTCTGAGACGCGGAAGAAGCCATTGTTGGTCAGGTGGCGCCTCCCGTACGTTGGAACTGGGCTGAGTCGCCTCAAAGACACCCGCGGTCTCCCAATGGCCTTAGCTAGTAGTCTCATGATAGCGTGTGCGTCGTAGGCGGGGAGTTGTGGAGGGGTGAAGCTTGAGCCGCAATTCGATGCCAAGCACGGAGGTGCCCCAGGAACTCCGACGAAAGAAGACACGACGCAATACGCGGCGCATGCGCATCAGACCAACAACATCACCACTCGCCTTCTCCTGCTTTCCTCGCCTCACACATGACTGGGTAACTTGACTGCTACCCAAAAATGAGGTCGACAAGCTTCGTCGCCAGCTGCCTGGCCGCCGTCTCGAGCTTCGCATGCGCCGAGCTCAACCACTCCAAGCCATTGCTCTCCAAGCAGGTGCTCCCGGGCACCTTCACCCCTCCCCAGGTGTTCAAGAACAACAACCTGGTCCGGAACATCAACCTCGACAAGTCGTACCCGCGCGAAACCATCAACATTGTAATCGAGAATGTGGACGCGAAACCCCAATCCGAGTACTACCTGCCATTCGAGTCGAGCTTGCTGGCGAACATTGGGGGGTTTGAAGTAAGAGACAAGAAGGACGCCAGCAAGGGCATCTTCGATGTCGAGGTTGTGGGATACGATGCGGACAGGTAGCTCCCAGCTCTCTCTGCCCAATGGGCCGACATGTCATGTGATACTAACACACCATCAGCTCCACCGAGTTCTACAAGATCCACCTCCCCGAGCCCCTGGCACCCCAGGCGCAGCAGACCATCAGCATCACCTACGCCGTCCTCTCCTCCCTCCAGCCCGTGCCCGCGCAGATCGCGCAGACGGACAAGCAGTACCTGCAATACACCTTCAGCGCGTACACGCCCTCCGCCTACCTCACCGAGAAGCAGCGCACCAAGCTCAAGTTCCCCACCAGCGATGTGCCCGACTACACCTCCCTCCCCGCCGAGCTCAACGAGGAGCAAAAGGCCGACCCGCAGAAGCAGGGCTCGTCCTTCACATACGGCCAGTACACCAACGTGCCAGCCGGCGCACAGCAGCCCGTAAGCGTGCGCTACGAGTTCACCAAGCCCCTCACCCACGCCACCCTGCTGGAGCGCGACCTCGAGGTTTCGCACTGGGGCGGCAACCTGGCCTCCGAGGAGCGCTACTGGCTGGTCAACCAGGGCGCTGGCCTCAAGAACCACTTCTCGCGTGTCGAGTGGCAGAAGCAGTCCTACATGAATCCGCCCACCTTCGCGCTCAAGGGCCTCAGCTTCTTCCTGCGCCCCGGTGCCGTGGATCCGTACTTCACCGACGACATTGGCAACGTCTCCACCTCCAAGTTCCGCTCCGGCAACAAGGAGGCGCTGCTTGAGTTGAAGCCCAGATACCCCGTCTTCGGCCAGTGGAAGTACAGCTTCCGCGTGGGCTGGAACGCCGAGCTGGCCACATACCTGCGCAAGCTCTCTGCTGGCGATACCTATGCGCTCAGGGTCCCCTTCCTCGAGGGCCCTCGCGCCAATGAAGGCGTCTCGTACGCTCGCGTCAACCTCCGCGTCATCCTCCCAGAGGGCGCTACCAACGTCAAGTTCCAGACCACCGTGCCCATTGTTAGTAATTCGACAAGCCTCCACAGGACCTTCATGGACACGCTCGGCCGCACCACGCTCGAGCTGACTGCAATCAATCTGGTCGATGACTTTAGGGATCGCGATCTCGTTGTGACGTACGACTACCCCTGGACTGCGGGCTACAGGAAGCCGGTCGTCATTACGCTCGGCATGTTTGCACTGTTCTCGGCCATCTGGGTATTGGGCAGCATCGACACGAGCATTGGAAAGAGCAAGAAGGCGTAGATGATGTATAGTACGTTTTGGCGAGAATGGTAACCATTTTTGGGAGGGAAAACGAGTCGTGTTGGAGTCACGGATCTGATTCAGAGCGCAATGTTGGCAGCAAAAAGACGTTTATGTGTAGAACAATATCAAGGGCATTTCAATTTCCATCTCCGTCTTTCTCTCGGGTATCAGTATCATTTATCCAATTCCAAACTCACCGTCATCCCTTAGAAGGGATCCCCCCTCCCCTTAACCCGACTAACATGCCTCACCACCACCTTGACGCCTTCCACGCACCCCAACCTCCCCACCTCCCTCTTCACCCCCTGCGCGATCCGCTCCCCAATCGCCACACTCCGGTGCGTCCCCGCATGGCAACACACACTCATACTCACCTCCCTGACGCCCCTCTCCCCACATCTCAGCAAGTCCGCAACGCTGTCCGCAACCGCCTTCCGCGCGCGCCCGTCTTGCATGACGACGTCTTGGATCACCGGCGATATGCCCGAGAACTCGCGGCACAGCGCGGGGACAGGCGGCGCGAAGGAGCGGGCGTCGATGGTGTACAAGTGCGGGATGGGCGGGTCGCGAGGGGGCAGTTGAGTATGCAGCAGGCGCAGGACATTGGCCGTGCGATTCGGGATGGAATCAGCGGCGAACGTGACAATGTATACCGTCGGGAGAGACGGGGGCAGAGTATCATTCTGCAGGATGGAGCGGGGGATTATCTGGGCCTTGGAAGAGGAACTTTGTTGTCGTCGCCGCGGACGGGATTCACACACGCCGTCACTGCTCTTTGCGTGCCCGGGCTCGAAGTGCACATTTCGGCTGGCTCGCTCGCGTGCGGCGCTGAGTTGGTCGATGCAGCTGGTGGGGTGCTCGACGTCTCGGCGGATCAGGCGCGTGGATTGGATGGCGTCTGCGACGGTGTACGTTGGAATCTTCGGGGATGGAGCATACGGGAATGGGAGGAGATGGCACGAGAAAGCACAAGGGCGTGCGACAGGGTAGAATGGACAGGTTGGGTGATGGGACATGACGTTGTACCAGGCAACTCGGCGAACCAAATCACTGGTCTGTTGCTGATGTAGCAGTGTTTCTCGCGTGTCTTTTCAAAGGAGTGACTGTGGATGCGATGTAGTGCAGAGGTTCAAGGATCGAGGACTGGAGAATTGATGAGAAGTGAAGTTGAAGCAGAATGGAAGACGGAGGGTAATGGCTTCACTTCTTGTGCGGTAGATAGTGCCGTATCACATGGCGTGGTACACTCGTGAATTCTATAGGCGGTCATTTCTCGTGGAGTCATCGTGGTACGGTGTGGTGTCTGCGTTACCTTGGTAAGGGCGCCATGTAGACGCGCCTTCTACTCTGATTTGAAGCGGTAACTACTTCTGGCAAGAACAATGGAAACGTGGAGTTGGAATTGGATGTAGACTGAGAGACTTGAGGAAGGGATGATGTTGCTCCTATGAGGAAGGTGCAGTGAGTGGTAGCTGTGCCTCCCGCTTCATGTACAAGGACGAAACCCACCAGAGATCTCAATACCATCAATATGAACTCATGATCATTTTAGAAAAAATGGAATCGCGATAATGCATCCAGAAGCTACTTGAAGCATGCCAATTCACAAGCTTGAGCATGTCTAGAGAAATTAGAAAAAGACTACGCGGAAATTGGGGCAGACTTGGTTGAAGAGATTTGTAGTAGAAAATCATGACTGAGCAGTGATAACCTTAGAGATATGCATAACCTACCTTACTTCTACTCACTTCAAGATATGAAGTGCAAAAGTCTGGCCTTCTTCGTACACCACCAGCGTACATTCGTACATCCGCACATAATCGTCTCCCCCATCGCATGCTTGAAGCCGAAAACGCGGAGCACGAAACTTTTGCTGCAACGCAACGCGCCTTCTCCCAGGCAGCGACCGGCTATACAGACGCCCAATTAAACATGCTTTCATATTCCGTCGAGGCAAAGCCGGGCTTTTCCCGTGATGCCTGCAAGAGCCACCTCGGGCGCTTCGCTATGTACCGGTGAACGCCGGAGCATCGAGTCATAGCCCTGCTCACGGCTGAGCCATCGGCTTGTTGAGGATCGATATGCTTCTGCTTTGCTCCCAAGGAAGTGTGTCGCTGTGGAGCACGGAATATTGAGGGTGAACAATGCTGAAGCATTCTAGACCACATCGACAGTGTGATCAGACCCAGGGTTTCATCGGGGATCAGGAACAGGTCTTCCCGCAAAATGCTCTGCAGTTCGTACGAAGTTTGAACCCATGCTCTACACCTCGCTTGTTGCATCTGTCATGCAACACAGCCCATGCTTACGGATTCAGCATCAAACATCGGGACATTCCTTAATAGTACCGGCTCAGCAACTCATGGCATTAAGAGATGACGGAGCTATGCTCGGAACTCTGCACGTGGACAAGGAGAATTGCTTTTCGGAAATGCCTTCGCTCCCCATGTGAAGAAAGTTTTCCCAATGTCGACATCCCGTGACTCGGAACGCCAGCTAAGCAATCCCTGTCAGCACTTGTGATGGAGAGTGCTTTGAGTGCGTGGAATTATTTGATCAATGTAAATCTTGTATGGAAAGAGGCGATCGACGAGCCCTGTAGGATCAAGCTAGACGTGATTATGAACCCAAACTCGATGACAAGCAAATGCCTGACATAGCGCTTCGATGCGAGATCTCAGCTCAAGTCTGCGTTACGAACTTTTTCCGAAACATGTAATACTGCGCGGAATTGCCGGCGATGGTGGGGACCTCCCGGCTCCAACATATAAGACCAACTCGGTCCTATTGTTGCGTATACGGCATACGATTAAAAAGACGTTGGAGTTGTTCGAGGATCGAGACGACAACGCGGCCGCAACGCGGGTCATCGATTCCCGGTGCATGGAAACGGCCAGTGCTCACTGTGGGTCACCAATATCGCAGCTTTGCATCACGTCCAGGCACCGCGATCCTATTCTTGGCTGCACAGTTTCGAGTTCGGGGTCCAGGGCTCTCTTACGCCACCAACTCATCGTTGCTGCACGTCCAAAGGCTTTGCGCACAATCGAACGCGCCGGAGAATATCTCCAGGCCGCACGTTGTTGGCCATGGAATGCAATGAGATGCTTTGCACGGTGCAGCATGCAGCCGACGGCACGTTGGCATGCGGCAGGCCCGATGTGAATGCGACGTCTCGCGTCCTAGTCGCTGGGTGGGCGTACTTGCCTTGGCTGCATGTCGCTCTACGGGTGGCGCCTCTAGCCGACGCGACACCTGTTTGATCGGTGAGGGACGAGGCGCGAGATTGGTAGATCGAGCGGAGGTGTGGCACCCCACAGATCTGTGGTACGTTTGCTGTCAACGCTGTGGCCTCGATGTTGGATGCTATTCGGTGAGAATCGCGGGGCTACGGTCGTTGATGTGTGACACGGCTAGGCCCAGGACATGACTTCTCGTCTTAGGTGGCCGCTCTCCCTGTACAAGTGAGCGGTGCTTCTGGGTGAGACGACGTCTGCAGTGAAGCGACGTGGCGGCGGTATCGAAAGTATAACGGCGCGCGCGCAAGCCGCGAAGGCAGCTCTCTGCATGAGGGATTACAGAATTGACCGCCCTTCCTCTTTCGCAGCCTTGGGATTTCCTCGAAGAATGTTTGGAAGAGACGGTGCTGGGTATAGCTGTCTTCAGATGGGGAAAGCGTAAGCTAGCGTTGTTGACACTACACGTTCGCAATCATGAAGGATTCAACACCGCGTTCTGTCCGGTGAAGAATTCAGTGGTCCTCGCATGGTTGACGGAACGCTCCTTACCATGCAATTAATGCATCTGATAAGTTTTGGCGCCATGAAGCGATAAGAAACCAAGATTCGGAGCTACTTGACGAACCACGTGGAGAATCGGCCCTGAGCGCGTGCCCCTGTTGCCCATGTGATATGACGAGCAGAGGATCCTGTACCAGACTAAACGACATTTGATACATTCGGCATCCCGACGAAGAGGTGCTGGTATCTCGGATGGAAGAGCGTTGAGAAATGCATGGCATCGAACCACATTGACCCCTGAGTAGTTGTAGCGGCATGGTCTCGAAGTTGCCCGTGCTGGATGAAAATGGCACCTTGAAGCGAAATGGGAATTGCGACCTCAGTATATCGATCGCATTATTGATTGGGCATCAAGGGACTATGTCGGAGTTGCTACCGATGCCCATTGATTCGCGAGCTGTTCCAGATTGTCAAAGGAGCGAATCCGATGACCGAACATAGCGCCGACGCCTCCGAGCGAAACTCTGTTTGACCGCGAAGCTCCGACGCACGAGTGCGCGGATTCCATTTGGAGAAGTAAATGCGCAACATGATCTGATAGGCAGAAGGATGCACATCATGCTCGCTTGATCCGGAGAAGCTGCTTCCTTGCTATCTGATCGTCTGTGTATGTTGTTGGAGTAGAGAAATGATACCCTGCCATTTTGGAGTCGGATTTGCCCATGCGCAGGCAACATGATCGACGGCACAGTTACATCTCGGCAGAACGGACATACTGCCTAGATTTGAAGTGTCTCATCAGACGTGCAGAACTCCGTGCTTAGGTCCGTGTTCGAGCACTGCAATCTGATGGGGCGAATCTATGCTATGGACGAGGTGAAGCAAAAGCGGCTGGCCCTTCAGCCTCATTTTCCTCAGACAAGCCTAATCATCTGCCGTCGAAAGCCTCGTTATAGTTTGCCATGCCTGAAGGTAACGATAGAGTTGGCCTACGTGCGTAGCGGTTTCGTTTCAGGTACACCTGCTCACTCAAGATGCGTTGCTCGCCGATCCGAACCCCAGCTTCGCGTCGCGTAGCCGAGTTAGCGCGCCAACCTGAACACGCGCGTGTGGCCCGGATCGTCTATTCTCCAACCACTGAAACAAGCCCTTGGAGAACATGATCGACCGCTTAGATTTAGATTGGGCTGCAAGTTGGAGTAAGGTAATGAACAAGTGAGGCATTGTTGCATATGCATGAATCCGCGGTTGACATTGATGAAGAAGGGGTGTTCAGCGTCCCGGCCGTCGCGCCTTGCGGCGTTAAGGCGTTCAACGCTCTCGGCGCAAGATTGGAGGCGGTATGTGTAAGGTTTGCAGCTTCTGTCATGCTAAATAATCCCATGAAGCTCGCTCGTTGACCGCCGTGATCCGTGGCCACTAGGGATATTCCGGGGCAAGTTGCGCGATGCCACAGTCTGGTTCGGAGCGGTGCGGTCGCGGCACAAGCCTTGAATTCGGTAGTGCCGGTACACCGCTCCAATGGCATCCTGACATCACGGTATGTCAGCTGTGTACGCTTGTCCAGGTCAAAACTTTGATTCAGCAACCTTGTCGTTACGATAAACACCGAGACGCTCGAGCGCTCACTCGTAGCCAACCATGTACTTCTTTCCTTCATGCAAGACATGTTGATTGTCCACTGCTAACTCAGCCATGGCAAAAAGGACTTTGCTCACTAGCGTAAGTGTGTTTTTGCCTCAGACAAGAAAAGAAAAATGACCCAAACCGTAACCGAATACGGTGGTAGTCCAGCATAGCGGACGAAAAAGAAACTAAAAATGAGAAAGCGAGTCCGCGCCACACTGCCGCAGACATGGAGCGGTAATCATCGGGTATAGAATATTGAGCAACTCGTAAGATCGCAAAACTGTGACAAAGGTCCCACCCATGCTTGCTTGCACATACGCGAATGATCTGACCGCCATGGCAAATCAAATGTGATTCGTACGTGATAAAAATGTTTCAGCGCTTGCCGCCCAGTGATGATAATTGTGTATGAATATTGATGCAAATGCCCATGCCCAGATTGCAGACAAAAAAAGAAACGAAGTCGATGAAAGTGCCCATGCGCCGGATAAGTATGCGGTAAGAAAAGGGTATACACAGATGCGCGCATAGGCGTAAAGTCGATGTTGCGGATAAAGCGGTATTGGTAGCTTAAAATTTCGGTAACTCGAGCTTCTCGCGTAAGTTTATGAGAACATCGAGGTCGACCTTGAGGATCGGAGAATTTGGCGCAGTTTCGCTGAGTGCTTCGATGGTACGTGCAAACAGCGCATCGAGAGCGCGAGGTGTCAACGGGGTGTTGGCGGGCAGATGCTGATAAATGCTTGATCTGTAGACAGCTGCAAGAACAAGCATGTTTCCGAATTGGGCATGCATGGTACCAAAAATATTAGTTAGGACCAGGCGTTCTGTACGTGTACTCTTGTAGTCTTCATAGCGACTGCCTTCTGGCGCACCGATGCGGTCGAAGGCTATGGTACTTCGAATCGCGGCCTCGATACAGATGCATGCAAGCTTAATCATTTCTTTTTGATCCGGAGTTAAATCGACGATTGGCGCGGCCCTGTCCATACCTCCATTGACAGCTGGCGAGCTTTGATGAGTCCAGGTGTGAGGTTGACGCTGATGTGAGGGAGGCCACTCGGTCAAGACTGCAAGGCGCAAGTAGGGGCGTAGCATCATATAAAGACCTCCGTAATATTTGGCGCGCAGTCGAGCATGGTTTCGATCGGTTGAAGGAGGGTCGGTGTCGTTCCATTGCAGTTGGCCGAGCAGCATCGATTTCCAGCTGCGAAGCACTTCCATGTGATAATTCACATGAACAGCAACAGCCTTGGGATCGTTCTCGTCAAAGCTCCTGCTCTTGCCTATACTCGGTCAGCAACGCCCAATGTGACGGTGTTCAAAATTCTTACTTCCGTAGAGCTGGTTGTGTGCTTCGTTCATGATGACACGTAGATAGATCTGACTGGAATATATCATTAATTCAATATCTTCGTTAGGTCGTGCCTGGGGTTCCGGCACGACCATAGACATGCCGTCAATGGGGAAGCTTTCGCACACCCCCGCTGGGTACATTATGAAGCTCTGGTAAGTTGTAACGCTGCTTGTTGGCAGTGTACTCATTTCGGCAACGATGTCGCTTGTGTCTGTCAGCTAAAGTTGGCGGATTGGAAGGAATAGGAAGACCCACGATTCAAGTTGTAGGCAAGTCCAGTACACGAATAGCACCAGGTCGAGCTTGTAACGTTCCTTGGGCGTCAATACCTTGTTGGCTTCTCCACTAAGGTACCATTCGCGACGGAGCTTGTTAAGGTCACTAGTGAAGTGGTAAGTTGCAAGTCAAGATTCCAGAATGTATGACGGCTTACGCTTTAAGCAAGACAATCGTGATCCTGCAGGCGCTGTTTATCCAGCTCCAGCTTTCCAACACTCTCGCGAATTGGCTGATGTACAAAGCTGCCAGAATGAAGGCTTGCGCGTGCGCAATAGTTAGTCCGCCGTGGTGGTTTCCAAGAATGTCCGTGGCGTATGAATAATAAGCCATACCCGGCATCAGATCAATATTTCTAGGGCGTGGGTCGTCGGTATCGCTGTGAAAGCTACCATCCCCCCATGCATTCTTCGTATGAGTCTTGTCGCTCTCAGGGCTCGGTAGAGGTTTGTCTTTGGTCTTGTACGAACACACTTTTCCAAGTGCAAGTACCAGAAGAACTATTGCGTTGCGCAACGAGCGCTCGATTGCCGCTTTAGGGTATTGCTCGTGGATGGCGCTGCTAGATCTCTTTCTCTTCATGCCAAGGCTGACTTGATGCGTGGCTGGAGACGCAATGTTTGGACCCTTGAAGTCAGGACTGTACTGTTCTTTGAACTCTCTGAACATTTTTTGGAGTTTGCTGCGATTGAAAAACGGGTGCAGATTGTGCATGTTTCTTTCATAGGACTCGAGTAGCTTGTCCATGGTGGCCACACGGAAATTCAGGGCGCCCATCCGGTCCCAGTCCTCCGGGATGCTCTTCCCCATACGAGTTGCCATTCATGGTACGAGGGCTGGCTTTGTCTGGAGGGGGGTGGCCCCATAGACCTTCCTTCCCTGTTGCTGGCGATGACGCATCGGATTCGTTGCTACTTTCTGGACTACCCGGACCCTGGGCTCCATCGTTAAGGTCTCGTCCTTCTCCGTAACCCCACGGACGTAGAAGCCCTCTCTCTTGTTCCAGTTGCATTGGGTAATCTGAGACGTTTCGTCCAGAGTCTTTCAGTTTTACTAGGTAGTCTGACAACTTGTACCAGTCTTGCATGGCAGACCAATCCTCGAGTAGCTTATGCGCAGGCGTTGTGTGGTCACTCTGAAGGCCAGCTTTGTCTTGTAATCCGGCATCCGTGGTACGGCTCATATCCGTCCTCACACTGTCAGCTGGCGTTGCCGGCTGTTGAGATCCAAGGAGAAGGGCTTCTTGCTTGATTGGAGTTGAAGCTTGCGCATGTCCCGGCGACATGTAAGGAACCATAGGTGACTCCATCTTCATGCCGTTAACTCGAAGTGACTGATTTCTGCCTTGCGCTGGAGTTGGCATTCTCGACGTGCTCTGATCCCTTGGTGGAGCAGGAACTGTGTTGTCGGGCGAAGCCATGTTCGAGGTGTTCTCGAAGGCTCGGCGGGGTGGAAGTCTGCTCTCAACATCCTGTCGCCACGCACCAAACTCTCCAATGAAGTTGGTCAAGACGTCGGTCATGCTATTTACACTGTCTTGAAGTTGCATCATACTTCTATCCTGTCTGAAGCCTGGTTCAGTACTAACATTGTTCGTTTAGTTCAGGTAACGTACTTTGGTGGGGGAACATCTTTGTACTGGCAATCAAAGTTGTTCTCTCTGCAAAATTGACAAGGTCGTGCTTCGTCGCACTTCTGCTTGCGCGCACGACAGTGGTTGCATGCCTGGGTGGCTCGGACCTGTTTTCTCCGTACTTGGGCCTGCTGTGCTGAATACTGGCCTAGGTAAGGACTTGGGGCTCCATAGGGGGCAGGCTGGCCGTAAGGCTGGCCAGGCGGGGGTGGCGCATGGTAAGCTACATCGTTTGGATGAGGAGGGCTGATGGTCGGATTGTATCCGCTGGAGACGCTGCCATTGGAACGGTGGTCCTGGTTCACCGACCAAGGCGTCGGATGACTGCCATGCTCCATGTTGAGCTGAGGCTTGACGTCGACGGGTTCCGGTGCTGTGGCAGACTGAGGAGTGGGGAGGCGGACGATAAGTGGAAATGCTGTCTTGCGGGACACCAGATGTCACGGGAGAAGGGCCGGGGACGCCATGAGGACGCTGACCAGGCGACGGGATGTTCCTAGGATCCGCAAACGCGCGGATGTCAGACGGCGGAAGCGACGGTGAAGGTTGATGTCCGGGATAGGATGGCTGGCCTGGAGACGGATACGGCTGAGATGGTGGTGGCAGACTGTGGGTGGGGTATTGGCGAGACACTGGAGATGGGGCCTGGACGGGGACGGGATGTGAGTGAGGTCGAGAATGAGGTGGTAGAGGTGGCGGTGGGAAGGTGTGACCGTTGGGGACAGGATTGACTGAGTCCAAACGGAGCCTCTTGTGGGCGGGCGCGTCAGGATCAGCCATGGTTAGATATGGCAGACAAGATCGCTCAGCCATGCGGCTATGCACCCAGGACTGAGCAATTGGCACGACTACAGAGTTCCCAGGAACTAAACTGCAAAAGCCAGTCCGGGCCC
>NW_001884552.1:1045116-1126369 GCF_000146915.1 Parastagonospora nodorum SN15
CGCTGCTAAACAACTAACATGAGCCGCGGACAGATCAGTTAGAGGAGCGCAGCGCAAAGCAGGCCGACTAGGTATTCCCGGTACAGCTAGCGTCAGGTCGGGCGCAACAGGTGCACGCAGATGCAGGGCAGGGCGGGCAGGGCAGGGCAGGGTCACGGGAGGTCAGTTGGAAGAAACACGGAAAGACGTTGGCTTGCAATGGCAGAATTGGGGTTGCCGACAGCGACCAGGAGGGGCCAGTCTAGCCGCCACTGCGACTGGCACCAGGGTGTCACAGGCGAGTAAGTGCACTGAGCACGATTCAGACGACGTCTGGTCTCTGCCATCCTGCCATCCATCTGCACTGCAGCTCGCCTGGAGAGGCTTCGCAAGCCATGGACCCAAGCCCGGGGGGCTGGAGCTAACGCGCCAGCATGCGTCTCGTGCGGACACGCTCTCGTGGACGCCAGAGACCGCCGTCTATCAAACACGACGATGCCCTCACCCGCCGCGTCGCCCTCTCACAGCCAGCAGCGCCGTTGCGGCCAGCAAACGTCGCTCCCGTTGCGTTGCCGCCACCCTCCGTCCTAGCCTGCCAAATGTCCTGGACATGCCGCGACAGCCCAGTCGACATGGCGACGCTGCTCGGGTAACGTGACTTGCATGTTGCAACATGATTATTGCTGCGCTCGTTGTTTCGTGACGCATGCGCGCTCCTCCGCCTGCTGTAGCAAGTGCAGCATTTCAGCACCCTGTGCCCGGATAATCTCCGCTCAGACAGCCAATTGATGCACATGTCCAAGGACATGATCCGAGCACACCGACTCTGACTGCCGCCATCTGCCTCCAAGAGGTTGCTAGCTCTACTCTAGCGCAAATACGCCGTCTTCGAGAAGTCCTCGTGGAAAGTGATGCGCTGCTGGCGCTGCTGACTAGCGAGGGCTGCAGGACTGTATGTACAAGCACCAGCCTGGCTCCGGTGCCCTGCTCTTGGCGGCCGTGACATGAGTTCTTGCTCTTGTTACGGGTTAATGGTCTAAACATCCTAGTAGTATGTTATGGTGCCATTATTGCGATTCAGGCATTCCGAATGTCCCGTAATTCCAGCTTCTGTCATACCCGAGAGGTTTGCTGCCCAAGATCAGCACCCCTAGTTGGCAATCACTGCCAGACTCCTGGCCAAATGATTGACAGCTGGGCGTCTGGATGCCACTCGCTGCGCTGAGCAAATTGACAATCCATCGACCCGGTAGGTAGTCCCGGAGAGGCGCCGCCATGATCTCTAGCTATAGTAGTAGCCCCACCCCATCTTCAATCCTAGCGCGCCTGATCCCGAGGCCGTCTCAATGGCGTCAGGAACTCAGGAACAAGTCCGTCCTCAGAGCATTCAGAAGAACGCCAGCACTGATTTCAGGTTCAACAACCCTCCGATGTGTTGTTGGTGCATCTTGAAGCGCACACGTGAAGATTCAAACGTGCATGATAGCCGATCTCGAGTAACCTAGATTTCGTGTCAGAGTGGTCAGCTGCCCGGCATTCACTGAAAGGGCAAGCAGTTCCATCAGGCGCTATGCCGTGTTGAGCAAGGAACAACAACGGTATTAAGCCGAGGATCATGAAGGGCCGAGTCTGCCCGGCTGTTTTAACTCTGTCGGATACGGCATAATGACAACTTGCGATAGCTTCAACCCGCTGTCGAGATGCTTAGGCCCGTCTCCGGGCGATCGAGAGTTATAATGTGAAGCGTATGTGCCGGTGAGAATGCAGACCTTTCAGCCACCTCCCAGGCTACGCCTAGTTCCAAGAGGCGCCAGCGTCGATAGTCACCGCTGCTCTGAACAAGCTTGCAAGGCCACGATATCGAGGCAAAGCCTAGTTGCGTCTTGCCTCCGAGTCGGTGAGCAGGTTCAATCCGCGACACAGCGTCTAAAAAAGTCGAAGCGATGCGTCGGATCTGCTCCCTTGCCGATCTGTGCACTTGTGTCCAGAGGCAAGTATGCTAGATCCAACATTTTGTCCACTTTGGCATTCTGTAGTATGCAGGCCTCACCTGAGTTGCATCGTGGCAAGATAGTACAAGGTCGTGAATGTTTCTATCGTTCCGGATTGACATTGTCAGCAGAAGCTCTACTAACAGCCCAGCATAGGGATTTCGTAATCGGTACACAACACGGAGCCCGGGTCGCTCGCTACTCATTTTCCGATGATCCTTCGAGTCGTCGTCCACCTGACCAGTAGTAGACTACGTTCTGTTTTCGTACTGCAAGATTGTGACGAGCGCACGACGGGTTTGACTTGTGCACGTCCGTTGTGTAGCTACGCCGTGTGCCACATGTGTCTCACACATTTGATGCGCACGTGTTTCTGGGGAAGCGAGATAACGAATGTTAAATGTGTTGCTGTTGTGGGACGTTGCAAGTGGCTGTCAAAAAAAGGCCAGGAAGTCGCCAAGACCTGTGCCCTAGCCTCATCCAGACAACCCAGCACACCAGATATCATCTGTAGTTGCTGTACCTATAAGCAAGTCTTTAGGGCGCCTAATTTTTGAGCGCAAGAGAAGCAATGTGTGTGTTCGAGTGCTGAATCTTAAGCGAACCCCTTCAAACACCTATGAGGCAAAGACACGAAAGGACACATGGAGACGTCACAACAAACTTTACCGTACTAATGCTCGGAAAGAGGTCATCCGGACAACACGCTCACGACCCTTCCACAACCTCTTCTCCGTGTCCTTGAATCATTACGTTTTCCATTGAGTTATACCGTGCCTTCAATCGTCGTCTCGGGACAGAAACAAAGCGTTGCGTCATGGCGGTTACCCTGGTCGTCTGTGCTATAGCCGCTATCACGGCCTACTTCTTCGCCAATACCTATCGTAATCTTCAGCGTAATGTTGCGCTTGCAAAGAGCTCTGGTCTGCCTGTGGTAATCACTCCATGCAACGTCTTCAGCACGTTTTGGCTGTCCACGTTCTTCATTTGGATCGCCATATTGAAGAAAATCCTCCCGGTTTCTTGCCGCGGCATATGGTTTGAGTATGCTTCTTGCCATACGTGCTTCTGATATTGGTCTAATCAACGCCCCTAGTATTCTTCATCCAGAATGGGGTCATCGCATTGGCCATGCTCCTTTTGAGAGGCTCGGAAAAGATGTTTTCCTTGTCGCATCACCTACGAGGATTTCTTGCTTCGTGGCCGATGCCGAGGCAATGGTCCAGATCACAACAAGGCGGACTGACTTTCCCAAGCCACTGGACATGTACAAAGCGCTCGATATTTATGGAAAAAATCTGATTTCAACCGAAGGCCCAGAATGGCGCATGCATCGCAAGCTCGCTGCGCCCAGTTTTGGAGAAAAGAATAATCAGTTGGTTTTCACAGAATCGATTCATCACGCCAAATCATTGCTGGGTTTGTGGACTGGAGCCGACGGTCGTGGCAATAAGACGGTAGCTGACCCATCTCACGGGGCAATGAACCTCGCCCTCTATATCATTAGCAGTGCAGGCTTTGATGTACGCGTGGTCTGGCCGCATGAAGAGGGGATTCCGGTAGCAGACAGGAAAACAGAGGGCAGATCCATGTTTGTGGGCTCTGAGACGCCATCTGGTCACCAGATGAACTACCGTGAAGCAATAGGCGAGCTACTGCATAACATCATGTGGACCATTATCATTCCTCCCAAATATCTGCGTAAGTCACACATAGCACGCGTAGTACAGGCTCGCTGCTAACCAATTCGAATAGTCAAGTCACCGATTAAGTTTCACCGCAAGGTTGGCAAGGCAGTCGTTGAATGGGGCCTCTACATGGACGAGCTGTATGAGCTCAAA
This sequence comes from Parastagonospora nodorum SN15, assembly GCF_000146915.1. Lineage (NCBI taxonomy): Eukaryota > Fungi > Ascomycota > Dothideomycetes > Pleosporales > Phaeosphaeriaceae > Parastagonospora > Parastagonospora nodorum. The sequence continues at coordinate 1,048,928 of NW_001884552.1, forward strand.
AAAAAGCAGGTAGCTTCTGGTAATGCTGCAGATGGTATGGATCTCTTCGAAGCACTTATCCGAGGAAGCGGCATCCTCGATGAGAAGACTACAGAACTACAGAAGAGCGACCTTCTTGGTAATGCGTTTGTGCTCATGCTTGCTGGTCACGAGACAACCGCCAATACTCTACACTTCTCTCTGATATACCTGGCCATGAATTGGAGTTCACAGAGGCGACTACAAGAGGATATTGAAAATTGCATGCAGGGCAAGCCCATACAGGACTGGACGTACGAAGAAGACTTTCCGAAGCTCTTTGCTGGCATGACAGCAGCAGTAATGAACGAGACTCTTCGCCTACTACAGCCCATCGTCAACATACCTAAGTCCACTGCGCCGGGACGGCCGCAGCAAATCACTCTTGGGAGAGAGCAGCACACTATTCCAGGTGGAACACACGTCTGGCTCAGCTCCGCTATTCATCGAAACCCAAAGTATTGGCCGGGCCCCGCAGACTCGCCCAGTAATGAAGGCATACAAGACGTCGACTGCTTCAGACCTGAGCGTTGGCTCACAAGCTCGAACAATGGCGATGATTTCGTAGACATTAACTACGACGAAGAGGAACTCCGTGGTCCGTCCGGCGAAGATACGTCCTCGCAGCTCTTCAAGCCCGAAAAAGGCGCGTATATTCCTTTCAGCGACGGGTTCAGATCCTGTATCGGCCGACGCTTTGCACAGGTAGAGGTGATGGCTGTTATGGCTACCATCTTCACACAGTACAGTGTCGAGTTGGCAGTGGATGATTTTGCCAGTGACGACGAGGTTGAGAGGATGCCGAAGGGTGGCAAGCAGAGAAGAGACCTATACCAAAAGGCTTGCGATAGGGCAGACTACTATTTGAAAGAAAAGATGGCCAGCATCGTTACTTTACAGCTGAGGGGTGTCTCCATTCCAATTCGGTTGGTCAGGAAAGGGGAGGAGAGATTTTTGTTCGACCAATGATTGATCGTGTATACTACATATGATTTTAATTTGAGACTGCAATGGCTTCATCCGCAAAAGTGTATTGTTGCAAGTGTAACATAGCTATCTAGCAGAAGTAGATGATGAAGCTACCCCACGCTACGTCATAGGAAGCTACCCCACCGTACGGCGCAGCTCCTTCTTCGGTGCAAAGCTCTCTAACCTCGGTGCTGATCTATTACAAGTTACCCGCTCTACGTATCTTCGCTCCGCCATCTCGACTCACTCGTGTCTATCTGAAGCTATCCGTTCGAGCTAAGACCATGTCGTCATCAACATTCCCACCAGAAGAGCTCAGGGCCATCGTGCAAGAAGTAGCTACTCTCCTAAAAGAGAGAAATGAAACAATATCAGTAGCCGAGACTGCAGGTCCATCCCTTGACGAGCTCGTCTAGATCCTAACAAATCAACAGGCAGCCGGTGGATTGATCTCTGCAACGCTGCTTTCGTTTCCAGGCGCATCCAAATACTACAAAGGTGGCCTGACTCTCTACACGCTCGAGTCACGGATCGCATTCGCAGGCTGGACGCCCCAGCACATTGAGAACTACAAAGGTCCCACGCCGGAAATAGTCTCCGGGCTTGCAGAGCATACGCGTAAGACATTGGGGAGCACGTATACCGTCAGCGAGAGTGGAACCGCTGGGCCAACAGGTGGCACGACCAGAAACCGCACACCAGGATATGTGGCGCTCGCTATTGCGAGGGATGGGGGCGAGACTGTGACGAGAGAAGTGGAGACTGGAAGCAGTGATCGAGAAGGGAACATGCAGCGATTCGCGGTCGAGGGCTTGAAGCTCGTAAGAGATGTGATTAAGGGCGAGAAAAAGCTCTAAGATATGACGTACCTCATGTCGAGTCATATTGACGTGAATCAAGCGAATGGTTTGAAGGACTGAATTCTCAAACGTCCCAGGGTCCTCGAATATCTTTTCCCGAATGATACTTCGACCTGCAGCATACATGATCGCTTCACAATTCCATTGTTGTTGACTTGGTACAGCAAGCCATCATCCGCCTGCAGGATCGCGGAAGCTGTTACCCGCTGCACCGTTACGGCACAGTCGTATGCGCGAAGCGAAATCGACCATATCGGGGATGCGACTGTTTTATGCGATTACCCTAAGCGGCCCGCTGCATCAATATGGGGCCATGATGAATGGTGGCTGCTTGCATGCATTGCGCGAACATTCTCTTCTATGCTGCCTTATTGATTGGCAGAACTGCTAGCATACGTGGATCTGTGGTCGCCGAGCTGACAACGGTTTTCGCGCATTTATGATCGAGCTTACGACCGATGTTTCGGTAATGTGGAAGTCTGGACCGTGATTCGCTTGTGCATTGGCTTGATCATGTGTGATTGTGATTGCGGTTTCCACAAGTAGAGTGAGGCTGAACGGTTCTCGTAGGTGATATTGATACCGGTACATCAACTGAAGCTAAAAAAGTAAATCACAGGTGGGCGAGTGCGTTGGGATTCTCTCCTGAATACATCTCTCTAAGATTTCATTTTTTAAAAATCTCAATGCCGTAACGAGACCCTGACGTGTTGTTATATGTACATAGTCTTGAACGTTGCTCCGTTCAAACATCATACTTCAAGGTCGTACCTCTTGGTTATCTATTCATGCTATTATATCTACACTACTCGTACAACTTGTCTTTTGCGGCGACACTGCTCCCCACCAAGCCAATGTGACCCAGCCACATATCTGGCTTTGTGTCACCTACAAGTCCAGGTACACCACTCAGCCCATGACAACCCTCAACTTCCAGTGTATTTGACTGTTCAGCGAATTGTCTCTTCATGTCCTCTGGCAAGTCAGCTCCAAGTCTGAACATGGTGTATCCGTCCAGAATCGCACTCCAGCGTCTCCTAAAGCCATACTTCACGCCCAGGATAGCTCCAACCAGAGCCCAAGCCACGAAGAGGGTGAAAGGGACTTCTGCCGGCATGATGCCACGCGTAATCACAGTTCCAGACTGGAACTCGGTCACGTTGGGGTTTTGGAATTCGACATGTGAGCCATCTCTACCCGTGAAGCCCTGACCGCCGTTGTACATCAATTGAACCGCGTATGCACCATAAGCACGCAACATGCTTTGCCTCAACTGCTCAGGTTGGAGGTAGCTCAACTGTGTCAAGAATCCAGTGCCGGCATCAATACTCGAAGGATCGTCTGTGTAGGAAGCATATAAGGGAGGCGGGGCGGCTACGGATGTGAATAATGTTGATAGCCATTGGTCTTTGAGCTTAGGCATCACCATGCTGGGTACGTTTGCTCCAAATCGCCACGCGCAGCGTTGAGTTTGGTTGTTGATTGGCGTATCGGTGCGCACAAAGTTCGAGTATGTTGATGTGACTCCATCAATGTCTGCAGTGCCCACGTTGCTGCTGGCTTTGCATTGGACGCCGATTGCGCTCATGGGATGAGGAGAGACTGACGTAGTCGAGTTTGTCTGATTAGAGCTTCGGAATATCGGTAAAAAGTTGCTCAACTTATATGCTCCATACATCTCTGTGATGTTGTGAGAGAGTGTAAAGTTGTAGTGATGGGCAGTTGATGGCCCGCTCAACGTGCTTTTGTTGAGCAAAGATTGCCAAAGTATCGCTTCGAAGACTTGTTCTTGCTCAATACCGGGGTAGTCGCCAGTGATGTTCTCGACCTGGTTGAAGTAGCACGCGGTATTCTTGTTGAACATCGCATTGCTATCTGCGACGCTCAATCGTCTCGGGTCGGGCCAGACCTCATATCCCAATTCCATGACGCCATACGCATTGTATGTCCACTCAGTATCGGTCTGATTCTTGACTTCGATGCTAACGGAACCATTCTTTGTCCGGTAAGACGACGAGCCACCAACGTTAGGTCTGTAAAGAGAAGAATTGCGATGGCTCAGAATGCGAAAGTCTTGGAGACGGTCGACGATACTGCAATTGTACTGCATCAAAAGGCCCCAGCTGTTTCCCTCGATTGGATTTGCGGCTTGGGCGGCAAGGAAGACCCGAGTCACGCCGTCATATTTGGGTAGGACCGTAGGTAACTTGCGAAGATAGGTATTTGAGGACCGGTCGTACCCTTGAGGTGTGTATAGAGCGCCGTAGCCTAGGATGCGAGTGTCTAAGCCATTTTGCCAGATGATCCTAGCCCCATCAGAAACATCCGCCACATTCCGCTCGTTGAAGTTTGAGTAGGAGAAGCCTTTCACTGGAGGCCCACCGCTGACATTTCGGCCGTGAAGATGTCCTTGGGTTATCTCAATTGTCGATCCAGATATAGGATAGGCAATGAAGATGAAGATGCTCGGGAACGCCAGGAAGAACCACAACGCTGATGGAAGCTCCAGCTTCCCACTTCCTCTGCTGAGCTGCCAAGACCAATTTATTATCCTCATCCATCCTCCAGGTCCGCTCCAGGTCTTCTCTCCATGCATCATCAGCTTCATACCGTTGGTGGGATTCCAACCAGGTTCCATTAACATACTGGCCTCAACACCTTCAAGGCCGTACTTGCTGAGACTCAGCCCGACGACACCAATAACGAACCAACTGTAAAGGATCCATTTTGCCCCAGCCGGTCCGAATGGCACAGGATTGTTGGGATCGATCGGAGCAAGGTAGTATCGCCAGACTGCGAGGTAATATCCAGTGACGATGATGGGCCCCAGAACACCGACAAGGGCACGGAAGTAAAAGCGTCGAAGTGGGTGTCCGCCGGTTTGGTCGAACTCGGCCAGCTTTTGGATGGTAACTTCGGTCAATGATGTTGGCTTTCTGGCGTTGTCGAGGGACCTAGCCAGTCAGAAACTTCCACATGTGGACCTTCCATAGGTGTAGAGGGTACTGAGAGCCGTACCTTGTACCGTGCGACCCCAAGTTTTCGCCTTGTGCAATGACATCGTATTCCGTATCGTACCTCATTGTACTCAACGATATCGCCAACTGTGCTTCGTAAAGACAGCATGAGCGAACCCTTTCACTATATATCTCCTCGTGTTTACCGCTCCCAACTTGCGTTTAGCACTTTTGCGCACTACTCCATGTACACCATACCAATCGCGTGTTCCGTAACCTTGTTACCTATGGTAGCATGGCACCTGCCTCTTGGCCTTCAAATTTACTTTACAGACAGGGGAAAGCGCCTCCTCCACCGCACTCTTTACAGCTTAGGACTCATGTCCTGACTCAAGCCGCATGCTGGCGGTACCCGTGCACTTCCTGAGGTCGCCAATCCCTTTGGTGAGGTGTGCGAGTACGTTGTCGAATCTGAATGTCAGCAATTTAGATTGCTTTTCGCGTGGGCCAGAACATCAGGCGCACCAGTATTGCGACTACTGGACAATGAAATATGCATGAGCTGCACGGATTTTATGGAACTTGCGTTGATCATCAATTGATAGGTAGATGTTAGACCAACGACTGAGCGAGGCTAGCTGGGGTCAATGCGAGTGCGGCCATGTATTTAGCTCTTTTCCAAAAATGTATGCTTTATAATCTTGGTGTATAAATAGAACATCTTGTAAATGCTCCCGTGCTCAACCTCACAACTTCTCCAGCCTGCACAACTTTGCAGCAGTCTTGCAACGTGAATTATGGCCGATTTGTTTTGCAAGTCAAGAGGCCTTACTCCGTCTTCTTGATCCAAAACAATGCCCAAGCATAAGATGTTGTTACCCAGTTTAGGTTTGTCCATGTTGCTGAAGTTAGTAAGACCTTCTGCTCTTTCTCGAGGTCGACAAGAAGTATATCATGGTATGATTTAGATACCCTCTGCTAGCAGGGCTTTACCCTACTGCTTTGAGTAACGCAGTGACCTAAACGGAAGGTCAGTCTCTTCCTTCTTCCTCCTTAAACCAAGAACTTGATTGAATGCCGCATAATCATTAGATCTCTCGTGACACAGAAGTTCATCGGTTAAATATAACGGTTCAATAAAGTACTTATGCTTCCTGAGGTCCTTCTCATTCCTACTCCGATATAGTTTGTGTCATTCCCTCTCGAAAACACTCGCTCTCGCTCTCGTCCTTTTCTCAAGAAATTGTCGTCTGCGCGCAAAATAGGCGCAAAAACCAAACCACCCTGCCCTTCGCAGGCTGCTAACAGAGTCGAACTGTCGAAAGAACATATCTCACATCACGGGTCCACTCCAAAGCCTAGGCACCAGAGTCAAATCCAGGGATCAACAGATTACTTCTTATGTCGGTGGTTTGATAATGGATTCTTGATTTAATCGATAGAAATACTATTATGGCAGTGAGAGGTTTGTTTACTAAAAGGATGGTTTGTTTGGGAGGCGAGGTGAGAGTGCGCGGTTTAAGTGGGGCGGCAGGCAATCAAACAAACAAACGGACGACGAGCGCGTTTGGGAGGAACATGGTAAGTTGAAATGGAAGTAGATGGGGCGGAAGAGACGATTTGACTACCGAATTTTGTGGTGCTTGACTGTCTGTTGTGGCACCTACCTACCGAACTGTTCGCCTCAATGAGGTCTTCATCAGGAAACAACCTCGCCTGCCAGCCTACTCACTGGAGTACCGCATGCCACTGAGATCGATCAATCCGTCTTGTTGAAGTGTACTGAAACCCCGCTCTTGCCGTAGATATGTGCGTGAAGGTCTATAAAGTCATGTAAGTTAACTGCACAGTGGTGTTTGTGAAACCTGGAGAGCATCTTCATAAGAGTCCTAATGTGATCCCTCATCATGGCCTCTGCGACGAAATTATGGTGACAACCATCATGACACGGTAACATCCATGGGGAGATTCGACCGACCAGCAATCACGAATATAAAGCATACTTTCGTCTATATTCAAACTCTATCAATGCACTGCATATAAGACACCAAACTCCTCTCCCGGGTATCCCGCCTCATCAAATGCATTCATCGTCCCAACGCAGACTATAACTCATCATGCCCCTCATCTTCTTTCGGAAACTTGATTCCTCCCTCGGGCCTGCCCATTTCTTCGTCTAGCTTGACACCGCCCTTCTTCCTGTACTTCTCCCAGGTCGCCCAGAAGTCCTTTTCCATTTTACTTTCCATCAAGTCTGGTAGTACGACCACGTATTCGACGTGCAAATCGCCGTATACTTCGCCCTCGTTGTTTTCCAGTTGCTGGTGCCATATTGGCATGCCCTCCTCCTTGACGATTTCGATAGTGTTGGGTTGCACGACTTCGCCGCGCTTGCGGGAGAGCTTTACCACGTGGCCGTCAAGATGGGTGACGTTGCGTGTCCAGTCGCCCATCCATGCTTCCCGAAGAGACAGGACCTCGCGCCAGAACAAATCCTTGCCGCGCCGGCGGAAGAAGGTGCCATCTGTACGCTCGTGATCTTGTTCGCCAAGTGCAGGGTCCTGCTCTGCGAGATGTACGACGAGATCTCCCGCAACGTAATCGGGGCTTTCGTCGGCTTCGTTCTCGTATGTGATGCGCACACCCTTGGGCATGCCCTTCTCAATTTCCAGATCGTGAGTCTCGGATTCGCGGACGACGCGACTGCCGCCACAGACCTTGCATGGGTGCTTGATGGTCTTGCCTTTGCCGCCGCACTTGTCGCAGTGCATTTGCACTTGTTGGAAAAGTCCAGGAGCAAGCTGTTGACGCTGTATAACCACACCTCTTCCGGAGCACTTGTCGCACGTGTCTACGTGGCCATCTGCTGAGCCTGAACCTTCGCAGGCCGAGCATACAGCTTGCTTCTCAATCGTGAATTCCGTCTTGCGCCCATTGTAGAAGTCGCGGAGGGGAACGGCGACTCGTACTTCCATGTTTGGTCCCCGTCGCTCCCCGCCGTGGTGTCCAAAGTGTCCTGAGCCACCGAAGAAGCGCGAGAAGAGGTCGAACGGATCTCCTCCTTGACGCTGTCCACCGCCCTGCTTGCGTTGTTGAATGCCCTCATGGCCGTACTGGTCGTAGATCTTTCGCTGTTCCTCGTCGCTGAGGACCTCGTACGCTTCGGCGATTTCTATAAACTTTTGGTTTGCTGATTCATCCCCACTGCTTCGGGTCAGTTACATTCGCACAGGTGGCAATACGCATGGTTTGAGATGTTCGACGTACGGGTTTTTGTCGGGGTGATATTTCTTGCTGAGGTTTTTGTAAGCCTTCTTGATTTCGCGGTCGGTAGCATTCTTCCTGAGGCCGAGGAGCTGTGATACAATTGGTTAGTAAATTGCTTGAGCTGGAGGATGTCTCACGGGGATCATAGTCCCACGAACCTTGTAGTAATCCTCAGTAGCCAGCACGAGCAGCGCCAAGCACGCAAAGAACAGTGCTATTCTCAAGAGCATCCTGCTCTCTAATGCACCGCAAGGGTGTCTAACTTGCCGAAAGAGTGGACGGAGTTATCCAAGTGGAATTCAAGGACAAATATCTACATGAGATGTAAAACAGAATTGAAGCAAGAGACTTGCGAAAAGTAAGGGTGGAGGTGCGGGTGAAGTCAAACGTGGAAGCTGGATAGTTGTTTAATGCGGGAGCTTTGGGACACGATAGCACTAACTCACCAATCGGAGTGAAGTCTTGGCACGCGCGGCTGTCGTTCACTTTTTATGCGGAGGCTAACAACCGTCGAGGGCATCATCAATTGGCGCGCAGCGACACGACACGAGCACTTACTACCACGCACATACCGAGGACGCATTCGCTTGCCTTCTTGATACCTGACAGACGTCTCACACACACCGCCGCGCCTCGAGCGCTCCCGCACGAGACCTCCGCAGCCACCTCCGAACCCACCACACTTCACACACACACGCCCACCATGGCCTCGCTGCTCTCACGCACCGTGAAGGCAGGCGCAAAAACGATCCTGCCACCCTCAATCCACTCGCAGAAAGTCGGCGTCGTCGTCTCCGCCGGGCTCATGAAAGGCGCCGTCAGAGTGCGAGTCGCAGAGCAAGAATGGAACACGAAATTCCGCAAGCAATGGCCCGCGCCCCGAACATATCTTGTGCGAGATCCCAACAGCTCTCTCGTACCTGGGGATGTCGTCAAAATTACATCTGGTCACCGGACAAGCAAAAACATCCACCACGCAGTCACCAGCATAATTGCGCCGTTTGGCGAGCCAGTGGAGAACCGGCCGAAGGTGTTGACAACGGAGGAGTTGGAGAAGATCAAGGTGGAGAAGAGGTTGTTGAAGGATGTAAGGAGTGCGAAGAAGGGTAGACAAGTTAGCATTGAGCGGCTTGCACTGGCGAAGAAGCAGGGTTACAGGATACCGACGCTAGAAGAGGCGATGAGAGGGACGAAGGAGTACGAGGCTGAGATGAAGGAGAGGGGCGTTGGATCAGGGAGGGACGAAAAGCACAAGGGCCAGGCTGGACAGAACATGACAGCGAAGCGGAGGAGAATGGAGGAGAACAGGAAGACCAAGGAAGAGGCGAAAGCGGAGAAGAAGGTCAAGAATGGGAGGAGGCAGGCGACGACATAGGAGTGAGTGAGTCCATACATTCAGGATTGCATGTCTTATTATGTACTTGTATCATGTTTAGAAGGCATGCTGTACGTTGTAGAATACAAGGTGAAGGGTATCGCAATAACATCGAACTACCGTCCCTAGATGGCCAAAACTCCGATTCCATGCTTGTAATTGATTATGCGCCGCCCATATGCTTCTTTGTGACCCGCGATGTTTCCCATTCCTCATCAGTCGTGTTACGCTTCGACCAAGTCGACCATATCCTCGTCTGCTTCGCTGTCTTCGTTCGCTTTTGTAATGAACGGATGGCGTAGTGCCTCATCGGCAGTGATACGCTTTCTTGGGTTGCACTCCAGTAGCCGATACAGGAACTGCACAGCCTCTTTTTCCTCATCCTCAAGCTCCCTCTTTGGTTGTGTCTTGTCACCGGTACGTCCGGTGCACCAGAGTATGATTTTCTCCAAGGTATGGCCGCCCTCGCTGTAGCTTGGCACGTTAGTCTCAAAGACCTGCCCGTGAAGGATGGACGTCTCTCGCATCTTCTTGCGCCCGAAAATAGTTGTAATCTCCAGTAACGCATCAATGTCGTCTGCGCTGTGGAAGAAAGGAAAGCGGCGTGACAGCATGGTGAGAAGAATCACGCCGACGCTCCACATATCGATTGAGCAGGTCTGCTGCGTGCATTTGAGAAGAACTTCCGGCGCACGGAAACCACGGGTACCAGCTCGGTTGGCTCGACGGCTACTACGCGTATCATTCTTGGGATAGCTGGTCGTGTTGTGTCCTGATTGCTGAGTCTGCGCATATACGCTGTGAGCGATTCTGTAGCGGCGGTCATCATCTGTGAGGTGACATGTGCATTGATGCCAATCAGTACCCTCACGCTCAGCGAGGCCGAAGTCGACTAGGACGCCCCTCGATAGAGCAGGGTTGTATAGGAAGTTGGTTGGCTTGACATCACGATGGATGATCTTCTTTGCATGTACAGCCCGCAGTGCAAGAATGAGACTGCGGAAGTATAGGCGCATCTCTGAAATCTTCATGTCGCGGTAGTAGTCGCGAAAGTCGCTGTGCTGATAGTAGGGCAAAACGGCGACAACCTGGTCCAGGTGGCGGAAGGCGGTGATGATTGGGCATACTGAGTCGGCACCCCTCAGATCGAAGAGCAATTCGAGCTCATTGAAGATTCGTATCGGACTGCTAGTGACATAGATCTTCTTGATGGCTACGTAGTGGGGTCGTCTGGCCTGGCGTCGTCGGGTAGCTGGTGACGACCACTTTCGCTCCTCGTGTTCGTCGACGTCCCAGCCATTGTCGTACTTGTTGTACTCCAGGTCTTCAGCCTTGTACACGGTTGAGAATGTTCCTGCAGTACATGTGAGCCACCCCACTACCCTGCATACTGCGTACCAAGTATCTGATACATACCTTCTCCGATGCGGTTAATGAGTCGAAACCGCTTGTTGATGCCAGAGAAGGACTCTTCAAAACGCGCAATGTCTTCCTGCACGGCATCCTCGACCTCTTCGTCACTGCTGTCCACCGTGTGCCCGCTCTCTTCAAGGGGATCCATGCTTTCGTCTAGTGTCTCTTCGGCGTCTTCCTCTTTGATGTCGTCCTCGTGCACGTCAATGTGCTCTGCATTGCGCAGTGACGCGCGAGCTCTAGCTGTAGTCATGATGTCGTGTTCGTCGAGTGGAAAGGTCCCAGAGGCGCTGTAGCAGACCCCAGAATGCACCGCGGTGGAAGTCGCGTTGCGGATGTACTAGCCGAATCGGGCTAAACAACAACAATGCAACCCTGCCCGCCGCAAACACACCACACGGACGCGCATGTTGTGCGACATTGCGATCGGATACTAACTTTCACCAGCAAACAGTCCCTCGACGGCGCTTTCGTCGCATCTTTCTGTTCTTCTTGTTATTCCCTCTTGAGCGATTCTGCACATCATGGATGCACGTGTGGATTTTGACATCAACGAGGCGATCAAGCTGTTCGACAGTGATCCCTCGACGATTCCAACTCCCGAAGCCGCACAAGCACTGCTAGAGTGCGAAGATGACCCGGAATCGCTGTCTTCGCTGGGCCTGATCAACAGTGAACTCAATCCTGTTGTAGACGCCGTAGCGGAGAGCCCAGATGCGATTACCCGCAGCTCTGTCTTTGACACACTGCAGTTCTTACTCAAGTGTGTGCCCGCCGTCCCTATCGATTCCAAGACTTGGAAGTCGCAGCCGCAATCTAACCTGTTCAAACTCTCTAGATCTTCGTCACAGATACCACCCGCCTCACTCAGCAAAATCCTCGACCTGATCGTCTCCGCACTTGCGACACAAGCCGACATCATACACGCGGACCTGGAGGCTGAAGAGCAAGATGCCATACCATACCACAAGAACATCCTGGAGATGTACGGCTTCCTATTACGATGGACAATCTCGGCAGTCGAAACACGCGCGCTCGAGAAGTCGGCGTCTGCACCGGCTGCGCGAGGGCGGGGTAAGGGTGCGAAGTCGAAGACCGGAGTGAGCAAAGATGGCACTTGGGATGCTTCCGCACAGCTTGAGACAGCCTTGGACCGCATGAGCAAAGTACTGAAGCTGAAGCTCGGTCGCATATTTGTCACCACATCGGAGCGGGACACCTTTATCAGCCTCTTCACCAAGCCGGTCTACCACATACTTGAGAACGAGACCAGGGTCAAGAGCAATGCAATCCGAAACCACTGCTTTAGGGTTCTCTGCATTGCCGTCAAGCACCATGGACATGCATACAGTGGGTTGCGTCCGAACGCTGCGGGAATTTCTTGCTGACATTGCAATAGCGGCACAAACTTCGATCAACCAAAGCCTCACATACTTCGAGCACTTGTCAGAGCCAATGGCAGAATTCCTGTTCACGCTTGCCGACGCTTACGACTACCCGCAGCTGACCGAGGAAGTTTTGAAGGACATCAGCAGCAAAGAGTTCAGTGCAACAGATTTGAAAGGACCAAAGTCGATATCAACCTTCTTGACCAAAATCTCGGAACTGACCCCTCATCTTGTCATCAAACAGATGACGCTGCTCGCCAATTTGCTAGACAGCGAGTCGTACACGCTACGATGTGCGCTTATCGAAGTGTGTGGTAATTTGGTTGCCATGCTTAGCAAACTGAGCCAGGACGACCGCAGCGAGAACCACAAAGCGCAAATCAGGATCTTCTTCGACGTCTTGGAAGAACGCTTCCTCGACATCAACCCTTACTGCCGATGCCGAGTAATGCAGGTTTACGTTAAACTGTGCGACTTGGGGCAAAAGAACCCCAAGCGCATGCTGAAGGTGGCTGAGCATGCAGCCCGAAGTCTCGAAGACAAGAGCAGCAACGTACGACGTAATGCGATCAAGTTGCTCGGAAAGTTAGTCTCGACGCACCCATACACAGCTTTCGACGGAGGTCTTCTCACTGCACAACTTTGGGCAGGGAGATTGGATGAGGTGGAAAAGGAAATCAACGCTCTGCAACCCCCAGAGGAGCTGCGTGAACGTGCACCAGGCGATCAGACTGTAGATGAATCGCTTCTCCAAGATGCAACACAGGCCGACAATGCCGCGGACGAACCAAAGCACCCATCTGAAATGTCTGAAGAAGAACGTGCCGCTGCCATCGAAAAGGCACAGAAAGATGCAACGACTACACAGGCATTGGCCAAGCTCCATGACCTGCGGAAGCTTTTGGTCGAGGCGCTCAACTTCGCAGAGGCTATTGACGAGGCCGCAGAGATTGTCACACAATTGCTATCGTCAAAGAACAAGAGCGAAGTCATTGAAGCCATGGACTTCTTCGTCACAATTCATGCCTACAAGGTCTCCAACGCGAAGCTTGGCATCCGGAGAATGCTTCGTCTCATCTGGACCAAGGGCAACAGCGACGAAGGCAAAGGAGTCCAAGCTCACTTGCTCGAATGCTACAAGGGTCTGTACTTTGATGCTCCTCCAGGTTTCGATGCCAATGCGACTGCCAACTACATCTCCAAGGGCATGATTAGTCTTACCTTTGGTACGACTCCTGCTGAGCTCACGTCACTCGAACAGCTTCTTAGCACAATGATGAAAGCAGGGCCTAGTCAAATGCGCTCGTCATACAGAAACTTTGGCAGGGTTTATGGGTACCAAAAGAAGGATATCTCAAAGAACCAGCGCAGAGGTGCTATTATCGTTATTGGTATGCTTGCACTTTCGTCGCCAGATATCGTGGTACAAGAGATGGAAACATGCTTGCGCATCGGTCTTGGAGAACTCGGAAGACGAGATCTGGGTTTGGCTCGATACACGTGTATCGCCATACGTCGCATGAGTCCACCTCCCGGGAAGCAAGCTGCCACTACTGCTCCGACCCAAGTCGTCAAATTGCCTAATGACCACGCGGTTTTAGTGCGGCTAGCGGCTATGACTGAGATCGTCTCAGACAGCAAGGAGTGGTATGGAGTTGCAGAGCAGGCCATCGGCGCCATTTATGTGCTCTCAAAGCATCCAGATGTCATTTGTTCCGAGATCGTACGGCGCGTGACAAAGCGGGTATTTGCCTCGCAGACCCGACCACGATCACGTCCAACTACGAGTTCGAGCGCCGAAGAGCCAAGTCAGATGCCAACGCCCACAGACGCAGATGATGTGGTACAAGAAGAAGTAGCAGAAGAGGAGGCCCCATCCAAAAAGCAGAACTCGGCTTTGGCACTTTCACAACTGTTGTTCGTTGTTGGTCATATTGCCATCAAGCAGATTGTGCATCTTGAACTTTGCGAGCTTGAATTCAAACGTCGCAAAGCAGAGAAGGACAAGAAGTCTGCGCCCGCGCCTCGCAAATCGATGACGCCGGCCCCAGAACCCACACCTCTGAAGAAAGGTCGCAAGCGGGGGGCTGCAAAAGAGCCAACTCCGGCACCAGAAGAGGCTGCAGACGAGCTCGACCTCATGGCCGGAACTACGGAAGATGACTTCACCGAAGCCATTGCTCATATTCGTGAGCGAGAGTTACTGTTCGGCCCCCAGTCACTTCTCGCCAACTTTGGTCCGTTAGTGGCAGATATCTGTTCGAACAACACATCGTACAACCATCCTACGCTACAAGCTCAAGCAGCGTTGTGTCTTGCTAAGCTTATGTGTGTGAGCTCAGAGTACTGCGAGAACAATCTTGGCCTTCTTCTCACCATTCTCGAGCGAAGTCAGGACGCTGTTGTGCGAAGCAATCTCGTTGTCGCGTTGGGTGACATGGCTGTATGCTTCAATCACCTCATCGATGAGAACACCGACTTCCTGTACCGCCGCCTCAACGACGGCGACCCAAGCGTCAAGCGTACGTGCCTGATGACCTTGACATTCTTGATTCTTGCTGGACAGGTCAAGGTCAAGGGTCAGCTGGGTGAGATGGCCAAGTGTCTTGAGGACAGCGACAAGAAAATTGCGGACATGGCGCGCATGTTTTTCAGTGAGCTCTCCACCAAGGACAATGCTGTTTACAATCAGTTCGTCGACATGTTCAGTGTGCTCAGTGCAGACTCGGCGCTCGACCACGATGCTTTCAAGAGGATCATCAAGTTTCTGGCTGGCTTTATTGAAAAGGTATGTCGTTTTGCAAACCAAGAATACCTGAGATGCAATATACTGACTCCATGCAGGACAAACACGCCAAGCAGCTGTCAAGCAAGCTCGCTGCCAGGCTGCCAAGGGCGGAGAATGAGAGGCAATGGGACGAGGTCGCATACACGCTTGGTCTTCTGCAGCACAAGGACGAAGAGATCCAGAAGATGGTATCCGAGGGCTTCAAGGTTGTCCAAGCAGCGGCATAAGTGTTCTATATTTGACGTTAATGGTGTAATGATTGCATGTTGGATATATGATACCTTGGGAACGGATCTGGCACAAGAATATTAGGCGTTGGCGTGTAATGAGTTTTTTTCTACAATCAACACGATTGGAAATGCCTTTAACCATGAGTCTTACATTCGATATGTGCGCTGATAGTTTTGGTGGACAGGTCGGGGCTTATTTCTGGCCTGCTTGAGAGGACTCCGACATGGGGACGCGGAACCCCAGCATGTGGGAAGGATGGATTAAGAAAGCGACTCCGATGTCCTGGTACTTCCACCATAGTCTGTTTGTAGAACTGCCACACCTCACACTGCGGTTTTTGTATGTTGACTTCAATTCAGGCTAGCACACTTGCTTCGACGCGACTTAGAGCATCTTCACAACCCGATTTCAGTCCCATGCTTCTACATTGCATTTGAACGTTCAGAGGTGAAGTATCGTTGCTCGAAGTACCTAATCGGAGAGCGCCATAGTGTCATGGCTCCCAGATCCTTGGCAACGTAGATGTCTGGGGAGAGTGTGCTGACGAGAGGTGAAGTTGTGTAACGAAGGCGCATCCGACGAACCTTGATGGAGGACGCAACGCCTCAACCTGCATGTGCCTTATATGCATCAATGTAAGCAGCGAATCGCACACCGCTCTTGCTACATGGCAGACCGTTCGATCACCGGGGAACGAGTAATCCTTCTGGAGAACGGCGCCATGCGCTCAACGAGTCAGAGCTTACTGCTCGCATTTGTGCGAGTGGTCGGTCGAAACTAACCTGTCTACACTTCCCGGTTAGGTCAGCACTGTATCGGCCATCTCTAAGCAACAATACGTCCGTGTTGTAAGCAGCTCACCCTTCGATCAGCCTGCACCGCCACACCTCAGGACGCTCAGGTCTAGCTCACCCTCAATCACTAGACCGGCAAATAATCCATTTTCGCGCGAACTTTAATCCGACTTATAGCGTTCGTGTAGTGTTCCTCGTGCCGGAAAGGTACCCTTAAAAAGGGCTATCGCAGTTTATTAGCCGACTAGCTAGAGAACAACCCTATATAGCGACCACGTTCTTACACGTGGCTATTAAATTGTCTGATCTTCTGAATGCTAGACGAAGCCGAGCTCAAATGTTGGAGAGCACCTTGCGTCCGCGGAAATACATTCAACAGTAGTTATTATGGTACGCTTGACGCGCGCACCTATACAAGCGTGTCTTTACCAACAAGCACTTTAACAGAATTTAGCATACTAAGCATAATGACAGTCTCGTCCATGTTGGAGACGTTCTCTCGTCGTGTAGCTGGGGTTTAAAGTTCTTTTCCGATCACTTCAAACCAATACTTATCAAATTTGTACAATCGCCTCAGGCGAGACTGGGGCCTCCGACCGAGGCAAACATTACAGGAGCCGCTCTTGCGCGATTCCGGAACCGAGAATGAACGCAATATTGTCTCCGAACCTTTACACTAGGTTTGCACTGTCGCAGTGACGTGACTAGTCTCATTGGAAGCCAGGATGTGGAACGCGGGCAATAACTAAACTGCACGCGCAGTGTCTTATTTAAGGAAAGTGTGAAGGTACCCACGACTCTTTCGGCCGGATGTGACGTTACATCGACACGTTATATATAGCCTCAATACAATCGTTTTTTTCAAGCACGGACCTTCTGCGCTTCACGTCCTCCTTTAGGCAATTTAGTTCAAGGGTACGCATAAGACACACCAGAAACAAACTAGACTCTCATCGGCAATGCTTGTTTCTGTTATGCACTCATTTCGGCGATGCTTGTTTCTGTTGTCCACTCATTTTGGCTGTCGTCAATTAAAAGAGACATGAATAGACATATATAAGGAATCAAAGGTCGCTGCTTTATCCGTCATCACACCTCACAACCCACTACAACAACTTCACTCTACTGCTCGATTCAATTTCCATCAATCGTTTAATTCCGATCCCACTCTAATTCAAAATGCTTTCCCAAGTCTTCACTGTTCTTGCCCTCGGCGCTGCTACCCTCGTTGCAGGAGCCCCTATGGAGGCCAGGACAGCCGATGAGCAAGTCACCGTCTCGAACACCCAGTTTGCGCGCAAGGATAGCAATGGCAACGACAACTGGGATACTATTCTCGGTGTTAGCTTCGACCTGGCCACGCCATCCGGTTCTGTCCGCTGCGCAGCATCCGACGTAGAGGTTCCATCTATCAAATACGTATGCTCCGATCTGGCATACTCTTTCGAAATCTCCGGTCGTCCTGGTTATGACCAATACACCTTCACCATCTACCACAACTCAGAGTACGTAAATTCCTTGTTCTAGCATTTATCTCGTACTGATTGCAAGCAGTGTCACCTTGTCCGGAGAAACCAAAGTGGGTTGCAACGGCCCTATCCCGAGCAGCTGCTTCCAGGTTCGCACCAGCCCAGCTACTCTAACTCCAATCACTGCTGCTTGATTTTGAAGCACAGGGGGATCTTTGCGAGGTTGGAGGATTCATATTTAATAGCAGGTTCTCTTTCGTTATAACGGAGATGTTCCCAAATGACCAGCCTTGAAGATATTAGGACTGCATTAGTTTTTAGTAGTACCCTGCTTTACAAGTTTAGAATAATCTAAATCTCGCGATTAAATAAAGTGCTGCAGACTCTTTATTCTATATACCTACTTGTAAGGAGACGCTAAGTAAGTAGAGAGACATAGTAGTAGAAGAATATATTATAGCATAAAATAAGATAAATTCTTAGAGAATTCTTTAACTGCCAAGACGCAGCTCTATTCCACTGTGCCATGTAACCAAAAAGGTGAGAGTGATCAACGATTGTTGATCATCATGAATAGAACAGTATATATAGTACAGGCTGTGCCGCATGAGGCTTCACCTCGCGTGCGCCCACGTAGCCTTACATTTCCTAAGAGGGGGATTAGCGAAGCTAAAATAAAATATTGAGACAACTAGGGACAGTCGCATAAAGAAACTTCATTAACAGAAAGTCTAGTAGGTGACCTAGATGTAGGCCCAATTCTAGGCGTCCCAGACTTAGGGCAAACTCTGCAACGCCAAGGAGCGCTCTCATTGCACCGCTACGTCCTCAGGACAGCTTATCCAATAACCAGTTTATTACAGCCGAAGCTCAGGTTCGAAAGCGGAAGTGGCTTTTGATTGGGTCACTTTTGAGGTAAGAGTAAGACGCTGACAGTCGTTCGGTAGTCCGGGGTGTGCTTACGCATGCACAGCCACCTACTATGATTCTGCCTGTTCATGGTTTGGGGGCGGGCACGACTATAACCTACGCGGTCTTATGGTAGGTGAGATTGAAACTTTCTTTCGTTTTCTCACCCTTCGTTGTTCTCACTCTGGCTACGATGAACGACATAAGCTATGGGCGCCAACAACTCTTCGCCAGCGACTTATAGCGCATCAGCGTATGCTATACAAGCCATCTGCATAGTTTTGACGACAGGCGTTGTGGTCGCGAGAACAGCATCGCGAAGATTAATGAAAGCAAAGACCGAGACGGACGACTACATCTGCTACATAGCTTTTGTAAGGTGCCTTGCAACCTCCAGGCTTGTTAACTAATGGCTTAGGTCTGCAATCTTGCGTTTCTCATTACCGGCTTTCTCTTTATCGCTGTAAGGATGCCAGATTTGCAACATCTCACGACCTTGAGTGAGAAGGATCGCCATTTGCTTCACATGACAATTCTTGCAATGACCATTCTCTATGTTCTCGCTATCACTTTCATAAAGCTTTCGATTCTCTTCTTCTATCGACGCACTTTTACCATGTATGATCAGTGGCTCCGATGGTGCTGGTGGTTGCTTCTAGTCTTTGTTCTGCTGTGGACTCTTATCTGTTTCGTACTGTTGGCTCTTCAAGAAAGCGGAATAACGTCTATTGGAGCATTTGAACGATTGGCAGTATCCACAACAGGCATTGTCAGGTGAGTGTGGCTACGAATGTTACTTCTAATACCGGTTTGCTAACACATGAACAGTAAGTGGAAACTCTATCTAGTACAGTGAACAAAAGCACTGCCTTCACTACACTGCCTCTGAGATCCTTTTGGGCATGACGCCTGCTAACTATGGGTTCTTCTTGACCAGATGGGACATCGGATCTGCTACTTGTAGCGCTGCCGGCAGCGAGAATTACAAGCATGAAGTTGCAGAAGAAGCAAAAGATCGCTCTTCTCTCGATCTTTTGTATTGGCCTATTGTAAACCACCTATATCGTGATAAGAGTTCTAGGCTAACTTCCCACAGCGCCGCCAGTGTATCTCTCGCACGAGGGTCAATATTCCTCGCTAATGACAACCACTCCTTCAAGCTTGTGTATACAAACTTTCTCGATATAGTCCTTACTTCCATCGAATCCTCTGCGGGTTTGATGTGCGCCTGTCTGCCCCTCACCAAGCCTGTCATCCTCCGTTTCGCACGCTGGCTGCAGGGATTGCACGCCCTCGAAACGAAAGACCGGGATTTAGACACGCTTTCTCAGTCATCAAGGAGCTCTATCTGGGGGAAAGGTGCAATCCTAAGCACGAAGGATTGCCATGTGCAGGCGCTTCGATTATCACAAGTCGCGCACCCACAGACTGAAAACCTAGTATAGGGTGGTTCAGTGACGAATCTGGAGAAGCCCTGGCAGAGTTTTCACCCGTGTGAGGCGACGGCACAATCTAAGAGCATACTAACATGCGATTTGGACAATAGAGAAGGTATTGCGGATCCGCAGGTCACATGAAAGAGGGTAATTGTAGGTCTTGCTGATCTCGATGCGCCGTACTGTGGAAGCGCATACGGGCATAAGATCAACCTAATCTCGATTACATCCTTCAGCCTAGAAACCCACCGTTCGAGATGCGATGTACTCGTGAGGATATGTCGTGGGTGCGAGACCCGCTCCTTCCTCCCTCGTTGTGGTTGCCACGCGACAGCCCTCAACAACGAAGTCGTCATCACAACAACACCGAAACTTCCTTCTTCTGTCACATCTGCGTCTGACTCAACCGAAACACGCACACACCCAGTCACACAAGCAGAGTTGCATTGCAACCATGGACGACGACATGCCTCCTCTGATGTGTAAGCTGGAGTCACCACCTATCAAGGTCGAATACGATTGCGAATCACTGCATGAGGCCCCGCCTGCTTCCATCCCAATCAAGCTGGAGGAGGGCGAGATCTATGAAGGCGACTCCAATGTAAGACCACGACTAGTCGCCTATTCTTCGTCTCCTCCACTGATCGAAGACTGTCCCGCCTTGCATGGTTTCGATGAGGACGCCACGCAGCTGAGTGATGAATCAAAACTACACGGTGAGTACCACAACTAAATTACCAAAGCATCCACTCATACCCGACAGAACAACTCGAGCTGTCAACGTATGAGTACGACGCACTTGACGAGCGTTATCGCGGGCTCTTGAATCAACACCGCAAGCTTAAGCAGCTGGCCACGGCCTACAGAGACATCATTCATGGCTCGGCAAGTCACGAAGAGCCGGATATAGGCCTCGACCAGCTTCACGCTGAGGCTGGCTATGAGGGTCTCCGAGCGAAGGCTCTTGAGGTCGATGTTCTCAGACCTGTCATACAAGACGCAGGTGGACCAGAAGTTGCATCCTTCCTGGTGCAATCTGTTCAAGCCCTCATCGAACAAGTGGGAAGTCTCGAGGACATTTGGCAACTTGTAGAGAGTACCGCTACAATCCGCCGCCGCCTGCATGAGTTGGGCGGCTTACAAGGCCTCGACCAGCTTGTCACTGACAGCAAAAATTTGCTCTCGGAACAGCAAGCGCTTGCTAAGCTAGAGCGCATCATCGATGGCCCCAATGGACTGAGGGCTAAGGCTGCAAAGTACGACAGACTGCAACAGGCCTTCACTTCGGTCGAGGCAGGCCGTGATGGAAAATTTCCTCCCACAAACGTCTCAGGTGCAATCTCAACTTGGAAGAAGAAAACGCGCTGTGCGTCCAAGAAGAACTCAGCAGCTGATTCAGCCCCAACCAAAGCTTTGCCCTTGAATATAATCCAGAAGCAATACTCGACACTTCCCAGCTTGACAGGCAGTACTATCCTATCAAATGAGTTGGGTGTTATTAACGCCGCGCGAGCTCGGCTGCTTACATCAGAGCCTGATCACGGTGACCCTGATCGTGACTTATACGAACCCAAAGAGAAGCCTCCGGTCCGCAGTCTATCCACCAAAGCTGACAACGCAAACAACATGCCGTTGGGTCGTTCTCGTACCGACAGATCATCCGAAGACTACGATCCGGATGCATCAAGGAAGCGGAAGCATGAATTGAATGCCCAAGTCATCTATACGAAGCGTCCACGAGTTGACATTGGACGTGCTTCGGCCCTGGTAGAGTCTACGCTGGCTGCTAGCAGTGCTGATCCTACCAATGCTTTTCGCCCGTACACACCGCCGGATCTTGGCCGCTCACCAGTCAGCTACAGTAACAAGCGTAATGAAGCGATGAGTTCAACGGAAGACAATGATCCAGAGCATAGGCAGCGCGTGAGGTTCATTCGAGACCAAGTATCCGAGCTCATCGAGAGCCGGGGCGAGAGCAAGGAGGCAGTCGACACTACACCGGCCAGGGTCGATCGATCTAGTGTCGACAGTCTGCTTGGGTCGACTGATTACGTTCGGCGGCCAACGGTGAAGATCGAGGCTCCGAGCGACAGTCTATGGGCCACTCGCTCAAATATAGCTCCAGCCACTGGACCTAGCAGGGAGCTCAAAACGCAAGTATTCATCGAAAACTGCCCAATCGCACTCTGGGTTGGTGCCAGTCATCCAGGCAGCTACAACTCTGCAGACTTGCTCAAGGATGATAAAATCCCATATGCGCTGGCAATGTTCTTATTCACGGAGATGAAGAAGTATCTCAACGACACCAACGCAAAGATTTGGGCCACCATGAAACCAAACAACAACACTTGCATCCTGCGGTACCTAATCGATGGACACAGGCCTTCAGGACTTTCACAAGAGAGCAGGGCCTGCAGAATGTGCTCGTCCGCGTGGGTTAGGCATCATCGGCCCTGCGCTCTGCTCCAGGATCTCCATGGTATTCGCACGGTCGTCTTCATGCCTCTACGTGACGCCCTCAGACGGGGCGTCGCGTGGACCGACAAACGATTCTGGATCATGGATATTTGAGAAACGCCTCAGGCAAATGTGGTCATGCCAACATGCCTAACGCGAATTACCACAGGTCTCATGCACTAGATTTCTTTTCCGGTCCTCAATGCCAGTCACCGGCATGTTGAGTTGATCTCTCTGCATGTTCGGTGACTGTTATCGAAGATTGAAGCTATTCCACACATGCCACATTATGGTGGCACAGTGGCTCATGTAGTCTCCTCAACATAGCTAGCTGAGATAGCTTAATTTGGAATGATTTCAAGTCCTCCATGTGGCTCGGAATATCCCCTCCGTCGTGCCTTGCTATATTGCATGTATTATAGCATGCCGCACGCTTTTCGACTCGTACGATCGGTCCCCACTCCGCTGAGCACTGTCACGTTTCCCATGATAGCAGTCTCAAACGGTTCGTTCCAGCCAGATTCGGCTTTATGAATACTCCTTGAAGTCTGAGCGGTAGCACTGCCCCGCTCAGCTTATCATTCCAGCCTCTTCCATCCTATCCAACTGCTGCGTCTCCGGCCCCATGTCCCCACCCATGACCGGTCTCTTCAGTGCAGTCCCCTCTTTCAGATACAGTATCAACCGGAACGCCGCATTGCCATTTAGATAATACCGATGCAGCCTTTTGCTCCTCAAGAAGCCCAGCCGCTCATACAGCTTCAAGCTCGCGGTGTTGGTGACTTCTGTTTCTAGCACGACTTCGTCTGCGTCCCGCGCGGTCATAGCTTCGATAGCCATCTGGACAAGTTTAGAGGCGATTCCCTGCCCGCGGTGGGCTTCTTGGACAGCGAGCATAGCGATGTAGCCACGAAAAGTGCCGCTGCGGTGGGGTTCGAGTTTGCATATTATCACGCCGATAAGGGATGATGAGGTTGGGTCGAGAGCCTAGAGAGAGGAAAGACGTTAGAGCGTGTTCGAGAATTGATAGGAAGAGTGTCTACCATGTAGCATAGGTCACCCCATTGGTACAAGAAGTAGCGGTACACATAGATACTGTAGGGTTCGGAAAGGTCTTTGGAGATCAGTTGGCGAATGGAGGGGAGGTGTTGCTCTTCCTTCGAAGGCTCGTATTGGACATATTGAAGCTCGGACGGTGATACAGACTTCTCCGCGCCTGGCTCAGCCATGTTGTCGAAAACAACAAGCTTCGTGCACACAAAGAGTCACGCAGTTCCGACCCTCGGAATGTGGACGACGGGAAGCTGCGGAGACACCCCCGGCTTGGCAAAAACGTGCTCGCAGCCAGATCCTAACGTGCCTGTGCGCGACGCGATCGGAGTCGCGTAATAATTACTGAACACTATATAGATTATCTTAAAAATAAGGCTATAATAACGCGTACGATAGCTATTATTATAAGATTTCTTAGTAGTTTAGTAAATAAGACCTTATAATTATTTTATACTATTTAAATTTACTTAGAAGCTTAACGTTGCAGCTACGTAATATTACCTAGAGTAGTAGAGAAGATAGAGTAGGTAGAACTTAAATACTACCTGCAGTATCTCTAACGCGTTTCTAACGCTTCTTCTTAGAGAAGACTGCTTATAAGGCTTTGCGCTTATCTCTTTAGAATAATTATATAGCTTTCTTAGCGTTACGCTACTATTTTTAACGCTTATATTTAGCCTATTTCTTAGCTTTCTTCTTCTCTCTTACTACTTTAGCTTTCTTCTACGCTACGTATCTCTTCTTAGCTTCTTATTTTTTAAGAAGCTTAGCAGACTTATAGAGCTTCTTAAGCTTTAATTTCTAGAGTTTCTTCTCTATCTTATTCTTCTTATAGCAGTGCTCTTATATGCAAGCATCTTTAACCTTTTAAGAAGACTATAATACTACTTCTCTATAGTACTCTTAGCTCTTCTATAGAGTAAGAGCATAGCTCTTTTTATGCTTCTTTTTAGTAATAAAAGCGTTCTATAGACTCTTATTTTTATAGTATAGTAGCTTATTTTTAATATAGAGATAATAAAAATTAAGATAAAGCTTTTAAGCTGCTTCTCCTATATTATTCTTTACTATAAAATGCAGTAAATGCTTAGATTCTTGCTAGCTATTTATATAATTATCTCTCTTATCTTCTTCTCTTTATAGTATTTACTTCTTAAATCTCTAGAGAATAACGTTAGCGTTAGCTAGTAAGATGCCTATTGCTTTAAAAGACTTAAGAATAGTCTTCTTCTTAAAGCTATTTATCTAGGCACGCTAGAATAGAAAGAAGAAGTTATCTTTTCTTATTAGTACTAGCTCTTAGCTACGTTAAATGTAGTAAGTAAGCTTCTATAAATAGGCGTTAGAAAGTAGCTAAAATATAACTATATTAAGTAGCTGCAATATATAAGTTAAATAAGAGAGAAATATAAGTAATAAGATATAATTATAGCTATAATACTTAATAAAATCTATAGTTATATAGCTCCTATAGCTATCTAAAATAAGTAGTCTCTATAAGCGTCCTGCTTTCTTCTTAGTATACTAATTAAACACTTATTTAAGCTAGGCTATACTAACGTTATTATTGCTCTAACCTAATAGAGTTATAGTAATAAATATCTTATGCTTACTAGAGTTAATATTCTTTACTTAAGATAATTATATTACTCTAGAAGCAGTACTAAAAATAAGGCCTAAGAGCAATGCTAAGCTGTCTGCATAGACTATTGCTATAATAGTTATCTACTTATATAATCTATTCTAAGTAGCATAAATAATCTCTTTCTTCTTATATATGCGTCTACTAAATACTTATTTTGCTCTATTAATTACTCTAATTATAAACCTCTTTTTATCTATATTATATATATAACGCGTTTCTACGTTATATTAGGTAATCTTTAAGTATAGCAGCTTAAAGTAATAAGTATACTTTACTTTAGAATTAGCTATATAACGTATGCAGTCTATAGGTTAAGTCTATTAAGAGATAAGATAGATCTTATAGCAGTAGATAAAGCGCATAACTTAGCTCTTGCTAACTCTCTTCTTAGCTATATATAAGGCAAAATTTTATATTATCTCTCTTATAAGTAGAAGCTCTTTCTTTATTAAGTTTTTAATATATTATATAAGCTCTAACTCTTATTATAGGGTAAGCTTTTATTAGCTAGAGTTTTTAACCTCTTAAGGTAGCTAAAGACTTTTATATTAGTAAGATAAAGTAACTCTATAAATATTATACTAGCGCGCAACTTTGCTATATATAAAATTTTCTCTTAGTTTACGCAAATTAATTACTTTAATTATAGCTTAGATTAGATTTATAGTTATAAAGTTATAGCGTGTTAAAGTATAGTATTATTCTTGCGTTTTAGTGTTTAGTAATCGTTACGCGACTCTGATCGCGTCGCGCACGGGCACGTTAGTGCCGATCGCTGTCATTCCGTCACATGTCTGTGAAGTTCCGCAGGTCGCGGTTTTTGGCTTGTGATTGCGCATCGAAGGACCTTTCACCACCGCGACAGTATTCTTATTTTCTAGAAGCAGTAAACGTCAGCTGTACATGTCGTTTCTACGCCGTCGCTTCGGCGGCGCAAATCTTACCCCCGACTCGCCCATAGAATCCCGCGAACCCTCGCCATCACCCGGCCAGCCCCGTCCGTCGCATTTGCGGGTGATCACGGCTGAGCAGCTACACACACTCAAGAAGAAGGGTAAGAGCAAGCGGAAGAATGCGTGGATCTTCGGGCTTGGTGGGCTGTTTGGGCTGGTGGTCGCAGGCTTCTTCGCGAGCAACAATGAGATGATTGACTTGAAGAGCTTGGAGGGCATGAATCTGGATAGTATCCTCGACGCATTGCCTGCGAGCTTCGTGAGCAATGCTCAGCAGTTACAGGTAAGCCTGGACAGCATTCAGAAGCGCCGTACCGCCATGAGACGAGTGCTGATCTCCTGCACTCAGTAGAAACAAGAACGCGATGCAGTGAACTACGACTCCTTCGCCGTGGGCCTACACGCGAGCAGTCAAGGCATCAAGGCACACCACCCTGTCATCATGATCCCTGGTGTCATCTCGACAGGACTCGAATCGTGGGGTACAGAAGAGGGCTCGAGGCAATACTTCCGCAAGCGATTATGGGGCTCGTGGAGCATGATGCGCGCCTTGGTGCTGGATAAAGCAAGCTGGAAACGACACATTATGCTGGACAAAAACACGGGACTTGATCCGCCTGGAATAAAGCTACGCGCAGCCCAAGGCTTTGACGCGGCAGACTTCTTCATCACGGGATACTGGATCTGGAACAAGATCCTCGAGAACCTCGCTACTATCGGGTACGACCCTGGAAATGCTTTTACTGCAGCTTACGACTGGCGCATGTCTTATATGAACTATGAGATCCGCGATCAATACTTTACCCGCCTAAAGTCGCATATCGAAGTCGCCGTGCGCGTCTCCAACAAGAAAGTCGTGTTGCTATCGCATTCTATGGGCTCGCAGGTTCTATACTACTTCCTCCATTGGGTCGAAGCCGAAGGCTATGGCAACGGGGGACCAGGCTGGGTCGATGCCTACATTGACTCCTGGATCAACATCAGCGGCTGCATGCTAGGCACCCCCAAAGACCTCCCCGCCGTGCTTTCCGGCGAAATGAAAGACACGGCCCAACTCAACGCCTTCGCAGTCTACGGCCTTGAGAAATTCCTCTCGCGCTACGAACGCGCCGAGATCTTCCGCGCCATGCCAGGCCTCAGCTCCATGCTGCCCATGGGCGGCAACGCCGTCTGGGGCAACGCAACATGGGCGCCCGACGACCTGCCCGGGCAAAACGTCAGCTACGGAAACTTTGTGCGCTTCCGCGACCACAATTCCACGCTCACGGCCAAGAACCTCACCATGGAAGACAGTATCCCTTACCTCTTCAAAAACAGCGAACAGTGGTACAAGGATATGGTCCTCTCGTCCTTCTCCCACGGCGTCGCGCACACCAAGAAACAAGTCGAAGACAACCAACTCATCCCCGCGAAATGGCTCAACCCCCTCGAAACGCGTCTCCCTCTCGCCCCCAAGTTTAAAATCTACTGCTTCTACGGCATTGGCAAGGAGACGGAGCGCGCGTACTACTATCGCAATGACGACGAGCCATTCTCCGGGCTCAACGTCACGCTAGACACGGGGTTTATCAGCGGGGCGGAGACGCCGGAG
Source organism: Parastagonospora nodorum SN15 (assembly GCF_000146915.1). Classification (NCBI taxonomy): domain Eukaryota; kingdom Fungi; phylum Ascomycota; class Dothideomycetes; order Pleosporales; family Phaeosphaeriaceae; genus Parastagonospora; species Parastagonospora nodorum. Next base: position 1,076,501 of record NW_001884552.1, read on the forward strand.
GGGCCTGTGGATCATGGCGTTGTTATGGGCGAGGGGGACGGCACGGTCAATTTGCTGAGTAGCGGGTACATGTGCGCCAAAGGGTGGAAGCAGAAAAGGTACAATCCCGCAGGCGTCAAGATTACGACGTTTGAGATGAAGCATGAGCCGGATCGGTTTAATCCTAGGGGTGGGCCTAATACTGGTGAGTCCGAGATGATACCAATCTTCCCTGAGAGAAAGAGAGGGGGAGAGTGTGTGTATGGATGCTAATGCTGTGCACAGCGGATCATGTGGATATCCTGGGCCGGTCGAGTCTGAATGATTTGATTCTGCAGGTTGCGGGCGGACGGGGCGAACTAATTGAGGAGACGATTCATTCGAACATTAGGGAGTATGCGGAGAAGGTGAAGATTTACTATGATGACGATGACTAGGGACGGGCGATGATTGTGACGTCCACGGTGGGTATGTTGATATTCCTATGCTTGGGCTGTCGTATCTCCTTCGGAACGGGGTTCTGGATTGGGATGATACCATAGAGTGATTCCAATGAGTATTTCACCATTTCATATTCATGTCTAGCAACGATCCTTGGTATATGCATATCGACATGTCGAGACATGGCGTTTATTTCTTCTCCTCCAACGTCAGGTTCTCAATGACCTTCTCCCCGCTCTCTGTGCCCACGTCCACACTCGCCTTATCCTGGCCCTCAACATGCCCGTCTGGCTTCGCCTCGACCTTCTTCGCACTGGGATGAAACGCGCCCTTGTCCTTTTTCTTTTTCTCCTTCTTCTTCTCTGCCGGCGGCGGCGGGTAAGCCTTCTGCTCAATCTCCTGCCACTCGGGCGTCGCCTGGAACTCCTTCTGGACGGGTTCGAGCAGCTCGTTGAGCGCCTTGGTAACCGCAGGCTTGAGGTCTTGGGGCGCTAATATGTCCTTGGCGTAGTCTTCCTTCATTTGTGCGATGCTGCTGTATTCGAGGGGCTCGGCGTCGCGGCGCTCGACGACGAATTTGGGCTCGCCGTGCTTGAGGCGGCCGGCGGGGAGGAGGACGTATTCGACGAAGGAGAGGATGCCGTTGTCCTCTACGACCTTGGGGACGGCGTGTGCCTTTTTGAGTTTCCGCTTTACTGCGTCAGCGTTGTCGAGGACGTCGATTTTCGAGTCCGGGTCTGAAGCGCTCATCTTGCCGCCCTGGAGACCAGGGACCATGGGGTTCATCAGATGGGCGCGTTCCTTGTAGCCGAGCTTGGGGAGCGCTTCCTTTGCGAGGGCGAAGATCTTGCGCTGGTCGACGCCGCCGAATTGGACGTCTACGTCGAGGTACTGCTCGTCCAGAGCTTGCATGAGCGGGTAGAGGAGACCACTCAGTGGCGCGTTCTCTGTCTGCTTGACGACTTCCGCACCCGCCTTCTTCGCGTCTCGTTCGCTCGTTGTTGATGCTAGTCGCAGCATGTCCATCATGTAGTCTGGCGATAATTCAAAGCTCGATCCCAGCACGAACTCGAGCTTCTCGATCGGGACATTCACGGCCTTGAGCAGTGCGCGGATGGTGTAGCGGTAGTATTCCGCGCGGTACTTGACGAGCTCGATGGGGGCTTTCAGGTTGTCGAGGAAGCCATGGATATCAGCGAGGAGGACCTTGACGTGGCAGCCGGCAGAGAGGAATTGTGCGATCTTGAGAATAGGAACGAACTAAAAGAAACAGTTAGCATACACCACTCCCGTACCCTTCCAGCAGACAACATACATATCCACAATGTGGCCGACCCGTCGTCGCAGTGCCCCAGTAAACCTTCAAATGGCCATTCTTCTTCAGCGCCTCCTCCATGATCTCGGGATTCAGCACTTCCTGCAAGTTGACCTTGATGAGCGCCATCTTGTCGTCGTAAGACAGTTCCGAGCCCGCAAAGTCCTTTGCCTGCGCCTTTTCCAGTCTTGACTTTGCATCCTTCAGCTGTGTTTGCACGTCCGCGAGCTTCTCCTCCAGCTGCGCGATCTCGTCTTGGATCGCGACCGTGTCCGCCATGGTGGGGTAGCGGGGTATGCGACTGCGAACAATTGAGGGTGGAGAAAAAAGGGAAAAGAGAAGGATTAGGAAAAAGGCGCAGTCGTTGCCAGTAGAAAGCTATGACTCCTCCTTCTGTGCTGAGCTCGGCTGGGACACACTTGCGTGTTGGAATGTTTTGGCGCTGGATGAGTCCAACGTGGGGCCAGTTGCGGCTGGACCCTTGCAGTACCTTTTTTAGCGTCACCGCAGCCTTCAGATGGTAGGACGCGTCTTGATCATCAAAATAGCTTTTCACCACTATGCGCAGTGAACTTTACAGTGTAAGGAACATCATACTGCAGCGTAGATAATGAGCTTGGGGTCACTCGCTAGACAGCTGTGCACTCTCTTCATCACATAGAGATGGTCTCGTGAGCTTTGATAGTGCTGTATGCTGATTCATTACTCTACTTCAGAAAAAATAGTATGGATTAATGAACGTGCATGTATGAGTAGAAGTTGATATAAGCGACTACTGTTCCCCCAAAATGCAGAACGTCTAATGCAAATGCAAAACCAAATAAAACTACTCCAAATCCAAAATGCTACCACCAAGAAGATTACCAAAGGCCATCGCTATGCTAAGAATAGAATCAAAATGTCGTGTCCACATATCCTCCACACCTTTCAACCCCTACTTCCCAGCTGGCTTCTTGTTGCACTTGGCCAAGCAACCATCAATATCTTGCGCCAAGTTGGCTGGAATCATCTTGCGAAACTCCTCAATATTCTTGCCATTGATCTCCTTGGGGAATCCAAGCGTAGCATTGACTACATCCTTGTTAAGCGCAAAGAAGCCCTGCGCAATCTGGTTGGTGCCAGGGTCCTCGGAGTTTAGGCCAGCTACAAAGACGGCCGATTCGCAGCCGTCGTTGAATTGGAAGTGGATTGAGCCTTGGGGGAATACGGTGCCCTCGAATTGTTGAAGTGTACCGGCAATTTCGGGGTTCTGACCGGCGGCGACGAGGCCGTTTTCTAGGACGTAGCCGAATCGGAGCTTGGTGTCTGTGACGAGCGTGAGGAATTCGGTTGCGCGAGGATGCACGTGCGGGGTGTTGATGCCGCAGGGCTCCATGAAGCCGAGAGTGTTGGAGATTCCGAGCCCATTGAGGATGGGGAAGGAGTCGATGTTCTATGTAGCTTGTTAATGACTGGTTACTTCCGAGTTGTGCGAAGGCAACTTACAGCAGCAACGGCAACACCGCCTTTGGCAGTTGTGGAGTTGGCCTTGGGCTTGAACGGGAAGACGATTTCCTTCTTCAGTGCGTCGCCAGTGAGCAGAGTCTGGCCTGCGCCGCCCTCAGTGAGCAGCTTCTTGAAGCGTGCAGTTGCAGAGACGGCTGTTGAGTATGTGGGCATGGAAGGGAGGGCCTGGACGGCCACGGCCACGACACCAGCAACGATGAATTGAGTGATGGCAACCATGATTACTGAGTGGGGAAGTAGAAGATTGCTGGAAATATGTCGAACGAAATAAGGAGATAGAGAAACTGGAATTGGTAGTTTGGTTTTGTGGTTGGTAGGCAAGGGGATGATTCTTCCAAAAACGAACCTCACTGCTGTCTTTATACATCTTTCGTCTTGTGGCTGTATCTCATCTTACGGGCGAAGTGTTGATATTCACGATCCGGAGATGGCGCCATCCGAAGAAGCGTGATGCCTCCGGGCTGTACAAGTGTACAGTCAGCGACTAACAATAAGCTTAATCTGGGAGACATCTGGACCTTTCACCAGATCTCACGTAGCTAGGCAAGCCGATTGGCCGTTTGGACACACTTGAAACAATGTTTGGTAGACGTCAGCCTTGTGGAGTCAAGCGCTTATGGGTAGCGTGCGGCACAGAAACACAATGAGGCGGTGCATCGAGCCTTTGCTGTGAAGCGGGTAAGACGTGACCTTGGCAGGGTGCTTTGTAAAGAGAAAGGTATTCCTGTACATCAGCAAGTCCATTTTGAAGTTCGTGATCATTGCTCTGTGTTGGTTGTCTTAGTATGGAGTTAGGCCTCCTATTGAGATTTAAGGACAAAATTGTGTCTTGGAACCTGCAGGGCGTGGTGTAGACATCTGGGCGGAGTATGGGCCGCGAGGCAGAGCCCAGCGGTTCAGGTTCTTCCCCATGTAATCGTTGTACCAATGCCACGATAACATGAGTTCGAGCGGCTCCTCGGGTCCTGGACAAGGCAGACCGTATTCATCGTGACCTTGCTGAAACACTCATTTTATCGAGTATTCCAGCGTTCGTAAGGAACAGTATCGCAGTTGCCAGGGTCGAGTGTGAGCGTGTCTAAGTTGCGCATTCGTAGTTAGTCGCGTCCGAGACTGTGGTGTTGAGCGAGGACCACAAATTCGTCAGCGTCCCATAAATAGAGTCAAACGGATTTTAGGCGCAAACTTCTCCTCAGGTACCAACAACTCACCGACTAGATTGGAATAGACGAGCGCCAGCGTGCTCATTCATAGAAATGATGAGCAATGGTACGAGTAAAGATAGATGGAATTGCACACAAGGGGTAATCGATCTAGCTAACCAACACACAAACGCCACATATCGCTCGCTGATGCTAATGACGAGGGAACAAATAGAAAAGAAATACATCAAAGACATTTTCAAGATCATCGTAACTCATTTAGAAATCGGACTCGAAGACAGAGAAATCCATAATCTCGCCGTGTTTCCAGAACGGCATCTCATCCAGTGTGAAAGCATCGTCGCTGGGGATCGACGGTGGCCCTCTGGTATGCGGAACCATCCCCTCAATGGGCTCATCGACCTCCAGAATGTTGTTGGTGTTTGAGTACCCAGGATCCTGGAAGATGAGCGACCCCCTCCTGTCGAAGGCCCCCCGGACCCGACGGCGCAGACGGCGCGCCTGAATGTTGTTGTCGTCGGCTGGGTCGTTGTCCGAGTAGCTGCTATCGCCCTCGACACTCTGACTATGGCTACGCTTGAAGACGCCGGCGCTCCATCGCTTTTTCTTTTGTCGATATCTTCGCTCTTGCTCTTCTTCATCCGAGGAGTCCTGGTCGAGATCCAGCTCTTTAAGTCTTTCGTACACTTCATTCTTTCCTTTAGAGCCAATCTCGCTTTTCGCATCTTCGAAGTGGTCCGGCCTGACGATCTCTATGTCGCTGTCGTAGCCAGGGTCGCTCTCTAGCTCTTCGAGGACAAAGTATGCTTTCTCCGTACGTCGCATCGGACGTATCTCCTCTACCTCACTGTCCTCATCAGAGGCGAACTCACTTTCCGAGTCTTGCGGTGTGGTTGGCTGGACCCGCCCTGATATGCTGGACGGCCGTGAGGAGAGGTTGAGCGACTGTGGTCGCGTGAACCTGAACTGGTGACCATGTCCAGTCGGTTCAATGTATTCCAGTGGTGGCGTCTGAGCCAAGTGCGACATGCCCATGCGCTTGGAGATAGGAGATGTGTGTCTCGTCGTGGGCGCAGAGCGGATCTGCGAACGAGCGCCAGCAGGTGTCATTGGCGGCGAATTGGGATGGCGATTGAAGAAGGCGGCCGGTGGCAGGTCGAGTGTCTCCATGGCGTCGGCGCTGTACAAGGTATTCATGCGCTGTTGTGGTTGCGTCAGGCTGGTTGGATGGCTCCGAGCCAATTGTGGAAGCGTGGGTAACAACGATTTGGTGAGGCGAACTTTTTGCTGATCTTAATCTTAAGGAAGTAATGTCCGTCGGACGTGTTTGGATCTTAAGGTATGGAAGAGGGAGTTCGTCGACTGTATCATTATGGAAGTGTGATTTGAGGGTGTTTGGCTGGGATAGTTGAGCGGCGAGCGCAGGCGGAGGTGGAGGGATTTACAAGTCAGACCCTGCAACGCCTTGGCTTATCGTGCAGGAAGAATGGGTAGGGTACAGGCAGCAGTGCAGAACGATATGGCTCGCAGGTCAGAAAGCCACAAGAGCGCAGGTCAATTCGGGTGCTGTGCGTGTGTGGCTGACGAATTGGGCTGTGGCAGAGGGAAAAGAGTTCTGGAGTAGCGAACCTGAGGTGGTCACGAATCCTAACGTTCCGGGATTTGTGCGGGCTGTCGCCAATTAATCTCGTTCGCCTCAGCAATGCGTTGTCCGGCCGTGCTGCGGATCAATATGCAGCTATGCTTTTCTTTCATGACTCCCATGCTGGCCACGATGTGGTCGCAGTCTATTAGTCGCAACGTGGACTCGGACAGTGACACCTTACATTGGGCTGAGCAAGGAGCCAATGGCAGCCGCATCCAAAATTACGATGCAGAGGGCGGGTAGATAGTGCTGGCACTACGATGGACAGCTGGCAAAGGAGAGCATGAGCGCTGCTCTTTGCGGGGCAGTGGTGCAGCACACCAGACCGGGGGTATCCACGCTCGCAAAGCTGAGGCACGAAGCGGCTCTGCGCGTCTGGTGAAGCAGACAAAACTCTCGAGCAGTAGCCGCTGTAGTAGAACTCTGTCTCAGAAGCGTGTTTTGCATGACCGCTTGACATCCTCAGTCGCTTTCTGGAGTTGCGATCTTTTTGCGCCGGGCTTCCGCCACGGTTTTGCGTGACAGGCGACCTGCAGTATCCCCTCGTATTCCGTGGAATGTGAGATCATGGCACCTTGTGACGCGGCATCGGAGATACGGCTCAGTCATGGTAAAGTTATTCGTCATGGACGTCTCTAGGACGGATAGTTGTGCTCCAGTCTCATGTGATTTTCAGTAAGGGTTCCGTGGTAGGTCACGTGGTGGTGGGGAGCTCGAGGCTAGCGTCCCGGGGCGGTTAGACGTTAATCCTGGCCGTTGCGTGTTCACATCGAACTTTGGCCAGAGCAGCTCGCGGCGGAGGCAGCAGTATCCAAGTAATAGCCAACACCGTGTTTCTTTCTCCTTCATTATACCCCTCTGGACAACCGATTGTCTTCTCTGGCATTGAGGCTGCATCGCGCGCAAAAGAAGCTGCGGCTTCACCCACAATTCCACCATGTCTTCTACTCCGTCTATGTTGACCAAGGTGCGCAGCTCTGACCAATGCGCCCTCACACTTTGCTCATATCACATAGTTTGAGTCCAAGTCTTCGCGTGCTAAGGGCATTGCCTTTCACCCTAAAAGGTGACCTCTCTGCTCGGATTACGCACCACCCCCACTGACCGCCTTCAGGCCATGGATCCTCGTCTCGCTACATTCCTCCACGATTCAATTATGGGACTACCGCATGGGCACGCTCATCGATCGCTTCGAAGAGCACGACGGCCCTGTTCGCGGCATCGACTTCCACAAGACACAACCACTGTGAGCATAGTGAGGAAGCTAGGGACAATCACATACTGAGACCATGCAGGTTCGTCTCGGGTGGTGATGACTACAAGATCAAGGTCTGGTCATACCAGACCCGGCGATGCTTGTTCACACTGAACGGCCATTTGGACTATGTCCGAACCGTGTTCTTCCACCATGAGTTGCCGTGGATAGTCAGCAGTTCTGACGACCAGACAATCCGTATCTGGAACTGGCAGAACCGATCGCTGATATGCACAATGACCGGCCACAACCACTACACCATGTGCGCCCAATTCCACCCCAAGGAGGATCTCATTGTTTCTGCCTCGCTCGATCAGTCAGTGCGTGTCTGGGATATTTCTGGGCTGAGAAAGAAGCACTCTGCGCCTACATCCATGTCATTTGAGGACCAGATGGCGCGCTCGAATCAGAACCAGGCCGACATGTTCGGTAACACAGATGCCGTCGTTAAGTTCGTTCTCGAGGGCCACGACAGGGGTGTGAACTGGGTTGCGTTCCACCCTACACTACCGCTCATCGTTTCCGCAGGTGACGATCGCCTGGTGAAGTTGTGGAGGATGTCAGAAACCAAGGCATGGGAAGTAGACACATGCCGAGGACATTTTCAGAACGCATCGGCGTGTCTGTTCCACCCACACCAGGACCTGATTCTATCTGTTGGCGAAGACAAGACGATTCGAGTGTGGGACCTTAACAGGCGCACATCGGTCCAGTCTTTCAAGAGGGAAAACGATCGTTTCTGGGTTATTGCAGCGCATCCGGAAATCAACCTGTTCGCTGCTGGCCACGATAACGGTGTGATGGTTTTCAAGCTGGAGCGCGAGCGTCCAGCATCCGCTGTTTATCAGAACAACTTGTTCTATATCACCAAGGAGAAGCACGTCCGGTCGTACGACTTCCAAAAGAACCTCGAGTCTCCATCAATGCTTTCATTGAAGAAGCTGGGAAGCGCATGGGTGCCTCCAAGGACGATATCCTACAACCCCGCTGAGCGTTCGATTCTTGTCACCTCACCAGCTGAGAGCGGCACATATGAGTTGATCAGCCTACCACGTGATGCTTCCGGTGCTGTTGAGCCAACCGACACGAAGCGCGGTTCTGGTAACTCTGCTGTCTTCGTTGCAAGGAACCGCTTTGCTGTTTTCACCCAGGCAAACCAGCAGATTGACATCAAGGACCTCAGCAACTCTACGACCAAGACGATCAAGCCCCCTCACGGCACAACAGACATTTACTTCGGCGGCACTGGAAACTTGCTTTTGATCACCCCCACCAATGTCGTTCTCTATGATATTCAGGCCAAGAAGAACCTTGCGGAGCTCGCAGTCAATGGTGTCAAGTACGTCGTTTGGTCAACAGATGGATTACACGTAGCTTTGTTGAGCAAGCACAACGTCACCATTGCCACAAAGAACCTCGAGCAGGTCAGCACTCTGCACGAGACTATTCGTATCAAGAGCGCAACATGGGACGACACTGGAGTTCTTCTCTATTCTACCCTGAACCACATCAAGTATAGCTTGATGAACGGTGACAACGGTATTGTTCGTACCCTGGAACACACCGTCTACCTGGTCAGGGTGAAGGGCCGCAACGTATACTGTCTTGACCGTGCAGCCAAGCCAAAGATTCTTCAAATCGACCCAACTGAGTACCGCTTCAAGCTTGCTCTCGTCAAGCGTAACTATGACGAAATGCTCAACATCATTAAGACTTCCAGTTTGGTCGGTCAGAGCATCATTTCATATCTGCAGAAGAAGGGTTACCCCGAGATCGCCCTTCAATTCGTCCAGGACCCACAGACTCGTTTTGAGCTTGCGATTGAGTGTGGAAACCTCGAGGTAGCGGTCGAGATGGCGAAACAACTGGACCGACCCAAGCTCTGGCAACGGTTGAGCACTGAGGCTCTTGCTCACGGCAATCACACAATAGTGGAGTCCACTTACCAGAAGCTCCGCAATTTTGACAAGCTTTCCTTCCTATACCTTGCGACCGGCGACCAAGATAAACTCAAGCGTATGGCCAAGATTGCCGAACACCGAGGCGACATGACTGCGCGATTCCAGAACGCTCTCTACCTTGGTGATGTACAGAACCGGATAGAGATGTTCCAGGAGATTGACTTGTACCCGTTAGCCTACGCTACCGCCAAAGCAAATGGCCTTGACGAGCAAGCTCAGTCAATACTTGAAGCTGCCGGCGTAACAGAAGATCAGATCAAGCTTCCAACAGTGGGAGGCACCTTGGCTCCTGCCAAACCTATTGTTCCAACATACAAGACCAACTGGCCGACACGTGCAGCATCATCGACAGTATTTGAAAAGGCGCTCATGGGCGAGGTAGATGGTGTTGGCTCTGAAGAGCCGGCAGCGAACGGCTACGGCGACGAAGATCTCTTGGGCGACGCAGAGGCACCGAGTGCGTCAGCCGAACTTGGTGGTGATGATGCGGAGGATGACATTGGCGGATGGGACATGGGTGACGATGGAGACGTTGAGGCAGAAGATGACTTTGTTGAGGTTGAGGGTGCTGAAGCTGGTGCCGGCAGCAGCGAAGCAGATCTCTGGGCACGCAACTCGCCATTAGCAGCAGATCACATCGCAGCGGGATCTTTCGAAACTGCCATGCAACTTCTCAACCGACAGGTCGGCGCCGTCAACTTTGCTCCGCTCGAAGAACGCTTCCAGGAAATTTACCAGGCCACGCGAACGTTCCTCCCAGCTACACCCAACATGCCGTCTCTAGTCAACTACGTGCGGCGGACGGTTGATGAGACAGACTCACGCAAGATCCTACCTATTATTCCTCGTGAACTGGAGTCTATCCTCTCTACTGATTTAACGGCGGGAAAGCAAGGACTTTTGAAGAACAAGTTGGAGGAAGGCGTTGTCTCTTTCAAGAAGCTTTTGCATCTTCTCATTGTCAACGTCGTTGCATCACAAGCAGAATTGACAGAGGTAAAATCCACCATGTTGCATGCTTTAGGCTGATTGCTAATATGATACAGGCAAGGAAAGCCATAAACACCTCAGCGCAATACATCATCGCCATGTCCATTGAACTCGAGCGCCGTGCTCTCCTCCAAGGCGCCACTGACATCTCTGCACTCTCTGACGACGACAAGAAGCGCGCCCTCGAACTCTCTGCCTACTTCACCATCCCCGAACTCGAGGGCCCACACCGCTCTATTCCTCTTTCGGCCGCCATGAACTTCGCACACAAGAACAAGCAGCTCAACACTGCGCTGAACTTTGCCAACGCCCTGCTCGACCGCACGGGCAACGCAAAAATGAAGGAGAGCGCCAAGCGCATCAAGACCATCGCTGAGCGCAACCCCGCGGATGCCATTGAAATTGACTTTGATCAGTTCGCCGACTTTGAGATTTGCGCGGCGAGCCACACACCCATTTATGGAGGCAGTCCGAGCGCGGCTTGTCCGTACGATGGCGCGAAATACCACGCCAAGTACAAGGGCACTGTGTGCAAGGTGTGTGAGGTTTGCCAGATTGGTGCGCCAGCTAGTGGACTGAGGTTGGTTGGATGAGCGGTTGGTGGTATGTGATGTGCTTTATGACTTAGCGTAGCATGCAATGGATGATTAGATGTGGAGGTGGAAAAAGGGCTAGCTGAGGGAAGGGGACATTAGGTGTGTTCGTTGAGAATTAGAAAATGCTATACGAGTATCATGTTCACTTTTGTGGGATTCTATTGAACGAATTGAGAGCTTCATGTGCGCGTTGCTCCAGGTTGAGGCACGCCCAATGATCTTCTGCAAGTGTATGATCAGTGAAGTATATGTCGTTCGCTTCGACATTGCCGCAGTTGCATGATGGAGACGAAGGATCAGACGAAAGGCAATGTGCAATAGTAGTCTGATTGTCATTGATTGACAACAATCATGAATAGAAAATATATATGGAAGCAAGAGGTATCCTAGCATAAACTCCAACCCATATCAAAACTCATGGCTTGCGCAGTGCATTCTGCGAAAAAGTATTGAAGTCCATGAACGCCTTGTCATTCCCATTCCCACTCAATCCTCACGCCTTAATGTCGTCATTGCCAAGAGGACTCTATCTCACGATACCATCACCCTTGGTAGGTGGTGGGCCCGGCGGCGGCGCATATCCACCACCATACGTCGGTTGTGGCGACTGGAGCTCGACGCCATTCTGCTGGCCATTGTTGTAGTAGCCCTGATTCGCGCCGCCACCGTAGTATCCGTTGTTGACGTCATTCGGAGGTGAGTATGGCGGCGCCGGGGCAGCGTAGTTGTTCTGGCCATTGGCGTAGTAGGGTTGTGCGGTGTTGGTACCGTTTCCTGGACGGGCGGCCCAGCCTGTGCCGTAGAAGGGTTGGCGACCAGCTTTGCGGCGGCGACGGGCTGTTAGGCAACTGATGGTTGTGTTAGTGAGAAATCTTGTGAATTATTGTGCAAGGGAGGGAGATGGCTTACCTGCACAAGACGAAGAGGAGGAGGAATCCGATGACTACGACGCCGAGGACGAGCCAGCGTACCCAGTTGTCCCAGGCACTTCTGTAGCAGCGGTAGCGCCCGCGGTTGTCTGTGTAGCATCTAGCCATTATGTATTAGATTGATGTTGGGTGTTGTGAGTGGTGGTGTTGTGAGGTGTGCAAATGTGCAAAGGGTTCAATGAAGTAGAAGTAACACTAGGGCTGGTGTATGTATGACGTTTGTCGCATGAACCTGCAGCTGGGCGCAGCTAGATAAAGGAAAAGCTCGATCCCAAATACAGGGCACCGCCACGCTTGGAGAAGACGTACCGGTCATAATCATCATAATCCCGTACTGCTAGATACATCTTGGCCGTTGCAAACAAGCACTGTCGACTTATGAACTAGGGCGTTAGGTTGGCGACGGCGGCGATGTGAGAGGTTAGAGGTGAGGACTGAGGTGGAGCGATCTGGGGTATGACGACGATGGGGCGTCTTAAAAGCATGATGCGCGGCATGTACAGCCACAGCCAAGCGAAGACGCCTGAGCCTAGCCGGGTACAACGGAGTCGTTGCGACTGGCCGTGACGACGCTTGCTTGCTTGTCATTCGCCGAATTTCTAGATTTGCGAAGGTTCGACCGAACTGCTGATGTTGCTGAGAGGGCGCAGTCGCGACAGTGCGTGTCCGATGGCTGTGGAATGTTCTCCCTTGCTTCAGTCAATCCTTGCGAACTCCGGTCTGATCGTAGCAAGACCTCATCTGACTTCAGGTGACCGAATTATACTTCATAAGCACGTTGACTGCTTGAGCAACCTTGAGTATTCAGTTCGATGGTGCATCAACTGCTTCAAGACATGACGTGGTAGAAACTCGTAACGCAGCCTTCGTACCGAGATGCGGCGGTGGTCTACCCTGTTCGGAGGATTCATGTTCGGGGAGTTGTTGGAGCGACAGAATCTTGAAATCTACCAAATTAGGAGTACTTTCATATCCCATTTCGTGCATCTTGCACGTGCCCATACTCTCACCCCGTCTCAATCGTAAAATGCTTCACCAGCCTCACCTCAGCCACATGTTCGTCACGCCTCTTCATCTTTCGGCTCACGTTCCCATTCCATCCAGAACAGGGGTACTCCATGCTGTGACCCAAACTTCTACAGCGAATCAGCTTCGGTACAGCTCTGATTCCCTGGATGGCGCTAATGCAGGATGAGTTGTTCAATTGTTGTCTGCGCTCTGGTTTGGGGTCCCCACTGCGCTGTCAAATAATATTAGAAAGTTTCTCGTCGCAAATTCAGTTTCGGTGTCCTTTTGCTTGCCCTTTCTCTTCGTTCTCTCGTGCTGTCGTCCTGCTGCTGTGCGTTGTGAGTTGTTTTTACGCCGTGGGAGGACGCGGACCACGGCTTGTGCGACTGCGTCTGGAGCATCGCGGCTTCCGCATGCGGAGAAAGAGTGGCCCAGGACTTTGCGACTGCGATTGCTCCTGCGAGCCCACTGCGACGGCTACCGGCACGACCTGAACCTTCAATGTTCTCGTGGCTTCATCACATGTTTGTTTTCGAGGCACGCATCACGAGATACGAAAGTCACGAGCACTGCAGCGCATCGTCGCGGCGAAAAAAGGATACCATTATACCGAGTACACAAAGTCGAATCGCTCTGTTGAGTCGCTATCACAACATCGCTCGAACAATGAAACACAAAGACGCTACAGGATGAAACAAATATACTGGGGACAACATCTGATGCCGTTACGCAATCCTACCGCGCATGCTGCTGGTCCTCTCATCGAGCCGATATGGATGATCGTATGAATATGGTAGAAACGAGGAACGTGCTTGAGCTGAGGAACCGAGAATGGCCATCGCTAGCCTGCAGAGCGATCTGCCGTCTTTTCTTCCGTCACGTCGTAAGAATCATTAAGTATGTCGTAGAATGCTGACTACCGTCATTTGTGAGAACGTAGGCACATCAGGGTCGTGAAAGTCGCGAAAAGCCACGCAACACCAGTACCGAGTCGAAAGCGTTGCAAGCGGCACGTGAACCCAACCCCTTCGGTCACGTTACCGCCTAATCGAACAACAACAATCTATTTGCTCGCGCGAGCAATGAGCCACTGGAGTACAGCGTCGAGGTTTGTCTCCTCTTTGGCGCTGATGCCATAGCAGCTCACTTCGCGGTGCGACACGGCCTTGAGGTTCAGCGCCTCAATAAGCTCATCAACCGAGAGCTTGTTAGGCAGGTCAGACTTGTTGCCTAGGACAAGCAAAGGAATGCCTTCCAGCGCTGGCTTCTCTAGGAGAAGATTGAGCTCTTCGCGCGCAACCGGTAGGGCCTCCTTATCGGCAGAGTCGACAATAAACCTAGGACGATAAGCGTAGTCATCGAGCACATGCCAGCAGGTCTTACACAATTGCGTTCACGCCGCGGCAGTACCGCTCCCACATGGAACGAAACCTAGGCTGGCCTCCGAGATCCCAACTGTTGCCGCTGGTCAGCAGGTACACTTGGATGCGTAGATTGCCTGCACCCCGCAAGGCTGGCCCGAAATGGCTTGGCGCTGCAAGAGTAGGACATGCGTGACCGGGGCCGATATCAAGTACTCACCACTTCAAAGTAACATGGCCTTTCTGGACGCGCTTCATGTTGAAGCCCACAGTAGGGATGGAGCTGTATCCTGGTCAGCGCATGGGCCACATGTGATGGAGCTCATGGTAGCGCGAAGCTGCAGAATCGGGACAGAGATGGAACACTGTTGCCGCCAGCTTGCGCAGCCAGGAGCTTGACGTTGACATACTCGACAGTAAACTCCCCTCCCTAGATGCTTGTGGTCAGCTCAAACTCGCGCAGGCGCAGTCATGTCCGCATCAGGAAGCGACTCACCGCCAGAACTCTCAACAGCGACGTCTTGCCAGCATTCTGCAGCCCGATCATGGTGATGTCCATCTCGGTCGCCCTGCGCAGTAGAGACAGTCAGCGGCTATCTCAGGTCATGGTCGCACACGTGTTTGCTTTTCCTGAGGGCCAACTTTGATGAGGTGGAAGTATCCAAAGGCGCATCAGGCATCCAGCCCGCGCACAAGGAAGATGAGATGAGAGAAGGCGGGCATACCAGAAAAGGCGCAGCAGCCAGTCATAGATGCGTCGGAAGAGGTTCGCCATGGTCGCTGGCCGGGTAGTGCTAATGACTCGGGGTGGTTGTCGTCGGCCTGCGCTGGACTGTCGATGGGTGGTGCTGAAGTCTGCGAACCTTGATCCTGGAAGCGGGGTCTGACTTCGGGTAGTAGCAGGGCGATCGCGGCGTGAAATCAGATAGCGACAATAGCAGTGAATTGACAACGCTCCAAATGCATGCAGAAGACAGCCCAGCAATGAGTGAGAGAGCGAGAAGCGGGAGCCGTGCCGCCCCAGGGAAAAGCTAGGAACTTGCGCGGTCGATGGGTGTGCTGCATCAAGCCGCCCGCGCAGGTGACGTCCAGTACCGGCCAATGGTGAGCGGCGCTACGCCGGCGGGCCCGCAGAAAATGTTCAAGAAGTTCGCGACAAATTTATGTGAATTGCACAAGACACCGCCGTGACCGCCCACGCACCCTCAGATGAGCGCGCATGTCCCGTGAGAGCTGCGCCCTAATCTCCTTCACCTCACACTTTGCAGTCAGAAGCTGCACGCCTCGCAGCAATGGCGGTCGCCAAGACGAAGAAGGCGCAACAGAAGCCATGGACGACTGCTTTTGACACCAAGAGGCGACACGACCTCTTTTCTAACCCGCCCAAGGACAGCACGGCTTACCCCACGCTTGCCGCAGCTGTAGACCCCCACATCAACTCCTTCAACAGCATATTCGCTGCAGGCGGACAGCTTGAAGAAGCACTCAAGGACATCGGTACCAAGGTCTTCCTTGATGGCAACCCGTATGCGCGGCCCGAAGAGGTCGGCCAGAGGAACAGGCTCTCTGTGCGCATACAGGACGTCTTCCTCGACAAGTCCGTCCTGCCGCCTTCGAACAAGGTTGCGCTTAAGAACCGCAACATCTTGCCTGCCGAATGCAGAGAGCGACATGCCACCTACCGCGGCAAGTTGCGCGCACGCCTTGAGTGGAAGGTCAACAATGGCGACTGGCGAGAGGAGGTGTGCGATCTTGGCGCCGTTCCCATCATGCTGAGAGTGAGATCTCCCCACTGTCTCGGGATGCGCGAGGCATGTGCTAACAGTCCTCGTGATAGTCAAACCGGTGTCACCTTGAGAATATGAGCCCGGACCAGCTCGTCAAGGCGAAGGAGGAGAGCGAAGAGCTTGGTGGCTATTTCATCGTGAACGGCATCGAAAAAATCATACGAATGCTGCAGGTGAACAGGCGCAACTTCCCCATGGCTATCAAGCGAGGCGCCTTTACAAACCGCGGCCCCGGCTACACGCAATACGGTATCCTTCTCCGCTCTATGCGCCCCGATCAGACGTCACAGACAAACGCTCTGCATTATCTGAGTGACGGCAACGTCAACCTGCGGTTCTCGTGGAGGAAGGCGGAATACCTTGTGCCCGTCATGATGGTCCTGAAATCTCTAGTGGAAACAAACGACCGGGAGATCTTCGAGGGTCTGGTTGGCGCAGCTGGCTCAGAAGGGCTTGCAGAAAAACAGTTTGTGACCGATAGAGTGGAATTGCTGCTCCGGACGTACAAGGTGTATGGGTTACACTCGAAAGCAAAGACGCGGGCATACCTAGGACAGAAGTTCAAGGTCGTACTACAGATCCCAGAGGACACCAGCGACGAAGAAGCCGGTACTGAATTTCTGCGAAGAATTGTCCTGCCGCATTTGGGCGCATACCACATTACACCCGCTCAGGATGCTGACAAATTCCGCATGCTCTTGTTCATGATTCGGAAACTATACTCCTTAGTGGAGGGCGAATGCTGCGTGGACAACCCTGATGCAGTGCAAAATCAAGAAATTCTGTTGGGTGGCCAGCTGTACGGCATGATCATGAAAGAGAGACTAGACGACTGGCTCCAATCGATGCGTCCAGTTCTGCAAGACTGGGGACGTCGCACAGAGTGGAGGCCGTTCACATCACAAGAGTTCCAGAAAGACTTCATCTCGAAAATCTTGCGAAGATCCCAGACAGACATCGGACGAGCCATGGAGTACTTTCTGTCTACCGGCAACCTGATCAGTCCCACGGGTCTTGATCTGCAGCAGACTGCTGGTTTCGTCGTCGTGGCAGAGAAGATCAATTTCTACCGTTTCATCAGTCATTTCAGGATGGTACACAGAGGCGCCTTCTTTGCGGAGCTCAAAACGACTACAGTCCGAAAACTGTTGCCGGAAAGCTGGGGCTTCATGTGCCCTGTTCACACCCCCGACGGAGCGCCATGTGGGTTGCTCAACCACTTTTCTCACAAATGCAAATTGGCGACACAGAACGTTGATGTTTCAGCGATCCCCAAGCTGGTCGCACAACTGGGCGTATCTAGCAAGTCATCCGCCTCAATCGAGGCGAGTGTGGTCGTACAGCTGGATGGTCGCGTCTTGGGCTTCTGCTCGCCAAAGCAAGCCAAAGTCATTGCGGACACGCTCCGATACTGGAAGGTCGAAGGCTCGCATAACGTGCCGCTGGAGATGGAAATCGGTTATGTTCCAAACTCAAACGGTGGCCAATATCCTGGTGTTTACATGATGTCGCAAGTCGCACGCATGTACCGGCCTGTCAAGTATCTCCCGCTCGATAAACTCGACTATGTGGGGCCCTTCGAGCAACCATACATGTCGATTGCGTGTACAGACGCCGAGATTGTGTCAGGCGACTCAACGCATGTCGAGTACGACCCCACCAACATCTTCTCGATCGTCGCGAACATGACACCATTCTCCGATTTCAACCAGTCTCCACGTAACATGTAGGGCAATCCTTCCGTCTAGTCATCTAGCATATGCTAACAAGCAGTCAGGTACCAATGTCTGTCCGCTGACCATGAAGTGCTCACCAGCACTGGCTGGAAAGCTCTTCCAGCGATCAAGGATGCGGATCAGGTAATGACACTGGATCTTCAAACAGGCACTCAGCAATGGAACTCTGTCCAGGCTACTACCCGCTTCGCTCGCGAGGGATCTCTCTACAGACTCAAGAGTGACGATATGGATGCTGTCTGTAACGAGAGTCATCGCTGGTATCTCAATACGAAGGACCAGCCTACTACCTATACAGCATTTACCACACAGCAGATGTTGGACAACCAACTAGTTGCACTCAGAAATTCTTCTGGTAAAGCAACAGATCAGTGGAATCATGAGTCCGGCACAACTACCCATACCAATCACAACATCCCTACTGTCGGACACAATGGAAATGTCATGTTCTCGTGGCCGGATTGTCCCTGGCTTCCCAGAGAATTTGTCGCGGACGAAGCGTGCAATCTGGACTGGTGTCGATTCATTGGGCTTGTAATGGGTGATGGTAGTATCGACCACGTTACCGATGCTCAAGGTCAAGAGCATTATTCCATCCAGATCCATCAGCGTGCCGGAAATCCTGCTTCTAATGCCAACACCGAGGACGTTCTGGAGCGCCTGGCTGCGAAGCTCCCTAACTTCGTGGTACACCCATCATGCGTGTCTGGCGCCGAGGAGAAGCACACCTGGACCATTAATCACCGCGATATGTACCATTTCTTCCTTCCTATGATGCGCGGACCGCAATCGTATGATCCTTTGGACAATGCAATGTGCCGTACCTATCAAGCACCTGATTATCAAGCATTGTCAAGGTCAGACAATGAGCCTATTATACCTGTCCCTGCAGACTGGAAGACCGGCAACTGGTGGCATCTTCGACGCTGGATTAATTACCCTTGGCTCTTTTCACTGGCCCAAAGTCAGGCTCGAGCCATGATCAAGGGTATGGCGGCTGCCAATGGCGACTGGAGCCTCTCATTGAAAGCGCGATTGGACACTGGCGACAGTGGTGTCGTGCGGGTATTCAGTAACTCGATCCCGCTGATGCACGACATGTCTGTGCTGGGCCTTTTGGCTGATACTAGAGTCAACATCGGTGTCGACCACAAAAAGGGGCAATGCAGTTACAAGTACCGGTAACAATGCCAGCGCTACTGGCGTGGTGCATATCCTTCTCCTTCGCTAATAGCGATCTCGCCGTGGCCGCTCCCAAGCCGGAGGCATACGACAATCCTCGCCATGATGGGTTTGTCTATTGTTTGACAGTGCCCAATGGCAATTTCTTAGCTCGACGAACTGTTGAATATAGCGATAACGACAAGATTCAGGAGGTTATCGATGCAGCGCAGAAGCCTTTCTTCACAGGAAACTGTCAGATGGGTAAGCAATCCATGGGTACACCTGGAACAGCCATGCGCTACCGAACCGACAACAAGACCTACCGATTGCAGACTGGCCAGACACCTGTTGTGCGACCACCCCTCCACAACGAATATGGCTTCGACAATTTCCCGAACGGGACCAATGCCGTTGTGGCGGTCATCTCATACACCGGATACGACATGGACGACGCCATGATATTGAATAAATCCGCACATGAGCGCGGTTTTGGTCACGGAACAATCTACAAAACGAAGATTTGCGATCTTGAGGAGGGCGCTCGGCGAAACCGGTCCGGCAGGACAATCAGCAAGCTTTTCGGCTTCGCGCCAGATAGTCTTGTCCCGGCTAGCAGGAAGGAGACACTTGATGAGGATGGCTTGCCCCGTATCGGCACATTGCTTCGCAATGGTGATGCTATTGCCGCTTGGCATACCGTCTCCTACGATGCTGCATCCGATGACTACGTCAACCGTGACGCCAACACAAACTACTTCAAATACAAAGAAGACGAACTCGCCTTTGTCGAAGAAGTCCGCATCATCGGCTCTGAAGATGGAACTCAGCCTTGCCAAAAGCTCTCGATCAAACTTCGTGTTCCCCGTTCGCCCGTCATCGGTGACAAGTTCTCTTCTCGCCATGGCCAAAAAGGTGTCTGCTCACAAAAGTGGCCGTCAATTGATATGCCCTTTTCTGAATCTGGTATTCAGCCCGACGTCATCATCAATCCTCACGCTTTCCCATCTCGAATGACGATTGGTATGTTTGTCGAGTCGCTCGCCGGAAAAGCCGGTGCGCTCCACGGTATCGCGCAGGACTCCACGCCATTTAGATTCGACGAGCAAAACACCGCTGTCGACTTCTTTGGCCACCAGCTTATGAAAGCAGGATACAACTACTATGGCAACGAGCCCATGTATTCTGGTATCACGGGCCAGGAACTCGCTGCCGATATCTATATTGGTGTTGTGTACTATCAACGTCTGAGGCACATGGTCAACGATAAATACCAAGTGCGTACTACTGGTCCTATCAACTCGACTACTGGACAGCCCATCAAAGGAAGGAAGAAGGGTGGAGGTATTCGTGTTGGTGAGATGGAAAGAGATGCGCTCATTGCTCACGGTACGGCTTTCCTACTCCAGGACCGTCTGATGAATTGCTCGGATTACACAAAAGCGCCTATCTGCCGCGAGTGCGGATCCTTCTTATCAACAGCCCCAACGGTCAGCGAGTATGGACGCAAGAAGGACCGAGGCGCTCAGCTCACGATTCGATGCCGCCGATGCGCAAAGCCTGCCGATGGAATCACAAATAAGGCGGATGTCTGGATGGACGGACAGGGTATGCGTTTCCAAGGTGGCGAGAACATTGGTGTTGTGGCTGTTCCCGGTGTTTTGAAGTATCTGGATGTTGAATTGGCGAGTATGGGCGTGAAGTTAAAGTTCAAGGTGGAGCCGTAAATCGGCAGCATCACACGGCGTTTGGGTTCATGTCTATATGGCGAACAAAAGTTTATGGAGTAGCTACGCATCAGGCATTGGACGGCGTAACGGGGGTTCTTAGAACAAATGATGAAGAATTTCAATCCATTGCCCGTGTTCCTTCCACTGACGAGATATGCACCGCTCACAAGACATGCACAACGTAATCGTACTAAAGCTTATTCAATTAAAAAAAGCCCAGTATCTTTCCCCAGTAACACTCTACAAGGAGAGACGAAAGAAGTTTCCCTCCTCGTGTCATGTGTCGATCCCGTTTCCAACTCAAGCGAGTCCCACCGCCTCGTGCAACATGCGGAGTGCATATCGCACCATCCCCAAACAAGCCTAGCACAACGTGACATACCATCCGTACCCTTTACGTGCTCCCCATAGCTCGCCCGCACCCCTCACTGTCCCTTCCCAAAGTAAAATGCCCCTCGAAATCGCATGCTTCACCCCATCCTCCGCCATCTCTGCCGCCCAAGCCGGAGCAGACCGCATCGAGCTGTGCGCCAACTACGCCGGCGGCGGCGTGACCCCAGACATACACTCTCTGCTCGCAATTCGCAAAGAAGTGGGAAGAGATGTGCTGATTAACGTGATGATCCGCCCGCGTGCCGGGGATTTCGTGTATTCGACAAAGGAGATGGAGGCTATGAGGCATGACATTGCGCTGTTCACGCCGCTGGCTAGCGGGTTTGTGTTTGGCATTTTGGATGCGAATGGACGCGTGGATGTAGCAAGGAATAGCGAGTTGGTTGATATTGCGGCGCCGCTGCCCTGTACGTTTCATCGGGCGGTTGACGAGGTGGGGGATTTGGAGGGGGCGGTGGAGATGGTGGTTGGGTGTGGGTTTAAAAGTGTGTTGACAAGTGGGGGGTGTAGGAGTGCGGGGGAGGGGGTAGGTAGGCTGAAGGGGTTACAGGAGAGGTTCGGGAAGAGGATTGAGTTGATTGTTGGGGGCGGGATTAGGTGTAGAAATGTGGTGGAGGTGAAGAAAGGGATTGGGGCAGAGTGGATGCATTCTGCTGCTATTACAGGGACGGGAGAAGAGGTGGACCCAGAGGAAGTCAAGAGGATTAAAGATGCTCTGGCAAAAGGGGTGAATCACTGCGATGGTGATCAAGAGATGGCTGATTGAGTGATGACCACGTGGCTCGACATTGACGCCACAGCAAAATGATCAGACCGCCTGGGCAACGGCACTCTTCTTCCGAGAAAGAGGAAAAATCATAGCGTGAAAGATTGGGGTGTTGCCATGTTCAAGACATGATAATTATTCATTAAGCCAGTCGCATCTATGCGAGACCGCCACAATATGGACGAGTGCAGCAACCAGAGGGTATCATCCACAACCGATCAAACCCGAGTCATATCAACAAGGCGTCACATGAACGGTCGCATGCCAGCAGGCTCGTCCTGAACTTCGAGCCGGAGAAGAATCAACAAAACATGCCTATCTACAAAGCGTAGAGCGCGTATGCAACCGCACCGAGCACCCCCATGCCATCTGCACCAACCCGGCCTGCCGCTCCCGTACTCGACGCCTGCGCAGCTGTGCTCGTCATAACCGTAGTCTGTGGCGCCAACGTCATCGCTCCTGTGATCGTGCTGGGAGCCACACTCTCGCTGACCACCTGACCACTTACGGTCTTCACAAGCACAGTTCCGGGCAGCGTAGTCGGCGCCGAATACGTCGTCCCCGGAATCGTCGTCGTAAACACAATAATGCTACCAAGTTGGCCCGCCGGCACCGCCGAACCAATTCCCGTGCCAGTGAACTGCGGAGGAATCGAGAGCGTCGCTGTATTCGGTTTCGCCGACGGGTTCGCAGAATACACATTATTGTCCGCCAGCAGATTCACCGCCTTGCCCCCGGAGTTAAACTCGCCCGTCTTCAGCGACCCGTACGACCCATCCGGGAAAGCGTAGTTTGTGGTGAATTTGTCGTAGCACATGGCGACGTTGATGTTCTGGACGTTGACGCAGTCGAGGCTGGCGCGGCAGCAAAAGCCCGAGTCGGCGCGCGCATCAAGGGTCCGTTTCTGGAACTTGATGTCCTTGACGGAGGTTAAGACGTCGAGGTAGAGCGAGCTCAGGTCGGATGGCGGCGAGGTGCCGGTTGCGCCTTGGGGTTTGCATGGTTCGCAAGGGTCATCGTTGACGGCTTTGAGTGGTGATTCGAGGGGCGATGCGTATGCGATTGTCGCGAGGGCGAGGGCGAGGTATTTGAGTGACATGGTGTAGTATGCGACTATTTGGATGGAGCGAGTGTAGAATCACAATGTAGGTACTGTCAAATCCCTGAAAATGTGCGTCTCTTCAATCAAGGCCCAATAAACGAGTGGATGGAACCAGTTAGCAACACACCAGAGGTTCAGAAAGCGAGTGGGAGTTTGGCCGAGCGCAGGACGTGGGAGGTCCGATAACATATAGTAGCAAACCCCCATGTCCAACAAAGCACGAGTCAACATGGTCATTCGCCCTACAAGGTGCGCCGCCGCGAAAAACCGTTGCTTGTCTGCTTTAGCCCCAAGTGCAATGGTGACAGGAACCGTTCCGCTCTTCGCGAGAGGCACAATATCCGAAAGACTGGGTCCCACGGCAACCGTCAGGCGATCAATGCAAGCCAGTCGAGGGAAATTTCCGGCCACACACACCACTGCGAATCCTTAATCATGGATGTTAAGTCTCATGGGTACGGGCATGTCATTTGTTCCGTGATTTTTTCCTCTTCTTTGCCGCTTGACCTTCCGATCACACGCCCAGGATGCGCACGAGACCTTGGAAACTTTGCTATATGTACAGCACAACCTTGAAAGTTTGCGATCCGTCTTCAACATGATGTGGAGCTAAACGGCCCTTTCAAGATCGTATTTATGATTCGCTATACTCTGGCATTCGGCAAGCTGGTTTCTAGCTCGGTCGCTGCCGCGCTCTACGCTAATGACGCATAAAGTAGGGATCCGCGCCGTTGGAGAGCGTTAGCGCCAGGGGGCTTATGCGACCATCGTGATGGATGGGAAAACGCGAAAGCGCGGATGTGGACTGAGGCCCGTAGTTGTGAGCTGTCGTCCCGTTCTTGCGCCACGACTCCAAGCTTGAATGCTAGAACAGCGACTGCCAACAATTCTGCCACATCGTCTCTGAAGCCGTCTCTCATTGGCATAACAAATAGGCGCCTTGCCCTTGTCAGAAATGCCGCATGCTTTCCCTTGCCATGCGGCACTACACAAACTGGGCACTGCAGGTCTATCGATAGCACGTCTTGTCGCGGCGTGTAACTTATCGATTAAACTCTTGGAAGTGAAAAGTTCAAAATCTTGGAGGGCCAGAATGCATGAGAGCCAACGGAACTTGGTGATGCAGTCGCGCCGGGCATGAAATTCGCGATGCTTATTTGGCCAGGTACCACAAGAAAGCGGACCATGCCGGATACGAAGCAATATTGGACATTGCGGGCCCTCGGCACGCGAGAAATTCCTGCAAACAGCGGAGGCATCGATTGTGCGCTATTACATTGTTTCCACAGGACAAATTCGATTCGACACGCAATTTAGAGCAAGCTTCGCTCGGTCCGGAAGGTCTGCGTTGGCGCTGTTGGCCGTGTGCCAAATTTAGAAGCAAAGATCGACGCGTGGGTTCATGGTCTAGGGTGTCTGCGAGCGCAACGTTGTGGTTGCAATGTTTACCACGATGCTTGTTGATCATCTGAAGATGCTGATTTGGGTGTAAATGGCTATGCCGGGGTATCATACACCAAACGCCTATCCCCGAACGAGCTATTCCTCGCTCACGCTCCTACTGCTCTCCCTCAGCACAAAAGCCTCCGGGTCCACTGGCAAGCTCTTCAAGTTGACTCTGTGACTCTCTGCCCAAGCTCTGACTTTCGCTTTGTTGATGACTGCTTCCGCGCCGCTTTTCTTCCTGTGCTCCAGCACGTCCATGGCTTGTAACGTGGCTATTATGTCATCAGGGACGATGTACGTCTTTTCCCGTAGATCGAGCACTGTGATAGTCTTCTTGGATGGGCAAGAGAGGATGGCGCGAGCGAGCGTCGCGGACCAGTAGTGCTCGTAGGCGAGGTGGCCAAGATCAGATAGAGCTGCAAACATTAGCATAGCAACGGCACCGGGAAAGAGAATGCCTACGCTTCTCAGGCCCACCTAGGCGTCCCTCTCGCCTGCTCATCTCATAACTCGCTCCCATGAGTATCTGCGCTAAGCCTTGTTTCTGCCACGGCGGAAATACCAAGATGCATGCCAGATTGTTGCTGTCCCAGCTCATCTTTTCTTTGCTAAAGAAGCCCACTACCTGGCCTTCTTGGCCTACTCCGTCCTCACCCAAGCCAGTGTTTGGTATACTTGGTGTTGGGTTATGTGCGACGAGCATGTAATACAGGAAAGTCGTCACGTCGTAGAAGACGGACTTGGTGTCAAGGAATAGCTTCGCGAACAGACACAGGTTTTGCGTGTACATCTTGTTCTTCTCGCCGTCGATCTCGTAGAGCGAGTAGTTGTCTTTGGTGTACACGTTGACCCCGGGTGGAGGTGTATTACGGTGTGGACATGCTTTCTGCGCCCTGTTAACTGATGCGCTCTGCAGAGTACGGGATGAATCATACCAAATGTCCCAAGAAAGCTAGAAACTCCTTGCTATACTTGAAGCACCACTGACACACGTAGAGACGCTCTACCTTCCTGCCCACGACCTGCTCGGGGTAGAAAGACGGGTACCATGGCTTTATGAGGAGTGATCCGAAGACGACCTCGAGCACATTTGGCGTCACAGATGGCTTTTGCGGCGTCTTCAATGCGGGCGACGCGGTTGTGCCATTCAGAGAGCCCGCATCGGGGGCCATTGATTCGAAGACGACGCGACGAACCGTTGTTCACATGCTGGTGGGGTTGACAAGTGACGTGCTGAGATTTGGGTCGGTCCGGCAAACGCGACGCGAACGCACGTGCTCGGACATGCAAGTATCGAATAATCTGAACCAAATTGCATGTCACGCTGCACTTCATTTCCAAAGTAAACATATTTGTAGGAACCAATTCTGTCAACCAGATGTTTTGAAGGTATTCCGACTTCATCTCTCATGTTGTGGCAGAAACTTCCGATCATCTCCACATGTATCAGTCAAAATCCAACGTGCTCCCAAGCTACAGAAGACTGATCTCCGAAGACATCCTGACATCATCCCACGATCATCCATGGATCCAACAGTTTATCGAGTCTGTGCTGTTCATCGCTGCATCAACCACCGCTGGGACGAACCTGCTTATAGTGCTTCCCGGGCGTAGTTGGGGAAGCTGGTGGACTCTGCAGCGCGGTCTCTTCAATCGCTGCACATTGGTACTCATGAAGAGCCTTCAACACAGCCTTGTTGCCCGAGTAAGCCTGCCAGGCCGCTTCGTCATCCATGATGGTCGATAGTCGAGCATGGATCTGCACGATGATCGCTTTGCGCAGGCCGCAATCGATCTCAGGACAGGACTCGTCGTAGATGCAAGCTGCCACATCTACAATGGTGACGACATCATGGATGAATGGCATCCGATCGATGATAGCGTGGGCTATTTTGTTCTTGATTGATTCGAGATTGTACTTTAGAAAGGTTAGTTCAAGTCATCTAAGGACCATATGTAACATGCCTTGTCGGATGCAATGAAAACATCAAGGAGATTGCTTATAATTGCTTCCTTTTCGATCTCGCGTTGCAAGGCGAAGCTCGTGAATATGGACCCAGTCGTGGAATTATACACGCCATATAGCTCTTGGAGCATGACCGAAACCGTACCATCAGACTCCGGCAGCGAAATCGATTTCTGTTCCGTCTCCTTTGAAACGTTAGCTTTGTACTTTGGTCACCTGAGGGAGGCGCTTACTGAGAACGATCCATCGCAAACAGCATTGAAGTATTGGGATCGTGAACATAGTCTGGTTGTCGTTAGCATGGACATTCGGTTGAGTAGCAATGAGACTCACAACACGCGATGGACAGGAAAAGACCTGCCTCCTGCGATGACAGTGAAGTCGAAACACTTGCCAGACTTGTACACCCTACAAGTATCAGTAAACTTCTCAATGCAACAGGACTCTAACTTACTTCGCCCAGTCAAACGTATCAGCATCGCCAGCTCTCATCGACGCCTGGCACCTCTTAGACATATTACACATCTTCTCGATGCTATAGTCCAACCGATTGAGCGCACTCAGCGACGGCGCCTCAAACACCTCAAACTCCATATTCCTAACCTTGGTCGCCAGCCGTCCCAAACTCTGCATGAAGTTGCTCGCATGATCTGCAGTAGAGAACTCCAGATCGATCTGCGTGTGCTGCATCAGGACGCAGACCTTCCTGCAGCTCAGACCGGGTCGGGAGCATGCTGCACGACACCGCGAGACTTCGAAGTACACGGGCTCATCATCGGGGAGCTGCGCCATCGTACCGACTCCAGCTGCGATGTGGAAGAAGAGGCCGAAATCTGCGTTGGCGCGGTCGAGGAGTAGGTAGGCGTTGCTGGGAGACGTGAAGTCATGGTCGACTACGAAGGACCGGATGGGCCAGGTGATGGGCTCGTGCTCTAGGAGAGCGTTGGGTGCCATATTTGCGTGCGGTATCGATTGGTGGATCAGAAGAGAAGGAGCAAGTTTAAGGGAGAGGTCGGGCGAGGCAGCAGGCTAGGAAGGAGCGACTAGCTTCACTCATTTACCTCTCACTATTCACTTCACGCATGGCAGCCATCATGAGAGTGAGTCGATTCTAGCTCATCTAAGATGTCTTGTGTAGCGGGTTGGTGAGGTACATTCAGACTTTTGGTGAGAAGTGAAAGAGGAACATTTTCCACGTGAAGATGAAGCGTGAATGTACCACGCCATCTGAGACGTTTTCAATACATGCAGGTACTTGCGACTGAATATTTCCATTACATTTATGCTGACGAGGATCGCACGATCGTGTGTTGCTTACGCATTCCTGAATAGTCCAGCCTGGACCCACCTCCCCCCCCCAAGATGAAGATACATATTCATTTTCACATATGTAACTTTGAGCCCCGATAATGCCAGTCCCACACTATGATACACTATGTTACGTACGACGGATATCGTGAATCTCCTCAATCAAGTGTGGATGAAGTATCGCCCTCTACCAGGTGGTCGGGACCTTGGGATAGTCCTTCTTGGAGATCTTGAGGTCGTCGAAGATGGAGTCGTCGCCTACAGTCTAATTAGTATATTTCAATAGCAGAAATTGAGTACGACTTACCATGCAGGTGTTCAACACGAAGTTCATCCTCGTGCTCAAGCTTCTCAAGCTCCTCTTGCGGCGTCTCCTTGTCGTGCTTCTTATCCTTTGTGGTGGGCTCGACGCCACTATCAAGTTGCTCTCCGATAAGCAGAATCTGACAGTATTCGTGGTCGATATACTTGGGTTTGACCTCGGACCATGCTAGACCGCGAAACTCTTCGATGATTCTGATCATTGTCAGTCTTAGACAACTGTCGAACACTAAATTCACTCACTCTTTGGAGAAGTCGGGCTTCTGTGCCAATTGAGCAGATGCTGGACCACTGCGCTCTGGGTTTTTGACGCTGATGATGAAGCTTCCCTGATCCTTGATTCCCAGATCCTCTTGGACTTCACCGAGATCAGATGGAATAGTAGTGGAGTAGACCAGATGGGTAGTTCTATCTTCGGTCCGAGTTATGGCGTACACGCCTTCGGCGACAGGAGTGACTGGATCCACCTGTCGTGTGCCTTGCGTCTTAGTCTCGTACTCACTGCCTTTGACTGTAAAGAAGTCAGTATTGCGCCACGACGACCCGTTTCATGTGTGATCACTTACAGAAGTTGTCCTTCAGGTCTTGGATCGTGGTGTTGGCCTTCTCCACAAACGCCATGAACCGATCGGTGTGCGACTTGGGAAATGTTTTCTTGGGTAAGGCGAACAGACGGTTGTTCTTGAGGTCTGGAATGGCACCCTCGCCCAGCTTGGCTCCGGTTGGAAGCGGCCTCAGCACGAAGAAAGTCCGCTGTAGGTCACCCACGCTCTCCGCATCGTCGATGCCGACGCGGTTACGGGTGAAGAAGTAGATGAGACCTTTCTCTAGGATGTTGGAGGGTACTTCCTTCTCGCGCTGCGAGGACTGTTCAACGGCACCCTCTCCGTTGGCCGCGTCTGGTTTGGCCGCATCATCGTTGGCCTCTGCCTTCACGTCATCCTTCGTTGTTTCTACCTTTGCAGTGCCATCAGACACATCTTTCTCGTCACTCGTGTTTTCTTCGTCTTCCTGGGCCTTGGGAGCGTCGTCTTTCGTCTCTGCTTCACTCTCCTTCGCGTCACCACCGTTGGTGGCATCCTTCATCTCACTATCTTCGTTCGTGATACCTGTTTCCTCAAGCGTGGCTTGCTTTTTGGAGGCTTTGCGACCCCGATTTGGCGACGGCTCAGCCTCAGGCTTTCTCTTCGATCCAGCAACTGCATCATCATTCTTCGCTGGGCTCGATCCAGCGTTGCGCGGCGAAGAGCGTGTTCCTGCCATTTTTTGGTATCGCGATGTGAGTAGTGGACAGTTAAAAGAAGTCAAATGTAGATGATGAGGGAGGATTGATATGAGATGGGATGGAAGAAGATGCGGGCGAGAGCACTTGTTTGTTCAATGCGCCAGCGCGAAGTCGTGTAACGCGCCGTCCATGATGTCACTTCAACGCCTAGTCACGTGAACGCGTATCATGACGATTGCAACGCGTGCGAGGACGCTATTACGTCGCACGGCCTCGGGCATGGTAGTGCGGTCACAACTGTATTTGGTATAACGTTGAAATGGTAAGTTTGCTTGCCCATCGAGCAAGCCACAACTACAGAGTCGTGCTGTTCAGCCTCCCATCAGCAAACGATTTCCAATTGAGCCAAAGCGATTGCCCAATTCAAGCTTCTTCGTTTCCTTTACGGTCCATAAAGACGCGTATACCGTCCGCTATGCCTTCTGGACTTGGCCTCTCTGCGCAGACGTCTGGCTGAAAGCCAAACTCGTGTTGAAGATAGTCGCGAGTCGTTGGGCCAATTGTCGCAATGTTGAGGCCGTTTCGAGCAGAAGACTTCGCACGCCCTGTCTGTTTGTCGAGGAGGTCTAAACTTTCCAGCATCGCCTTGCATCCGGTTGGGGAGAACACTACGACCCACTGCCGTTCGCAGCCAGCGTCCGCGTTCTTGCGCCACAGCGTGGAGAATTCTTCTTTGAAGGACTGCATCTCACCCGTCTCGTATATAACCAGTTCATCCACTCTGCATCTTCTCTCATCACCGAGCTCTTCTGCCTGCAGCGTCTTGGGAATGATGTCCCGCCTCTTATCACCGACGAGAAATAACAGCGACGGCTTTCCAGCACCAGGGTACAGATTATTGTAGTGCTCGAGCATATATGTCGCCAGAGCTTCTCCATTGCCAGTCTCGTCGCCGAGGATTGGGCATTTCAAATCTAACGACCTCAATCCACGCGCAGTTGCCGGTCCCACGACATACAATGGGAGACTGTCCGGGAGGAGATCGTCGACATGATTTCCAGCTTTTCGAAGCTCCTCGACAATGTCAGCGAAGGCTTCCACAGCGCGCTGGGAAGTGAAAATTAGGGCCCCATATGTCGCAAGGCCACCTTTCGCTTTCGGTACGAAGCCGCGACCAGTAACATGCTTCCGCACTTCGTCCAGTGCATCTCGCCTGAAGCGATGTTCCAGGACGGGAACGAAGACAGGTGTGTACCGATGGTCGTCTAGGTTCCTAAAGAGCTCCTCGTATGTGTCTCTTGGCGCCGACTTTGTCTTGAGGAGCAAGATGGGAATCTTGCCCCGTGATTGTTCTGCCATCATGTCGAGTCAGGGTAAGGACGAGGACCCGACGCAGGTGAAAGACATGGTAGCTATGGCGCTAGCGCGAGCTCGGGTAAAGTTGCGATTCCGCGGTAGGAGCCTCGAATTTCCCCAAGCGACAGAACCCTCGATTTCGAAATAGTTGTCCTCCGCAGCCAAGTTCCGCCCTCTCCTTCTCATCGGACTCCTTAGCCTTTCCCCACATCACCGATTGCGCAACTCGCCTAGTCAACCTGAAATCAAATTGACTGACTTCGCAATGGCTGACGTTGCAACCCCACCCGCTGCGGAAGCCACCCAGGGCAAGCAGCAAATCGTCAAGCCCGAGAAGCCTGACGAGGACAAGTACAAGGAGGATCTCGCCAAGGCCGAGAAGGAGCACGCTGCGGCTCAAGAAAAGCTGGTAAGCCATCTTTTGCTTTGGGCGCTCTTTTATGCGACAACGTGGGCTCGGTCTCATGCATCGAGCCGACGGGAAGCTGCATCGCATGCGAATTTTGTGCCGCCATACTGACTGCACAGAACGCTTGCAAAGCCAAGCTCGACCTCGCCCGCCCCAACAACAAGGACTCGCCGAACGGAAAGCGCCAGCAGGAGCTCAAGACCGAGTTGAACGCCATCCGCCAGGCCCAGCAGGGCAACAAATCCTCCCGCAGCGCCGTCCACGAACAGATC
This sequence comes from Parastagonospora nodorum SN15, assembly GCF_000146915.1. Taxonomy (NCBI): domain Eukaryota; kingdom Fungi; phylum Ascomycota; class Dothideomycetes; order Pleosporales; family Phaeosphaeriaceae; genus Parastagonospora; species Parastagonospora nodorum. The sequence goes on from NW_001884552.1 coordinate 1,107,628, forward strand.
AAGAAATATGACGAACAGCTCAAGTCACGACTCAACGAGCTCAAAACTAGCAAGGGCAAGGTCAACTTCAAGTCGGTCGAGGAAGTCGACCAGGAAATCGCACGTCTTCAGAAGCAGGTCGATGGCGGCATGATGAAGCTCGTCGACGAGAAGAAGGCCCTATCCGATATTTCCAACCTGAACAAAGCGCGCAAGCAATTCTCCGGCTTTGATGGGCAACAGAAGGATATCGACGCGATCAAAGCCAAGATCGCCGAACAGAAGAAGCTGCTCGACGACCCCGAGCAGAAGGCTCTTAGCGAGAAATACACCGCGCTCCAGACAGAGCTGGACGGGTTGAAGGCCGAGCAAGATGAGGCTTTCAAGAACCTCAAGGCTCTTCGTGAGGAGACGGACAAGGCGCGTGCCGAACAACAGGCCAAGTACCAGGCACGAAAGGAGCTCAAGGACGCCTACTACCAACAGAAGCGTGCTTTCCAGGAGTACGATTTCCAGGCACGCAAGGTCCGCAACGAGAAGCGCCGCCAAGAGCAGCTTCAATATGTTGCTGGCAAGCGCAAAGAGGTTGCCAGCAAGCGTCTAGAAGAGGCGAGCGCGCCAGCATACCAGGACGAGATCTTTGCGACCGAGGGCCTAATTCGTCATTTTGACCCATCGGCACTGCCACCCAAGGAGACCGCTGCGGCCAGCAAGTTTGCCGCATCAAGTCAACGTACCGTCGACGACTCGGGTTTCAAGGGCACACGGATTGTGAAGAAGGAAACCGAAGAAGAGAGCTACTTCATGGGCTCTGGTGGTAAGAAGGGCAAGAAGGGCAAGAAAGCCGCACCCGCCGAGAGCAAGTTTAACCTCAACATGGGCGTCATTGAGGAACTTGCCAAGGTTGGCCTGGACGCACCCGCAAGCCAGGCCGACGTTCCCGCCACTGTCGAGAAGCTCAAGGAGAAGCTTGCATTCTGGAAAGGCGACCAGGACCGCAAGACCAAAGAGGTATGTCAAGACGACCCTGTTCTGACGTACAACATCTAACATATATCTAGAACATCGCAAAAGCACAGAAGGAGATCGAGCGTCTTGAGGCTGAGGAGGACGAGGGCGCGAATGGCACCACGGACACTGCCCGCAAGCCTGCCCAGAAGAACCAGGCTGTCAACGGAAACGCCTCAGCGGAAGCTGAGCTCGAGCAGGAGAAGGATGCCGCTGCAGATGCTGCAGAGGACCTCAAGAAGGCTTCGCTCGAGGACAACGCGGATGCTGCTGAGGCTTAGAGTGCCGCGAGTGTGTTGCAAGAGGGGAGGGATCACACCAAAAGTTGGGCCATTTATGTTGACTATCTAGGTTTGGGTCCTTGATGATTCATTCATATCCTGAGATTTTTACGTCTTAGGTGATGTTCAGGAGTCATAGCGTGGCATTGCTTAGTTCATGATGTGTTATGTGGGGTTCTCTTATATTATAGAAACTTATGACACAAAGAATGGTAATACGCATCTCTTCAGTTTCTTATTATGCTCTGACATTGTCTGCTCGTGAAGCCCTGGTAGATGATCCGAGGTGCATGGCGTACTTCGTCAGCGAATGACGGAGTATGGTACCATAATGAGACGACGCAAGCCCAGGCCTCGCAAAAGCAGATCCGGTTTGTGTCTTGCCCGATCCGCGTGCTCTGTCAGGCCAGTTTACGGTTACCCCACAGATACCATGTGGGGCTGAATTGCTCTTTCTGTTTGTTAGACGAACTGACGTCACTATGGATTTGTACAGACTACTTAGTCTCACAACATGCAGCCCTTCGTCAACCACTACCCCACTACACCACTCAAACACTTCAAGAAATGTACGCCCGTATTTCTCTTCGCTCTGGGTCATCTCTACTTAGAACGTCACAAAGATCTTGTAATAGTAAAGTCTTCGCCAATTGCGTGCTGACAGCTGCCGTCCAGTCACCCAAACAACACGCTATAACCCGCATCCACAAACACAACATGTCTTCTGGATTCAGCAACACCGACACCGGCTCCAAGAATGCCGACCCCTACACACAGAAGAACAAGGAGGAGCCTTCCTTGAAGGAGAAGGTTGAGGACCTCCTCAGCTTCGTCGACAAGACCAAGTTCTGCCTCTTGACCACACACGTCGCAGACAGTGATCTGTTGGCTTCAAGAGCTATGGCTGTAGCCGCCAAGGTAAGTTTGCATTGCTCTTAGTAGACTCTGAGGCTAAGAATAAACAGGAAGCAAACGGCCTCGATATCCTTTTCCACACCAACACCGAGTCTGGCAAGACCGACGATCTCAAGGAAGACTCTTCCGTCAACATTGGTTTCATCAACAACTCTGGCGAGTGGGCGTCCATCTCCGGCAAGGCGACCATTGAGACAGACCGCGCTGTTGTCAAGAAGCACTACTCACCAGCTCTGAAGGCTTGGATTGGTGACCCTTGGTGATGGCAAGCAACGATGGGTGGTCCAGAGGACTCCCGTATCGGCATCATCTCGTGTCAAGGTCAGCACTGCTCAGTATGCTACATTCGGAGAAGACTCAGATCGGGCGGATTCATCGAGCTGGCAAAGGGTGTTGCTACGGAAGAGTCCCCAAGCGTGAACAAGCTGAGCACATCGGCGAGGTAGAGTTTCAGCAAATGGAAGTCGCAGTAGAATATAACGGAGCCCGTTCCCGCATTAGAATAATTGCCGGCACCTACAATGACCGGAGTCTTGAGCAGAAGACAGTTAAAATGAAATCACATTGAACAAAAAACAGTGCTCTTGTGAAAACCGTGGCGATGATGCAATGCAACACGAGGGCTCGAGGGCTGTAGCGCGAGACGTGAACATGACGTCAGACCACATTCACATGTTTGAAACCACCCATGTTCGAAACTTCGGACGCGTCGGACAATTCTTCACATTCTCAGTCGGACTGTTATACGAACAACATTCTATCTTCATAATGGAGAATCCAGGTAAACATCTCCCCTCACAGTTCTCCAATGGCATCTAACTCTCCAACTAGTGAAAGAGATTCCCGGCATAATTCACCTCCTTACTCAATCGCCTCCATCGATCCAATACGAGACGATCGAAACCTACTTTACCCCGACCGCCAGCTTCACGCACCCATTCTGCCGCACAGGCAGCCACGACAACTCGCGATGGCTCATAGCCGCCATATACAGATGGTACAAGATCATGTCACCCCGGATCGACGTTAGCGTGCAATCCGTTGCATTCGACGAAGCGAACCTCACCCTCTACGTGCAAATCTTTCAAATCTTCAGGATATGGCTGGTGCCATTCTACTACGCGCCTGTAGAATTGACCACCGTGCTGAAACTGCGACATGACAAAGGCGACAACAAATACTACATCCACAGCCAGAACGATCTGTACCAGGTTGATCAATGGATACGGTTCATCTTGCCGGGAGGGCATTTGTTGATTTATCTGTGGCATGCGTGGGCGACGTTCTTCTGTGTCGTAGGGGCATATCTGCTCATACCGGTGACTTGGATTGAGGAGTACATGGGCTGGGGACAAGGGAACAACGCGGCTTTGGAGAGGCAGAGAAGCATGAGCGATAAAGATAGGGAGTGGAAGTGGCTGGATGGACGGAGTGATGAGCGGGTCGTAATGGAAAGTGAGTTGCGTGGAAAGCTTCTAGGCTAGAGAGTGTTTTGTTGAATTCATTTAGATTCAAAGAGATTTGTTCAAGGTTGCATTCAACCTTTCAAGTGCCGTTGTAGTTCAATGCGTCGAGAACCTAGAGACGTGTAGGCGCGCAGCACCTATACTCGTGGCGCAATTGACTTCAAATCGAGCACTTGCACATGGCAAATTGAAACACCATGTTGCAGATGGTGGACTCCTCAAGAGCTGTGACACAAAGTTCTTGAGATTGTTGCCGCCCAATGAGGAGTCCATGGTTCCCTTGCTGACCCCAGCACGCCAGCGTGGCTTTGCATGAGCATGGATCCTGGGCTGCTACAATTTTGTGGGTGCACCGAGTGCCGTGGCAATTGGGTACTTCGTCAGTTGGAATGTGCTCATACGGGCAACGCAGGTGCGTCATTGGCATGCTTAGTGACCTGAAATCACTTTGCAGCAGATGAGGTCGCTGCAACGTGGAGAAGAGTTGTCGAACGCCGCTCGGGATCTGCAAGGAAGTCGCTTGGAACGGGCTTCAGCTGCGATGATTGGGCCACAACCAACACTCCCGCATCCGAGGCGCTCCACCTAAATTCGAGTGAACCACATTCTTGCGAACACGAGGCGGTGACCGCATGCTGGGCGTCCCTTGCACATCTCGCTTCTCTCGTTCCGGCATGCTTCCTTTTCTTCTCCTCTTCGAATCTCACGTTGCCATGTTCTGCGACCCCATGCCTGGGCTTGCGGGAGGCACGACATTCGTCACCGCCTTGCATGCTTTGCCCTTCTCAGCCTCTGTTGTAGCACAACGTAGTCTCCAGTGATCAGTCCAAGCATGCACGCGATCGAACACTGCACCACTGTCGATATTCCATTGCCGTCTGTGGCGACTGCTGTCCCCGCACCGGCCCTTCATCGCCAATATCAGATTCATTGAGCAAGCGCCGCTCCCGCTGGCTAATCATATAGCGAAGCCCTGCGATAGCGACGTAGCATGGTGCGTAGAAAAAGCAACCCATTCCGGCTATTCCGTGCTACCTGGTCGTGCTTTCTCGGGCTGACATATCTGCACTGCCCGTAGACTGACCGCGGGAGCGCTTTTGACGGCCGTCAGCCGACGTCACGGCATCGCAGCCTTTCTCCAGAAGACCCCAGATACCGCTATGAGAACTTGAGTTACAGCTCGGGGGCTCATGCTGGTGGCCCTTCCCGCACACGACCTCGACCGTCCCGTACTAGCTCCGACGTCAGCAATCCCCCGCACGCAGCCTCTCCACCATATAGGGACAGTAGTAGAGCAAGTTCTACCGCGAGCAAATCCACTCGAAATACATTGAAGAAGGTTCTGAGGCGTGACTCGTTACATGCTGATGCCAGTCCTCGTTCACCGAACGGCCAGTATTATCACGAGGGAGGTAGCTCCGGCAACGTATCCAGGCTCGAACAGATAGAGGAAGGCAAGAAGAGCAGACGTCTCAGGAACGAAGCGAGTTCAACCCGTCAGCTCTTCAGTTGAACCCAAGGACGAGGCCGGCGGCGGAAGGGTGGAAGCCATGCTTCGGACTCTTCACAATCTCATCACAGACATCGAACGCCGCAGCATAGTAATAGTCCTCTGACAATGTCTAACCCCTCTGTGGTCTCGGTGGCGACGGACATTCACCCAGAATCAAGCGTCTCAAACAGCAGCAGTACAACAGTCACGCAAAGATCCCAAGACGATCGGAGCGACGACGAGGACAGTGAATCTGGACCAGAAACATACATATCAGAAGCATCTGAACGGCCCCATAGAGCTTACGACCGCAGAGGCCGATTCCCGCCCCAGCCTAATGTATTCCAGTACATGCAGCAAGTTCCTACCGTTGAGGAGTACTCAGACGAAGAGAACGATCAGTCCGCATCGTCTGCCGCTTCTTCGGCTTCGTCCGAGGGAGATTCGGATCACGAAGGCACACAGTCCTCTCATACAGGAAGCTCGCAATTCGTGAAAGACACTCCAACCACCTCACCAGCCTCGACGCGCATGTCAGAACCTGGTAGAAGACATCAGCCCCGCTCAAATCGCACACCAAAAAGACCATTGTATGCGAGCAGTTTCGTGCATGGTCACGGCGGTCGTGAAGATGAAGAGTCTGAAGGGTCTGAGGAAGCTAGTGAAGACGAAAGTGACGAGGGTGAGGCTGATCACGAGCCACCTCAACACCATGACCATGGTCACGCGCCGAAATCCGCGCTGCGAAGAATTCCACCACCGACGGCACCATCTCCATCATCTGGACACAGTGATACGCGCGCAAAACGTCTCCAGCAACAGGAGCAAGAACTTGCCAACCATATCTTGCAGAGCCCACAGCCCAAGAAAGACTTCCAATTTGCAGGTGGTCCTTCTCCTCAGCCCCAACCGTCTATGCCTCTGTATTCACCCAATGCGTACTCTGGCGCAAGTCCAGCCGCGTTTGAGCCTACGGCAGGCTATCAAGCAGAGTGGCCACAATTTCCGCCTCCACTACCTATCGGATATCCCACACAATCGATGCTCGAGTCCCCAACAGCTAGTCATGCTCTACCGCTGACCGTGCAACCACCAATGGGAGTGCCTGGTTTGCAAGTTCAGCAGCATCCTCCGCCCGTTCCAACAGCATCCTGGACAGCCACCACAGTACCAAGCACATGTACCGGCGTCCGATATAACCAGGACCACGGCTGTGGGCTACGAACTACTCGCGAATAAGCTAAGCGAGACGCCCAAGAAGACCAGTAAATTTCTCCGCAAGGGCGGAAACGTCGTACCGATATACCGCAAATTCGAACACTTGAACCACCGCGTACTGCTTCACCTGCAAGACGAAGTCTGTGAAATGGAAGAGGAACTTCGATACTTGGACGAGAGCATCAACCAGATATCTCCAAGGAACGAGACTGGACATGCCTTCCCAGCATCACGGCGAGGAGACGCTCGGTACGGGAGCGACTTGCATTACAAGCGGACAGAGCTACTTGGCCGCATCTTCCAAAAGCTGGGGCAATACAGTAAGTGCTATGCCGGTAACCCTGCGTATAAAAGCAGTTATGCCACATGGTGGACACCAAACGCCACATGCACACCGATCACGCAAGCGAAGACTGACTAGGGTACAGACCAAGCTTTGACGACGTTCAATGGTCTTTCCAAGGACCTCGACCCCGCGAGCGTCGAAGATATTCAAGCGTACCGCGCATGGATAGAGAAGCGGACGCCCGTTGACAATGCGGAGACTAGGTTTCTTGACCGCAAGAATGATCTTCTGGCAATCTCACGCCGACCATCTGTCGGACCCATGCATGGCGGTCAGCAGCAGCCTCCTATAGTCTGGCTGCCCCTGGTCCTCGTGCTCCCCATCTTGGCTTTTGCAATAGTTCCGAGCTTACTTGGTCGACTTGTTGTTATCACTCTTATCGGCGCCGCGGGGCTCCGACAGGTCACGTCGACACCTGAGTTGATGAGCTATATGACCATTCAGGAATGGTCCATTGCGGCCGCTGTGTAAGTGCATTTTAATTCTCCGCATCTTGCTGCCCAATGGCGACGTGAAGAAGCTGCGATCGAGGACACTGTTCGCTACAGCTGGACAATGTGTTTGCGGAGTGGCTGGTACACGTGCAAGATGCTGTCAACTGTCAGCTGAGCTGATGGTGAGAGTTTCGGAGTGGCCGCCAAAACGTCAGACGCGTTGGAACCGCAGTAGCAGTCCTTCTTCTTCTCGAGTTTATCCGGACATCCCGCGCATCCCGTGCTCTTGACCTGTTCCTGAGGTTCACGACGACGAAGCTAATGCATGCAGCTATTTCGGGGCTATGGCGCTTCTTGCGGGACTCGTGCGCTGACAAGCATGGACTTTTCCGTGTGCGCACATTCCACGGTTGGACGCGGAGGGTTTGGGCGGCATGATCGCCGTCGTTTATGGCGCACAGACAGGTACAAAGTGCTTATTGTGGAATCAGGCACATGAACATGCGCCTGGCCCGCTCGAAAATCACGAGCAAGAATGCGGAGTCGGTGAAATTGTGCGCAACTTTGTTTCTTTGTCTTCACTTTAGTCTATGGGCCGGGAACTTTGTGGATGGGGTGTTGCGGGATAATTGAGGGTGTGGTGCGGTTAGAGATGATGGGCCGCCCAGTTCACGCTGGCGTCAGGCTTGGCTGCATTTGGGCGGGGTTTTGACCCATGGCGAGGGCGCGGACGGAGCGTTCACCGGGCGGTTGCGAGGCTGACGCTGTGCAAGAAGGATCGCAAAGAGTAGGTGGCCTGATGCTCTGTGTCGAAGTGCAAGCGATGTACGGAGTCACTGTCTGTCCTGAGGAAGACGCGCCGCTGTTCACGTTAATGTGGCGCACGCGTTTCGAGTAGGATTTGAGCCGGTCACTTTGAGATGGCCATGTTTGCACAAGTGCGTGCCCTCAGCCACAGGCTTTGGATAGAGATGGTGATCGGACCGAAGGAGTATTGGGTTCCGTCAAGCATATCGGAGGCGCATCGCAATATAGTAAGATAGGCAGTAGATGATGTCAGGATAGACAGCAAGCCGACGACGAGGCCGCGCATCGATTTGCATTTCCAAGCATTCTCGTCCACCCCAGCAGATGCCATGTAAACAGGTCGACGGGCAGCACTGGCCCAAAGCAGTGCAGTGCTGAGGAACTGCAGAACGCAGACTGGCGCTAGTGCCGTGTAACTATCCTGACGGCGGCGCTAGGGCAGCTCTCCGCACGACGGCCATGGCACCGTGGTCTACACCAAACAAGACGCGTGTTGAGAGCGTCGTGAAATCGGATGGGGCGGCCTGCATGCTGCGAGTGCATTCCAGGGCGATAACGCGGCAGCAGCGGGCCCACACGCGCTCGCAGGCGGTGCTGGTGGTGGTGAGGTGCAGGCTGCAAGAATGGGCGTGTCTCTGGCGACGTCTGGTTCCTGGCTAAGCAGCGGCTTGACTGGACCTGGGGCTTGCCTGCTTTGGGCGGTGGTGGTCGGGATAAGGGGCGACTTTGGCATTTAGCAGCACACCTGACCGTGGGTTTCAGCAGGAACCCTGCGCGGCGGGCCTCGTACTGCGGGCGTCCAAAGCTCGGGGTTGCGCAACACAGACGATGCAGCAGGCGGGAGGGCCTCAGCACCCTGGGCCGGGCTGGCGATTAGAGTCTTGATACACTGCTGCAGCTACCGCCCAAGTGCAATCCATCAGTGCATGCAAGTGCTGCTGCTTCTCCACACCCCGTGTCCCGTCTAACCTCGCGGTGCTGTTTCTGCAGGCCCCGGCCCACTTAATTACTCCTGCTAGACGCAGCCGATGCGCTCCCTGAAACTGAAACGGCCTTCGCTGTTGCCCTACATACACACTGCATCGCTGCTACCCGCCGGGCCTCCTGCGCCTGCCCTCTTGCCCTCGCCGTCCCTCCTCACCCTCTCACCACCGCCCGCCTGAGGCTTGACACACTCAGGACTCACCCCATTGACGCTGGCGCGCCCCCGCACCGCCCACCGCCCGCCCGCCCACCACTCAGACAGCGCCGCGCCGATCGCACCTCCACCCCAAAAGTAATTTCTCAGCTGCCTCGCCCTCGACGCACACAAACGACCGCCCTATTCACTCTCGCTGGACGAACCTCCCCCTGCAACCCGCCACGCCGTTTCCCAGTCCCCGGCAGCGCGCACAAAGAATTGCTGCGAACCGCCCGTTGATCGCTAGATAAAGCCGCGGGTGCGTAGCCCAACCAGACACAAGCCACAGCCGGTACCTGAGCAGCGACTTCTTTGTCGCCTTTCCGCTAGGGCTCCTGCAACAGCACCTCAGACACCAAGAGGCTCCCTTGGCCACTCGACACGCCAGCCCGCCGTCCCAGATCCCTCCAACATGGCCGTCTCGATGCTGCATGCCCCGTCGCGGGCGTCGACATCGTCTTCGTCGTCCTTCATACCCGTCTCGCGCCAGAACACAATGTCCTCACACGATGGCTCGCGCTCCGTGCGCCAGTCGAAGCGCTACTCCGTGACCGCGCTGTACCTGTCCATGTCGGCAAAGGACAAGGAGCTGGAGATTGAAGACGACCTGGCCAGAGGTACGTTTTCAGTGCGGATAGCATGCGAGCTCACCAGCTAATTGTTCGCAGCCCAGAAGATCCTCCGCGAACTCAAGTCCAAGATCTCGTCGCAGTCGAAGAAGAACTTCGTGCTCGAGAAGGACGTGCGCTATCTCGACTCGCGCATCGCCCTGCTCATCCAGAATCGCATGGCACTGGAGGAGGTACGCCAATGCCAATTCCGCTGACATGGCACCACTGACCACATGCAGCAAAACGAAGTTGCAAGCCACCTCGAAGAAGGCATGGAGCTCCAGGAAGGTTTCTTCCCCAACGACGACAAGACGCAAAAATACGGCAACCTGCTGTTCCTCCTACAATCAGAGCCGCGCCACATTGCGCATCTCTGCCGCCTGGTCTCCATGGCCGAGATCGATGCGCTGCTCCAGACCGTCATGTTCACCATCTACGGAAACCAATACGAGAGTCGTGAGGAGCATCTGCTGCTGACCATGTTTCAGGTATGATCCCCATCGAATTTCGGAAGAATAAATGCTAATCTCCCCGAAACAGTCTGTACTCACCTACCAATTTCGACAACACCCCGGGACTATAGTTCGCTTCTACGCGCTAACACCCCGGTCTCTCGCATGATGACCACATACACTCGACGAGGACCCGGCCAGAGCTACCTCAAGGTCGTGCTACAAGATAGGATCAACTCACTAATCGAGCTCAAGGACCTAGACCTCGAGATCAACCCTCTTAAGGTCTATGAGAAGATGATCATAGAGCTCGAAGACCAGGGCAAGCTGCCAGCCAACCTACCCAGGGCCGTCACTGCAGAGCAGGCCACCGAGAATGAGAGAGTGCAGCAGATCATCGCACCACGCGTAACCATGTTGATGGAGATTGCCAACAACTTCCTCACTACCATCATTAAAGGGCTCGAGGAGACACCATACGGTATCCGATGGATTTGCAAACAGATTCGCAGTCTGTCGAGACGCAAGTACCCCGACGCCCAAGATCAGACAATATGCACGCTCATCGGTGGCTTCTTCTTCCTCCGTTTTATCAATCCTGCCATTGTTACACCGCGGTCATATATGCTCATTGACGCGACACCCGCCGAGAATCCCAAGCGTGTCCTGACATACATTGCCAAGATGTTGCAGAATTTGGCGAACAAGCCATCATACGCAAAGGAGCCGTATATGGCTAAACTCCAACCCTTCGTCCACCAGAACAAGGACCGAATCAACAAGTTCCTCCTTGATCTCTGCGAAGTCCAGGACTTCTACGAGAGTTTGGAGTTGGACAATTACGTGGCGTTGTCCAAGGAAGGATTTGGAGCTGTCAATCACGCTCAACGAAGTTTATGCAACGCACTCATTACTAGAGAGGCATCAAGCTGAACTGGTAGGCAAAGCGGGCACGCAACCTGCAGCGTATACTAATCACATGCAGGCAAAGGATGATAGCTCGCATCTTAGTGTGATCCTGCAGGAGCTTGGCCCTGCGCCTGCTCAGCTCCCGCGAAAGGAGAACAGGGCTATCAATCTGCCTTTGTTTAGCAAGTGGGAGACACCTCTGGACGACTTTACAGCGGCACTCGACATCACACAAGAAGAGATCTTCTTCATGGAGGCAAAATCGACTTTTGTCATGATACTCCGCTCTCTGCCACCAAACAGCTCCATCACCCGGAGACCGCTGCGACTGGATAGGATCGCAGAGGCAGCGGCTACAACCAAGAACGACTCTGTCATGGTGAAGAAGGGCATCCGGAGTATGGAGCTGCTCAGCCAGCTTCAAGATCTGGGTGTCATCGACAAGGAAGACCAGTTCTCACTGCTCAGAGACGAAGTCGAGCAGGAGCTGGTGCATCTCGGATCAATGAAAGACAAGGTCATCGAAGAGACTCGAAAGCTCGAGGAGGTCTTCCGGACGATTCGCGACCACAATCTGTACCTTGTTGGTCAGCTCGAGACATACAAGTCATATCTTCACAACGTCCGCAGCCAGTCTGAAGGCAAAACACGAAAGCAACAAAAGCACCAAGTTTTGGGACCATACAAGTTCACACACCAGCAACTAGAAAAGGAGGGCGTCATCCAGAAGAGCAACGTCCCCGAGAACCGAAGAGCCAATATCTACTTCAACTTCACAAGCCCACTTCCCGGCACCTTTGTCATCTCGCTCCACTACAAAGGCCGCAACCGAGGACTACTGGAGCTCGACCTCAAGCTAGACGACCTGCTCGAGATGCAAAAGGACAATCAGGAAGACCTAGACCTTGAGTACGTTCAATTCAACGTCTCAAAAGTCCTGGTGCTGTTGAACAAGCGCTTCGCACGAAAGAAGGGATGGTAGGGCCGTCTACTTCCATATCGCGATGCGCCACCTGAAAGCTATGATACCCCCGACTTTTGCTATGTCCTCGCCGCAGCTTTACGCTTTTCCGGACGGTGAAAACGCTATTCTCTATTTCGATGACACGGTTCCATTCCTATCTGTGGCGGAGTATGGAGTAAACTTTGTCGGATCTTATCTACTACCTTATTGTTCTGGGATACCCTTGGTGTGGATTTGAGGTGAACGAGACGTTTCACAGACTCTCTGAGGAGTTTGCTCCATCGCGTGATTTCCTTGTTATTACTATCAATTTTCTAAACCCTCGCTCTAATCACGCATATTGTACACAAACTTTCGAGGGATGGACTACGATGGAAACATGGGTCTGGGGACCTTGATCGAACCGGCGTTGATTTTCTTGTCCTTTGCGCGTCCTGTTGCTTTATGTGGGTGGAAACGGCAGGACCGGCATTGTTACTATTTGTTTGAGCGATATCCAGATGTACGATATGTGATTTTGAACTATTCGGTACGTGCTGGAACGGAATGCCACGGGACGAGACCGGGTATGGCAATTAATGGATGAGCTCAGACTGCTCTTTTTCCACTGCGAAGGCACACTTGTCACTGCCTGGTGATTGAAGCTCGGAACTTGCCGTGTCCTGGTCTCCCATGCCTTCGACGGACAAGGAAATGTAGTTCTCCATCGCCCTTTGTCTCTGCCATCCTGGTCTACCAGCTACGTCACCCGAGTCGCTGCAAACACACAGGAACACGTCTATTGGCAGCTGTGAAACAAACGGCAACAATCGGAACATCACGCAAGCTGCAAGATAAGACGCAATAGCGAGATAGCGCTAGTTGGCGACCGACATCATCGCATCGTCCTGATACGCACCTCATGCACGGTGCCTGTCACACGGAACATACCCCGCTAGGCTAGGCAGACGGCGCGTTGATTGGCTGCACCACCGCCTCATTGACGGGGATAGTGTCGGGGTAAGGCTACGACATCGGGGACAACGCTGTGACTCTTCCATGATCAACTTGCTTCTCTTCTTTGCCTCGAACAATCTCTTCTCTTACTTCAAATTGTCTTAACTCTTGGGCTTGTTGTTTTTGAATATCTGAACGTTGGAAAGCGTCGGTCGGATCAACCATGTCTTCTTCACACCCGCCTGCAACGTCGAGTAATGCGATTGCGATCCCTAGGCGGAAATCCAAAGTCCATGGAGCGGGCAATGCGGGCGGATCATCCGGAGACAGCTTCCAGAAGTACGGCAGCTTCAGCTCAGGCTCGCCGTCCTCTGCGCCGTCCTCGATTCCGAATGCGAGTGGGCGGAGGAGGGAGAGCTTGATGTGTGAGTCCACCTAACCCCTCGGCTGCTTGGGGATGGAGGATCTAATGGAATACACAGCTGCATCATTCTCGCAAGTCGAACACACCGTCATCAACGTCGGCGAAGAAGAGCGGCCGCGGCTCATCTCGTGTGTCAAGTCCGGGCAGGGCTTCGATTGGAACCAAGGTACACACATACTACACCTCCTTACATATGCGACAATAGAAATGGGATGCTGACGCGTTTTGTTGCGTAGAAATATTCCTGCCTAGCTACGCCGATTACCACTTCGATAACGATCTCGAGACAAGGAGGGATCCGGTTACGGATATCATTGTTACGGACGAGGAGATTGGAAAGATGTTCCCTGAATAAGGAATGGGTTTACATTGGCAGGGGCTTCGGCTATGATTTACATGGGTTAAGAGACTGGTACATTGGTGTTTGGGGGATATGCTTTGCTTCTGGAGTTACTGGGTCGATTGTACAATATGGGTTTGGCAACGGGTATGGGCGCTGGGATGGCGTTGATAGGCTGTTGCATACGCAATTCTGGTTGCACTCGGATACACACGTAGCTACCATCACAATCAAACGTACATGACTCTCATAGCAAGTTGACTGGCGGTTCACTATCTGGCTTCCCCGCGCCTCGGCATAGACGCGGTGATGCCTTATCGATAAGCGCGTTGTCGCGACTAGTGTTTCCGCGCAAATGGGACCAAAACAAGTCAACACCCCAAACAACGGCGACGGCATCACGACTTCATAGCATTCCCGACACTCGAATCCCTCAGAATCAGCCCGCTTGGTCCCTCCGATAACGTCCAAGTTATCACAAACGCCCCAGATCCTGCGCAGCGGCCCCCGCGGCCCCAAACCACATCCTCCACCAAAACAATGGACACCCAACACCGCAAAATCGAGCTCCAATCCCCCTCAGATCTCACCTTCCTCACCTCCCAAATCCGCACCGCCGCCCGCCAAAAACTCGACCTGCACCTCCCTCCCGTCTCCGACTCCTCCGAACCCGACGAACTGCGCCGCCAAGTCGAAGACCTCGTCGACGCCTTTGTCGCCCAGGTGCTCGCGGGCATGAAGGGCAACATCAGCATCAACGGCATGGACGTCGAGGGCGCGATTGACGGCGAAGGGACTGTCGAAGCGACTATGGAAGGGGTTGAGAGGGAAGAGTTTGAGCCATTTGATGAGAAACTACGGGGCAAGGTGGGGAGCACGATTGCGAGGCGGGATGCGCTGGTGGGCAAGATTAGTGCGCATAGGAGGACGACGGGGGAGGCGGCGGCCAAGGCTTTTCAGCAGCAGTTTGAGCGGGAGAATGAGGTTGTGGCGAAGCAGGTGGTGGAGGAGGGGGATATGGATATTGCGGGTGTGGATGCATTGGAGAGGGAGGAGGAGGTTAGGAGGAATTGGGAGAGGGCGGTGGAGGGTTTGGGCAGGTTGAATAAGGGGCTGCCGGAGACGAGGGCGCGGTTGGAGAGGGCGGGGGATGTTGTTGGGTATCTTGGGGGAGAGAAGAAGGGTTGAAATATATGGGGGGAATTGGTGTTTGGCGTTTTGGTGGAGTGGGATACCCATGTGTTTTGTGGTCTTCGGCTTGGAAATTTGCACTTTGAAACTTTGAAACTTTTGAACAGCATCACGGTGTGTACAAAATTGCATCAGATTGAGCATGTGTCAAGCCCTGTTCTTGACTTGCTCTTACGATCATGTTCACCAGGACTGCTAGACTCCAAAGGGTGCCAAAGTTCGCAGCCAACACAGTATCAAAAAAAAACCGAGGCATTCGGCTCGCCCTCCTTCCCATGTGCAACTCAGTGGAACTCCACCTGCAAGTCGGCGCAAACTCCCGATCATGACTGGCTTCGAGGTATCCATGGCGCACAGTCGGCGCGCGGGCCAAAGTTTCCGCGCGACCATACGTCATGTTGAACATCCCGCAGTTACCCGGCATGGCGTAAACAGAGGAGAAAAACATTGAAGATGCCTCCCAGTGCTTGAATACCACAATTGAATGAGGTAAATTGCAATTGAAGAAACAGTTTTTTAAAGCATGTTGTCGTCTAGGCGATTGCCGACTGGTGTAAGGGAGTTGGTGCGATCACATGCGCTTTCAGCATCTCGACGAAGCGCGGTTGGACCGCAACAGAAGAGGTGTATTACGATTGAGCAATTGAATGATGGCAGAGATAGTAAGTGTTATATTGGCTCAGCTGGCTAAGCCAATTGCTTCGAATTTCGCATCATTGCAATCCAATTGCTAACCACATCCACAGATCGCGAGCGCGTCGTGATCCTGGGATCAGGCTGGGCCGGCTTCACAGTCGCGCGAACTCTCGACCCATCTAAATTCCAAGCTGTAGTTGTATCTCCAAGGTCTTACTTTGCCTTCACCCCGCTCCTTGCCAGCACTGCAGTGGGCACACTCGAGTTCCGCACTGCTCTAGAGCCAGTGCGAAGTCGGCGCACCAAAGTGGATTTCTTCCAGGGATGGGCTGATGATGTGGACTTCAAGAATAAGAGCATTACGATTGAGGAGGCCGTGGATGATCCTACGCAGGGCATGGCGTTGACGACAGATCGTCATGCGGGTGAAACGAAAGAGCAGAGAGAGGCTGAGAAGAAGAAGGAGGTGGCTAAGGGGAGGATGTTTGATCTGACTTATGATAAGTTGGTGGTCACTGTGGGGTGCTATAGTCAGACGTTCAATACTCCTGGTGTACGAGAACACGCATACTTTCTCAAAGACGTTGGGGACGCGCGAAAGATTCGGAACAGACTTCTGGCTTGCTTTGAAGGCGCGGCACTACCTACAACAAGCGAGGAGATGAGACGACAACTACTCCACTTCGCAGTTGTCGGTGGCGGACCGACAGGAATTGAGTTCAGTGCCGAATTGCATGATCTGATCAACGAAGACATGGCAAAAATCTACCCCGAGCTGATTAAGTACCACAAAATCACAGTCTACGACGTTGCAGAGAAGGTCTTACCCATGTTCGACGAGAAACTGGCAGGATACGCCATGCAGAAATTCAAGCGTGAGGGCATCGATATCAAGACGAGCCATCATGTTGAGGAATTGAGTACAGGAGCACCAGTAGAACGAAGTGCTTCCGACAATGTAGACGACTACCGTCTCTTCACGCTCAAGATCAAAGAAGAAGGTGCAATCGGCGTGGGCATGTGCGTATGGAGTAAGTTACCATCCCCTTTCAAGCTTCACACACATACTAACATACCTCCAGGCACAGGACTAATGCAAAACCCCTTCGTCGCCCACGCACTCGACGGCGTTCGCGAAGCTCCCTCCAACCTCCGTCTGCTCGAATCAGATTCACCCTCCTCCTCCTCCTCCACCACCCCATCCTCCCCTCCAACTAAATGGAAACTCCAAAAGACCCCAAATCAGGCTCCATCATCACCGACGACGTCTCGCGTCGAACTCGTCCCCAGACACTTCTCCTCTTCCCCACTCAGCGATCCACCCGACGTCTTCGCCCTCGGCGACTGCGCATCATGATCACCACGTACCCGGCAACCGCACAAGTCGCGTCTCAAAAAGCTTCTGGCTTTCCAAACGCCTCAACAACAACTCTATCGACGCGTCCGGCTTCACGTACAAAGACCTGGGCACGCTGGCGTACATTGGGAATTGGGATGCGCTATTCCAGGGGGGTAGAGGAGGGAGACTGCAGGGCTATCTGGCGTGGATTATCTGGCGAGGGGCGTACATTACACGGACAGTGAGTTGGCGGAATAAGATTTTGGTACCGGTTTATTGGATGGTCAATTGGGTTTTTGGGAGGGATATTAGTCGCTTTTAGAGGGGAAATGGGTGTGTTTATGGTTAGATGCAATGCTTGTAATGGAAAGAATCTACTCACAATCCTAATATTTCACCCTTTATTCTTCGGATGTGCTCGTGAACTGCGTCAAATGTCAGTCGCTTGACAAGAAACTGCATACCAAGGAGACACCCTCGGTAACTCCCCAGTACTGAGTACCAATCCTTAGTACAGAAGAAGACGGAACGAAATAGGTATCAAGGGCAAGAAAAACATGTCAAGATGCCTAGATTATTACTTCAGCCTTAGGGTAACCGACCAACACCTAGTCTCTGTACTTTTGATTCAAATGTTTCCAAATCAGAGCCTTGGGAGAAGAACTTGTACATAGAGCGGTTTGCCGACTTTTCTTCCTTCCATCCATCTAACAAAATGAATTATCAACAAAATCCAATTGAGAAGTTAGCTCACTGGGAAGACTGAGCTTCAGCAAGGGCTTACGCCTGATTGACAGCGGAAGTGTTATTTTCGATGCGCCGAAAAAGAATCATACATGACAAGCTGTAATCCAAATAGGAACATGAATCTGACTGAACTTCTACAAGAAGCAAGACTGAATTCGTCAAACTACAGCGCGGCGCGGAGAAATTAGCATGCAGGTTCGAATGAAAAGGCCTACGTCGACACCCGTCTCTTACCAATTCCCTCGATGATCTTTCCCCACACCCAAAAGCCGAGACACAGAAGAGTTATACTTCCACATCCCACCCCTACCCCACACATTAAGCATGGGAACACAAACCGACACCTTAAGCTTAGGCGCGAGTACGAACCATTTCGAACTCCCAGCCCTTGAATAATCGCAACAACCCGCCAGCGTCGTCGCAGTAGGGCTTATCTCCGCTCTTGAAGTAGCTTGCTCCGGCACCGATGAGCAAGCTGATCAAGAGCGTAGCAATGGATTTGTCGTATATGTCGTATATGCCCGTCATTGACCACTTTTAGAATACTTGGTTAGCACGGATTGTGTATCAGGTCCTGAGAAGGGAGAGTAGGCACCTTGTAGTTCATGATTCCTATTTGAAGCTTTGTTAGAAGCTGGTACGATGACGTTGATTTGCGGAACTGTGACTTACCCATGATGGCGAAGAAGACAGAGCCTTCGTACCACCCGGCTTGTACGGCACCGCGCAAAGCTGTGGGCAGCGTGTTCAAGGACGGGTGCTTGAATTGGTCGAGACCTTTTGTCTTGTCATATCGTTAATGCAAGGATGCTCATGGGAGGTGTAAAGCTTCAGCGTACTGTATGGCCTAGAGCGAGCACGCCGTGCGCGACGGCTGCAGCGAGGAGCAGAGGGTGTTTGTTGCTTGTTGTTGATGCCATTGCTATGCAAATTATACAGATTGAAGTTGGAGATCAGAATTGAACATGTAGCGGATGTTGTAGAGAGGGAAAGAAAGAAAGCTACAGAGTCGTGTTAGTCTACCGAGGCCTTTTCAATCGTATTGGATTGGATGGTGATTTACCCCA